>NC_045453.1:6782451-6874167 GCF_002776525.5 Piliocolobus tephrosceles
CATTAGGCCGGGCGCAGTGGCTCAAGCCTGTAATCCCAGCACTTTGGGAGGCCGAGACGGGCGGATCACGAGGTCAGGAGATCGAGACCATCCTGGCTAACACGGTGAAACCCCGTCTCTACTAAAAAAATACAAAAAACTAGCCGGATGACGTGGCGGGCGCCTGTAGTCCCAGCTACTCGGGAGGCTGAGGCAGGAGAATGGCGTAAACCCAGGAGGCGGAGCTTGCAGTGAGCTGAGATCCTGCCACTGCACTCCAGCCTGGGCGGCAGAGCGAGACTCTGTCTCAAAAAAAAAAAAAAAAAAGGGTGGGCATTAAAGTAGTACCTAACATGTAGCAAAACAGATTGACTGCCCTGAGCCCTTATCCTTTGCCAGATTTAAGGCTGTAGTAGTAGCTATTGGATGGCAGTAATGCAGGAGCGGCAGGTAGGGAGGAGGAGATCGATTTATTAGCAAGTGCTGACTGAAACTTATTTCTAGACTGCTGTGGGGAAGAAGGGAGGAAGCCTGAAGAGCAGCAGCCCTCTGTCCTCTGGGCCAGACCTGCAGAGGTGTTGTGGTTCTTGGCAGTGGTTTGAAAGTTCATCTGGTCCAGGCAAATAGCTTTGCTTCTCTCATGGCAAAGTCCTCTGCTTCACACAGTCTGCCCCTCCTTTCTGTGTTCCTTTAAAGAAAGAAATTAATGGAATCTGTTCAAAATACCCCTGAAATGAAATTACATTTTTAACTCTAATTACCCTAAATAAAACTTGACAGCCATAATCCTGGAATGGCAGATATGCCTGTGACAAGCTCACTTACCCAGATGGAATGTTGTTCTGTTGTGGGTTTAGAAGAAAATTTCTTTTGGTGTTTGTTTTGTTTTTTCCATCAGCAATTTAGTCTTTGACCCCACAAATTCCACAAGATAGGATAGCTGTACTTTTGGACTGCAGGCTTGCCCAGGACCCGTAATCTCAACAGAGGTTCCTTTGCATCCAGAGATAGAGCGCCTAATGATTCTTACAACATACCTTTGAGTTTTTTCTTCAGTTGAGATTGAATTGCAGCCTTTCCCTCAATGAAATCACCTGCCTTGGGGAACCAAGGATCTGTACTTGTTAGAAGGCTGTCTTCTGGTCTAGGGCTAAATACGTATTGGGGTCAGTTTAGGGCTGGTACTTAGGATACACTTTGAGGCTGGGGACAAGGAGGTCTGAAAATAGGATCCCTTGGCCGGGCGCAGTGGCTCACGCCTGTAATCCCACCACTTTGGAAGGCTGAGGCAGGCAGATCACTTGAGGTCAGGAGTTCAAGAGCAGCCTGGCCTAGCTGGTGGAACCCTGTCTATACTAAAAATGTTTTTAAAATTAGCCAGGCATGGTGGCGGGCACCTGTAATCCTGGCTACTCGGGAGACTAAGGCAGGAGAATCGCTTGAACCCGAGAGGTGGAGGTTGCAGTGAGTCGAGATCGTGCCACTTGCACTCCAGCCTGAGTGACACAGTGAGACTCCGTCTCGAAAAAAAAAAAGATCCTTCTGCTCTTCACATAGTTCCAGTTCCTTTAATGCAGCACAGGCGAGAGCAACCTAGTGAGATGCCTGGTCTTGGCCTCTGCTTTAAGTGGTTACCTGGCCGGACCCAAAAACATGATGGGATGGGAGGTAGGGGCAAGCCCATAAAGCAGATTGAAGGGTTCTTTGATGCTGTGGGTCGTCTCATGGTTCTGCTAGAACCAAAGATCCCCATGTTCTAGTAATCTATTCGGCCTAGAAGCCTGTTCAGTAAGCAGACACTGGGTGCTCTGTTAGGTACTGCAGGGGACACAGAGTTGAGTAAGATACAGTCCCTGCCCTTGAGAAACTTAGAATTCTGGAGGAGTGGGGAGGTAGTGGTGGGTGAGGGACAACCATATACATAACAAATTATGTAAGACAGAGCAAGCTTTATTCGGTAGATAGGAAGCTTGAGTGCCCACTGTGTACCCAGTTCTGAAAATAGTGTATAGACATATGAGACACAGTTCCTGTTTTTCAAGTACTTCCAGTAAATTAGATAGGCATGTGAAGGTTCACTGTAACACATATAAGTGGAGGATGTGCTGGACAGATTACCTGGGAAGGAAGCTAGTCAGGGAAAGTGAAGGTTAACTCCCATGGGGGTGGGGTGGGGGGAATCATTGGCAAAGACTTCTCCCAGGTGTTGGCGTTTGGACTTGTCTCTAAGTAGGTAATATTGGCAAAGGGATGGAGAAAGTCATTGCGGATGTTAGGGAACAGCATGAGGAATGGTAGAAGCTGCCGGATTACAACTCAGTGTGATTGGAATGCAGTGCGCAGGAAAAGGATGTACAGGATGAATAAGGGTAGAGTTTAAACCATCCTGTAGGCAAAGGGGATCCACTGAAGTTGCAGGACTGTGATAGGAATAATGAATTAGGCGACAGAGGTGATTGGAGACAAATTAGTTAGAACAGGTGTCAGCAAACTAGTGGGCCAAATCTAGCCCACTGCCTCGTTTGTAAAGTTTTACTGGAACACAGTCATACTTGTTTGTTCATCCGTGATTGCTTTTGCACTACAATGGCAAAGTTGAATACCACACAGACTATGGTAGCCCACAAAGCCTAATTACTATCTGATCCTATACAGAAAAAGTTTGCTGACCTGTAAATAAGAAGGTAGTTATGCAGGTTCTGTAAGAGAAGATAAATGTCAGAACTAGGCCTGAAATGGATTGCAGGTATTTGAAGAAGGGACATGATTTAGCAGAGAACACCTGTCTTACCTACCTCTCAAAACTTTATAAAAATCAAATTTGCTGAAAGTCACTGTCTTTTTCTTTTTAATTATTTTTTTTTTTTTTGAGACAGAGTCTCACTGTCACCCAGACTGGAGTGCAGTGGCGCAGTCTTGGCTCACTGCATCCTCCGCCTCCTGGGTTCAAGTGGTTCTTGTGCCTCAGCTTCCCAAGTAGCTGGGATTACAGGTGTGCACCACCACGCCCAGCTAATTTTTGTATTTTTAGTAGAGTTGGGGTTTTGCCATGTTGGCCAGGCTGGTCGTGAACTCCTGACCTCAAGTGATCTGCCTGCCTGGACCTCCCAAAGTGCTGGGATTATAGGCATGAGCCACTGTGCCAGGCTGAAAGTCACCGTCTTAGTCCATTTTGTGCTTCTGTAACAGAATACCATAGACTGAATAATTTACAAACAATATAAGTTTGTTTGACTCATGCTTCTGGAGGCGGGCAAGTCCAGGGCCCCTCACCAGGGGCCGCATCTGGTGAGGGCCTTGTTGCTGCATAAAAACGTGGCAGAAGGCATCACATGGTGAGAGAGAGCGGGAGGGCCGAACTCACTTTTGTAATAAACCCACTCTCAAGATAGCAAACACTTTCCTGCAATAATGACATTAATCCATTCATGAAGGCAGAGCCCTCATGCCCTAATTTTGCCTCTCAGAGTCCCCCCTCTCAACATTGTTGCTTTAGGGATTAAGTTTCCAACACATGAGCTTTAGGGGACACATTCAAACCATAGCAGCCATGGCCATAAAAGGATACTTGATACACAGGCAAGTCCTGATTTGTCTTTATTAGCTGTGTGACCTTGGGCCAGTCCCTTAACTCAGAAGTTCGGGTGAATATAATAAGTACAATAAAGAAAAGACTCATCAATCAGATCTTCCTCAGGAGATGGAACTCTTTGTTAAAAATTTGTTCTTTTAAACTTTCTTATTATTAATTTTTTTTTTTTTTTTTTTAAATAGAGACGGGTCTTGCTCTGTTGCCCAGGCTGGTCCTCAACTCCTGGCCTCCCAAAGTGATCCTTCCACCATGGCCACCCAAAATGGTGGGATTACAGGCATGAGCCACCACACTCAGCCTTCTCTTTCTTTTTTTTTTTTTTTTTTAATAAAGACAATGTCTCACTTGGCTGCCCATGCTGTTCTCGAACTCCTGGGCTCAAGCGATCTCCTGTCACTGCCTCCCAAACTGCTGGGATTATAGATGGGAGCCACCACACACAGCCCGGACAAAGGTCTTATTCTCTTCTCCATACCTTATACCTAACCCCTAGTTTTTAAGTTTGAGGGCCCTCTAGTGGAAAAGACAGATACCATAGAAAATCTGGAACATAGTATGAGTTGAGAAGTTGGGGATGGGTAGGCAGAAGGTTTTGATCACTCAAAGCAGCTGATGTTGTGGGTGGAGGGGCTTATGATACTTTGAGACACCCTATTCCTTTTCCCTCCATAACTGTTGACACTTGTTCTGTCCAGTTTGAATTTGTTTCTGGCCCTCAACTGCCAGAACACATAAGGCCCCTACGAAACTAAAGGCTGGCTTTATCCGTCAGTCACCTTTACCAAACAGAAACTGTGTAAGTGCCACTTGACATCCCTGTGTGCCTCTCCATGCCACTCTACTCAGCCTCCTATGCCTCACTTCCTTTTTCCTTCAGCACTGTGCATCTGCCCTGAAGGATGGAAAAAGTACCATCTAGGGAGACCACAGTGGTGAGTTTTAAGCTCATTTCTGCCTTCAGCTTCCTATGTGACCTAAGGCAATTTATTTCATGTCTCTGGCCCTTCTGTAGACTCCAGTACAGGTATCTTCAGCCACTTTTTGGGACTTGGGATTTCTTCTTTAAGGCTCCAGCTTCATGGCATAGCATTTTTTCCCCCCAAAGTTCCCCTCTCTTTTCAATCTAGAATATTAGTATATGCTCAGAGATCATTTGCTTGAAATTCACTACCTTCACCTGTGAGGAGAGTAGTCATATCTCTTTTTATTGGTAGGGTTCCAGGAACTGGCAGTCAATCTGATTGTTAGAATGGAAAAGACCCTGTCAGCAAGTCATGATGTCTCCAGGATGGGTGGTGTAGTTCAGTACAGGCAAACTTTTGCTCTGGGAATCCAAGATACAGTAGAGGAAGAAGGGCCAGGCAGTAGTCTAGGCAGTTTACATACTTTTCCCCCCTCATTTATCTTCACTATTCTGAGGTAGATGATTTAGTTACCATTTTACAAATGTGACAACTTCAGTTTTAGAGAGTATCATTCAGTAGACAATGACTGACTCATTGCAAATACGGGAAAACAACTAAATATTTCTTGCTCCTAAGTAGGGAAGAGTGATAGAAGAGACAGGCAGGTAAACAGTGGTCAGAGCACTAAGGATACCCAGTTTTGGTGGCAGAGCCAGGACTTAAACCTAGGTCTGTCTGCTGGTTGTTTATACTATATGCTGCCTTCCTCACAGAGGGGTGGAGACAGCAGCAAGCCCAAGTGGACATCTAGGCTGGCAGGCAGTCTCTGGACAATGGCCATTCATGGGGAGGCCTGTCCTTGGATTTTGAGCTGGGCTTTAGTTTGGGGGGGTGGGGGTGGCAGGGGCTAAAGTCTTAGGCGGGTGACTAAGACGAGGGATCTCATGTGGAACTGAGCCCATTTATAGAATAAAGCACCTAATCTTGTGCACTCCAGAAACTGAAGCCTTATGGTCAGCACTGATCATATGCTGGAGTATCACAAGAGCCCCACAGTCAGTCTATGGTATAATAACAGGGAGGAAGAATTGGTATCTAGGTACATGGATGGGGTCCAGAGTTTTCTTTAAAAATGAATGTTGGGTCTGGTGGATAAATGAGCTCTCGAGTATAGAACATTGGGCACTGGGACCTCGGTCTACTAGTCCAATCCCCTTAGTTCACAGATGAAGAAACTGAACCTAGCATTATTAGGGGCTTTTACTGAAGAGTGCCCAAGGTAAAACAGGAGGACTGAAGGATGCTCTAGCCCAGAGCTAACTAGCCACGGTCAGAGAAAAAGGAAGACATGGCCTCTGGGGAAAGGAACCAGCATTTGCAAACGCTGTGCAGGAGGAAAATGGTTCAATTTTTTAAGCTGAAATAATTTGCAGACTCTAACAAGCCTTTTTTTTTTTTTTACCCGAAGACTGCCTCCCTATCAGCTTCTAAAGTCCCTCGCCTCTCTCACTTCAGGTGGGATTCAGCAATTCAAATCCAGTTCTCAGACTAATTCTGATTCCAGGCAGGAAATGAAACAGTCTTACTCTTAACTCCCATCCATGTACCTACACTGAAACTGAATCCTTATTGAATTTTTCACAGATTCCGTTTTGCCTGACCATCCACTTATGATTTTAATTTTTGGGTGAAATTGGTATTATCTCTCAGATCCTAGCCCTCCACCCTGGAACCGGAGTTCCTGGACTGAATCTAAATCTGCAGTTAGAGCAGCGTCATTGCTTTTTTGTTGTTGTTGTTGAGATGAAGTCTCACTCCTGCCTCCGCCTCCTGAGTAGCTGGGACTACAGGTGCGTGCCACCATGCCTGGCTAATTTTTTTTTTAATTTTTTTATTTTTAGTAGAGTCAGCGGTTGACCATGTTGGCCAGGCTGGTCTTGAACTCCTGATAATCTCAGGTGATCCGCCCGCCTTGGCCTCCCAAAGTGCTGGGATTACAGGCGTGAGCCACCACACCCAGCCTGTCATTGGTTTTTGAACACCTATTCAAAAATTGATATGTAAACTTGAAATTTGTAGTTCCAGCCTCCACATTGAGGTCCCCTCCAAAGTTATTCCATACTGTATGAAGTCTGAGTGAGGTAAGAGGTGGCTTGGTTAGGAATAAGGAGACTGGGTTCTGGCCCTGCCACTGACTTCCCCTCTGTATGACTTTGGACAGATTCCCCTCCCTGCTCTGGTCTTACCTCCCTTTTTGTAAAATGGTTGAACCCTTCCAGCTCTGGTCTCATCAGGGGCATGAAAGCCATTTCTACATGGTCTCAATTGCACAGAGCAGTGTTTGGTCGGAGCTTTGGTGTGTTGGTTACTGATTATAAAGCTTTAGATTCTCACTTCCAGCTCGAGAGGGGGAAGGGGAACCATCCAACTGTCTCATTAGCATGGAGAAAAGAAAACAGTAATTACTTGTGCCTCCCTTGATAATTCCTGCGGGTTGGATCTTCTAGGGAAAGAGGAGGGGAAAACTAGAGATAGCTTCAGCTGAGAAAGGAGAAATGCTGTTAGCTACCCAGAAAATGCAGAGGCAAGAATGATTGTCTTGCACATCTGTTGTATTCTGTGGACGTTCCTCCAGGCAGCTTGGAGACTGCCTAGATTGAGTTTCATCTATTTATGGCATGCATTATGTTCTCATACGTGAACATGGGTTGGGCTCAAGACCCCTAATGTCACCTGTCATTAAGAAACCAGCTGTCCTCTAGGGCCTACTTTTTGGTACACTGGGCATCCTGACACCTGTCTTTGTTTGGGAGTATGGGAGGGTTTTACTGAGCCATTTTGTGTTCTGGCTGCATTTTTTATTATGTTGTGAGGTCATTTTCTTTACCCCCACAGCAACACTGCCAGTTGTTTTATTATGCCTGAGCGTAGACAACCATACAGTAGAGCCAGTTACAAGAGTCAGGGTCAGGTATCCTTGTGAGGGGAGGAGTCTGGAAGAACTGCAAGACCACGGGGTTTAGTAAAGGCTGGGATAAGCAAGTCTTAGAGAAGGGTTGAGGCAGTTTTTGAGGCTGAGAGGTTAGGGGAGCTGGAACCCAACTATCAAATAGATTGGCAAGTTAGCTTGTAGAACGAGGGCCATTTGCCCTGTGCCTTTGCCTTGTGCCAGTCTTTTACTCCCTGTGTGTGGTCAGTTGTGAGCCCTCGAGTGCTGAGTGTAGCAGAAATGGGTTGGAGACTGCCTTCAGGGGAGCCCTTCCTGAGGGAGCCTGGAGCCATTAGGCTGAGATTATCTCCTGTGGCTGTGGCTGCTCACTCGTGCCTTGGTTGCCACCCCAGAGGCCTGGGGAACCCAGCTTCCCTTTCTCTTCCTGTCTCTTGAGGAAGATAACCCTTCAGCAACACCTCTCTCTCTCTCTCTCTCTCTTTTTTTTTTTAAGACAGTCTCACTCTGTTGCCCAGGCTGGAGTACAGTAGTGCGAATTCAGCTCACTGCATCCTCTGCCGCCTGGATTCAAGCTCTTCTGCCTCAGCCTCTGGAGTAGCTGGGACTACAGGCATGCACCACCACACCCAGCTAATTTTTTTATGTTTTTAGTAGAGACGGAGTTTCGCCGTGTTGGCCAGGCTGGTGTTGAACTCCTGACCTCAGGTGATCCGCCCACCTCAGCTTCCCAAAGTGCTGGAATTACAGGCGTGAGCCACCTCACCTGGCCCAGCACCTCTTTCAGCCAGTCTTCCTATGGGTCCTGGAGCTTGCTTATTCTAAACAGCAAGAGTTCTGTAGGGACATGTAGGAGATTATTTCCTCTACCAAAATCTTTCGTCTTCGGCCCACTGGGAATGCTCCTTTTCTCTTGTCCCAGACCTTTTGCTTGATTCCCCACTCTTTGATGTCCAGATCCAGGCTTCCTATAATTTTCACTCTTCATTCACATCCTGGCTCCTTTCCCTAGCCTCCAGTAGTAGATTCCTGGGTTTTCTTTTTTTAGAGGATAAGGAAGGTTTTTTAACAGAGCTTTCATGACAGGGAGCTATTGGGGAAAGGTCCAGAGGATGTCAGTAACTTCTTAACCACAAGGAAGGATATACTCCCAGGGCTTGTTAGCTTGGATTAATGCTGATAGAGGAGGAAGCTGTGACAAGAGAAAGAATCTACTTGTCTTCTGACCTCTGCAGGCTTCAGCTTAAACCAGGCAGAGGTTGGGCTGGGGCAGGGCAATAGTGAGGATTGAGGGTTGGAGCCCTGAGCAACTTGTGGATAAGTGCTTCACTTTACCTCCTGTTGACAAATTTAGTTTGGAGTTTGCACAAGCACACTCCCTTCATTTAACATTTATAAAGAGAAATTCCTGCTGCTTCTCTTTTGAATAAAAGTCCTTGGTTCTGGTACCAGAAGGAAAAAGATCTTTTCCAAAGTCTAGACCTTATTTTATTTTATTTTATTTTTGAGACAGTCTTGCTCTGTCGCCCATGCTGGAGCGCATGGTGCGTTCTCGGCTCACTGCAAGCTCTGCCTCCCGGATTCACGCCATTCTCCTGCCTCAGCCTCCCAAGTGGCTGGGACTACAGGCGCCCGCCGTCACGCCCAGCTAATTTGTGTGTGTGTGTGTGTGTGTGTATTTTTAGTAGAGACGGGGTTTCACCGTGTTAGCCAGGATGGTCTCGATCTCCTGACCTCATGATCCACCCACCTCGGCCTCCCAAACCTTAGACATTTTAAACCTGTTCAGGTGTCTCCTTCCTTACCTATTCTCCCTTCACCCCTTTCCCATCCTCTTTTCTCTGCTCCCTGCCTTTTCACTCCTCACATCTCCCTTAAATTACGAAAACAAGAATGGGAAAAAGACACCTTAAGCCAACAGATTAGTAGGTATTTGGTTGATACAGATACTGGGGCTGAGACTCTGAATATGGAGCTTGAGATTTTGGACTTTACTTCTAGTCCTCAGAATAAGAGTTACTGGGCAGGTTTTGTTTATTCCTTGATTAACTCACATGTCAGATACTTAGACTGACACAGAGCCTGGCAGGTAGTTCAGAAGACCCTAATCCTACATCACCCAAGACCTATATGACAGTTCATAAGACCCTAATCCTGCCATAAGGTCACAATCTTATGGAGAAGACGTAGCAGCAGTGAGCACACAACCCCCACTCCCTCCACATCCTCCATTCAATCATTGAATTTTGAGGATAGAAAGAACTTTAGTTTATCTGGTCTTCTTTCATGTTGCTATGTAATAAAGTAAGGCAGATCATGAGAGTACGTAGGCTCTGGAGTAAAGTAAAGCAGACCTGGGTTCAAATTCTAGCCTTGTTGCTTACTAGCTGTTTGACCTTGAATGGCACACTTAGCCTCACCTGTTACCTTGGTTGTAAAATGGGCATGTCATCACCTACTTCACAGGGTATCATAAGGATTAACAGTTTAACACCCAGCCTCATGCCTGAGGCATAGTAGCAGCCCATGTCTTTCTGTCACCTTGCATCAAGACTTGGCTTAAATCTTTGCTTCTTCTGTGAAGCTTCTGAGACAACCCCAGGTCAGACTGATTTGTTTCTTCACTTTCACAATATATAACATTCTTTGAACTGTTAGATCCTGCCTAATATTCTTAGTAATTTTTTTGTGGGACATCATAGTCCCATCCTGAATGCCAAGTGCCTAAGTATAAAGACTGTTCTTAATCATCTTTGCGTCCTCCATAACCCTTCACTCAGAGCTGTGTACACAGCAAAGCCAACCAGTACAGCTAGTATCAGGAAATATTTTTTGACTAATTAGATAGAAGGTTTGTGTGTGTACTCTGTTTTTCAGCTTACAAGAAGAACTATAAAAAACCTGGCTGGGACTCTCCCATCCTAACTCTGCTGTTTTCCTTACCTATTATCACATTGATAAAAACATGTGATCATAAAATCCTTGTGTTGGCAGTATAGGAATTCCCATTTTGCAGATGAGGGATCTGAGATGAAGATTAGAACTCAGGTCTCTTGTTGGGAGATAGATCCAGACTAAGTAGGAGGAATAGAAACAGAAATCTTATAACTGGCTGGGTGACTCACGCCTGTGATCCCAGCACTTTGGGAGGCTGAGGCAAGCAGATAATTTGAGGTCAGGAGTTTGAGACTAGCCTGGCCAACATGGTGAAACTCTGTCTCCACTAAAAACAAAAATTAGCCAGACGTGGTGGCACGTGCCTGTAATCCCAGCTACTTGAGTGGCTGATACAGGAGAATCGCTTGTACCCGGGAGGTGGAGGTTGCAGTGAGCTGAGATTGCACTACTGCACTCCAGCCTGGGCGACAGTGAGACTATGTTGAAAAAAAAAAAAGAAAATAATGATTTGGATGAGCTCTTAGAGAGGAAAAAAGTAGAGCTCTCAGAGGGGAAAAAAAAATCCACAAGGATTTGGCTGTTGTAGGAATGGGGCAGAGAGAGAAAGAGGGGTTGAGACCATGAATATTTGGAGTCTGAGTACCTGGGAGAATGGTTATGCCATTCTCTGAATCATAGAGGCTGGGAAATAGAAGATGAATTGAGTTTGTTGACTTGTTGATTGGAGGTGTTGATAGTCCAGTCCCTTTAGCACCCGACTCCCTGGTGCCTCTGCCTTTGTCTTTTGATCCAGAGCTGCAGAGATCCTTCGATTCCTTGTGCTTGCTGCTTTGTTCCAGACCTGGAGGCCCCCCGCACCCTCAATCCCTCTACTCATGACTTGGAGCAACTTTCACTCCCTCTGAAATAAAATAGTGCTTAGGCCAGTACCTACTCTGTTTCCAACTGTGCAGTAAATGCACAGTTGTTATTAAATGGCCGTTGTTATTATCATAGCTTTGAGATTACAGTAACTAGAGATTAGAGAAGCCTCTGGAACCACCTGGCTGAAGGACTCAGGAGTCATTCAACTTGTATTCGGTAAAAAGCCTGGACTGCAAGTATATGGAGAAGATGTCAGGCTTGGGTGTAGATGGGTGGGTGACTGTGAGCCATGTAAACTAGAACAAGAGAACATGTTTCCTGCCTTCTTCTGTTTTTGAGAATTGTTACATGTAATGTGAGGTTAAGAGGGCAAGCCCTGGAGTTGGACTTCTGGGTTCAAATCCCAGCTCCACCATCTTGTTAGCTGTGCAATGAGCAAATGTACTTAATTTCTTTGTGCCTCAGTTTCCCCATTAGCAAAATAACACACCAACCTTAAAATATTGTGAAGACTAAATGCGTTAATACAAATAAAAGGTTTATATCAGTGCCTAGTATGTGCTAAGTATGTGCTACTATTCTTATTCTAGAGTCTGCTCTATTCCATTCCACATTCCTGGGAATGAATATATAGGGATTTCTCTTCACCATCCTCACCGAACAGAGGAGGGATCTGAGCACAGAAAACTGAAATAAATCTCAGAATGCTTGAAAGTTTGTCTCAGCTAGAATCTAGGTTATCTAAGCCTGGAGGAGCCTGGGCCACAGGTGAGAGTTAGAGTTGTCTGGAAGACCTGAGTTTGACTCCCAATTTTACCACTTGACTTATCTTGATCTTGGGCAAGTAACCTAGTCTCCATACCTTAATTTTCTCATACATAAAATACAGAACAAATCCCTTCTTGTGTCTCTAGTATACCTCATTTTCCTTATGACTCCATTCTAGCTATATTATTAGTCTTCTTGTTCCTTAAACATACCAAGGTCACAGGGCCTTTGTACTTGCTGTTCTCTCCCTGGAACACTCTTCCCTCAGATCTTTGCATGTCTTACCCCCTCACTTCATTCAAATCTCTCTGGATGTCACCCCTTATAGAGGCCCCTCCCTGAACATTTTATCTAAAATAGACTTCACCCTTACCTTTTGTCATTCTTTATTCCCTTACCTCGCTTTCCTTTCCTTTTTTTTTTTTTTTTTGAGATGGAGTCTCACTCTTGTCGCCCAGGCTGGAGTGCAGTGGCGTGATCTCGGCTCACTGGAACCTCCCCCTCCCAGGTTCGAGTGATTCTCCTGCCTGAGCCTCCCGAGTAGCTGGGATTACAGGCGCCCACCACCATGCCTGGCTAATTTTTTTTTGTATTTTTAGTAAAGGCAGGGCTTCACCATGTTGGCCAGGCTGGTCTTGAACTTTTGACTTCAGGTGATCCGCCCCCCTCGGCCTCCCAAAGTGCTGGGATTACAGGCATGAGCCACCACGCCAGGCCTGTTCTATTTTTCTTTATGACGGTTAGCACTACTTGAAATTATATGCTGTAAATAATTGACCTGTCTTTTGCTAGGATGCAAAATGTGTGAGGGCAGAAATTTTGAATGCCTACTGCCTGTTCTGAGCAGCACCCCTAATGGACTTTTCTCTCTATTATAGGTGAGCTCTATTCCCGGAGGCAGGTGGTGCTGACCCTGTAACCCAAAGGAGGAAACGGCTGGCTAAGCTCAGCATTGTTACTGGTGAGTGAGGGTGCCTGGGAAAGCTCTGGGCAAGCTTAGGCCAACATGGTGGGTAACTAGTTTGGGGATTGTTTTTACCTTCAGTACAGATAACTCATAAGTGAGTATCTTCCTACTCCATGTCTAAGAGGTCGGATGTTGCACAGGTAACTTTCTGAACTGGGAGGAGGGTTGAGACTGCTCTCCTAGAGTTGCCACAAGAATGTCTGGGATCATTTGCCATGAGTAAGGCAGAGCAGGTCTGTTTCCTTCTTGCTTCTGCTAGCTGCTTTCTACTGGGATGTGGCGGGTGGGGAGCTATCCTGGGACCTGGTGGCTGTACCTGTCCTCTCACAAGCTCTTTAACATGACCTCACAGCCCTTAGATACCTTTTTTTTTTGGTGGGGTGGGAGGCAGGTACAGAGTTTCGCTCTTGTTGCCCAGGCTGAAGTGCAATGGTGCGATCTTGGCTCACTGCAACCTCTGCCTCCGGGTTCAAGCAATTCTCCTGCCTCAGCCTCCTGAGTAACTAGGATTACAGGCATGCACCACCATGCCTGGCTAATTTCATATTTTTTAGTAGAGACGGGGTTTCTCCACGTTGGTCAGACTAGTCTTGAACTCCCGACCTCAGGTGATCTGCCTGCCTCAGCCTCCCAAAGTGGTAGGATTACAGGCGTGAGCCACCGCGCCAGGCACCCTAGAGACTTTCTTAGCTTTAGTTTTTACTGTAATCTGCCAAGCTCATAGGTCAGCTCCAGAAAATCCTGTAGTTTCTTCAGTTCTGCAAAATGTCATATGAATAATGGTGAGAGTGGAGTGATTAAGGCTTTATAAATGGGATGTCAGGGGAACCTGACAGATGGTGAGAAGGAAGGAAAATCCACACATTAAGAACTTACTATGTTACTGATGTCAATCTAGACAAATCCCTTTTTGTTTGTGTGTGGGGGGTTTTATTTTTGTTTTTGGGAGACAGGTGTCACTGTGTTGCCCAGGCTGGTCTCAAACTCCTAGGCTCAAGTGATCCTCCTGCCTCAGCCTCCTGAGTAGCTGGGATTATAGGCATGTACCACCACAGCCTGCTCTGAAACCTCATTTTATAGATGAGGAAATTGAGGCTCAGGAACTGAAATAATTTGCCCAGGGTTCACACCTGGGAATCCATAAAGCTGATGTTAGAACCCAGGTCGGTCTGACCATAAATGCCATTGTTCTTCCTGACCTGACAGGCTTTCCTTGGGCTGCTAATTTCCCTCTCTAATTCTGAATTTTCTTACAAAGTTCAAGAAGGCAGACTTAGGAATTCAGAAAGGAGATTCAGTTGAGGGGCTGAACAGGGCAGGTAGGAGTTGGAGGTCCCTCTGAGCAGTGGTATTTCTAGTGAAGGGAGCTACTAGACTGAAAGATAGGAAGAACCTTCGAGCAGGCAGAGGCCCAGGCTAAAGTGACCAGAACAAGAAGAATACCTCTGTAACACATGGTATCTCATAAACACTTGGGCCAGTACAGGATAAGGACCTGAGTACTGGCTTGAAGTTGAGAAACCTGGGTTTTTATCTTCTCTCAACGTGTGCCCTTGGACAGTCTTCATTCCCCTGTTTGTAAAGTTGGAGTGCCTCCCTGTCCCCTCATGTCTCATGTGTGTACACCAACCATGCAGGTATGTTACAGAGAATCAAATGAGAAATGCAAGTTGGAAAGCTTTGTGAATTGTAAAGCAGCATCAATGAAACAAGAAAGTGAGAGGAAAACATTTTAAGTGTCTGTCTTAGCTCGTTTTATGTTGTTATAAGGAGTACCTGAGGCCGAGTAATTTATAAAGAAGAAACGTTTATTTGTCTCACAATTTGGATGTCGGGAAAAGTTCAAGATTGGGTGTCTGCACCCAGCGAGGGCCTTAGGCTGCTTCTGCTGTGGTGGAAAGGGAACTGCTGTGGCTAGAAATCAGATGGTAAGAGAGGGAGAAGGGAGATGCTAGGCTCTTCTTAACAGCCGTCTTTTATAGGAACAAAAAGAGTGAGAATTCACTCGCTTCCCCTACCCTCCTTCCAGGGAGGGGATTAATCTGTTCATGAGGGATCTGCCCCCAGCAATCCAAACCCCTCCCATTAGGTCCCACTTTAAACATTGGGGATCAGATTTCAGCAAGAGGTTTGGAGGAGTCCAGCATCCAAAATATAATAGTATCTGTGGCATCTCAGTCCCTGACCTGTTTGCCGCCCCATTCCCCAAAAGTAAACGGGAGGATTTTCCTCTGGAAATTTTCACTGTAAATCTTCTCTTATGCCCTTCTCCTCCTCTCCTTTCTTTTGCGGGCCTTACCCATAGCTTAGTTTTTCCTTAAGGAAAAGGATTCCAGGGCACAGATGACAAAGCCAAGTGGCACAGATGACAAAGCCAGGTAGCACAGGCAGCCACGATTTGCAATGTATAGGCTGCAGAGTGCAGGTTTAAGTGCACTCATGAACCCTGGCATAGGATACTACAGCAGTTCCCAAGAGCCCATCCCAACAGGAGTTGGCACTCCACTGAGGTGTTGCCTTGTTCCCTGCTGTCATCTCTTGAAGAAGGCTATTCCTCCTTTGGCCCTAGGTTCCCTGCCTGCCCCTGCTTACTGCTAGTGAAAAAGGCTCTTGTACTGTAGCCTCACATTTTATGGAGGCCATGGTCATGCCAGTTTTTCTACCATCTTGTTCTCCCCCTTTACCAATGATGGAGACCATTCTCTTCATACTGTGTTTTAACGATGGATATTCTGTTCTTCTGTCTGCCTGAGAGTGCACAGAGGGTTTTGACCCCTACCTTCCCTCCTACTCTGAATATCCAGGCTCTTGCTGACACTTCTTTTTGCCTTGTTAATGTAAAGTTCTACAGCTTCTGGCCTTTCCCTGGCCTGGGTGCCAAGCTTGGATCTTATACGCTTCCTGTAATAACTGCTCTGTGAAGAAGCTCCACTATTAACTTTTAAAATATGAATGATTCCATGTAAATCAATGTATAATATATACATTTATATATGATAAGCTACCCATATAATACCTTATTTATCTAATAGCCTCATTTTTCCAGAGTCCAACTGAAAAACGAGGGAAGTAAAGCATTGTCATCCTTAAGTATTTGCACAGTGCTAATTTATTCTTATTTTTTATTTATTTATTTATTTTGAGATGGAGTCTCACTCTGTCGCCCAGGTTGGACTGCAGTGGTGCGATCTCCGCTCACTGCAAGCTCCACCTCCTGGGTTCACGCCTTTCTCCTGCATCAGCCTCCTGTGTAGCTGGGACTACAGGCGCCCGCCACCACGCCCAGCTAATTTTTGTATTTTTAGTAGAGACGGGGTTTCACCGTGTTAGCCAGGGTGGTCTCAATCTCCTGACCTCGTGATCCGCCTGTCTTGGCCTCCCAAAGTGCTGAGATTACAGGCGTGAGCCACCGCGCCCGGCCATTTATTCTTATTTTTACGTGTTGTTGTAACAAGCTTAGCATTTGGTTTCTAAAACCTCATAAGATTAAAAGCAGCATATCAAAAAAGGGAGAAAAGCTGCTGTATTAATACCATCTAGGGGTGAGAGCTGAAAGCTGACTGAAAGGGGAGGGGTGAAAGAAGAATAAGTTAAAACAACAGTCTGGAGGCCACTTAATTTAGGAGCAGCACCTCCACAACTATGTCCCTCAGTAAGATGAGGGTGGGGCTGGGTAATTCTGTGGTGGTTTTGGGTTCCTCTTGAAAGCCAAAGTTTTCAGAAAATGTTAAATTAAGTATTTATAGTGTCTACTGTATATTATCAAGCACTATACTGAATGCTTTACATAAATATATTTCATTTTCATAGCAACTTGGGAGGTAGGTGGTGATATTCTTATTTAATAAATTACTTGAGAGTTAGAGAGGGACGTGTAAGCAGTGATCAGAAGAGCTAAGCTTAGAACCCAGAAGAATCTGGCTCCAGAAAACCAAGTTTTTTTCTATTATATCCTACATTGGCTCTTTCCCCACTACCTAAAACCCTGGTCCTTCTCAGGCTATCTTAAGCTAGTAGTCCCCCACTACTCCTTTTTCATTCTCCTATAGACATTTTTTGTTTTGAAGATACACATTTATTCATTCATTCAGTGAGTGTTGGAGTGTCTGTCATATACCAGTCACAGTTTGAAGTGTTTGAGGTATGGCAGTGAATAGAATAGTTTTCTCTCTCTGTAGTTTACGTTCTAGTAGAGAAAAGTAGATAAACGAATAAATCTGAAGAAAAAGCAGAGTAAGGGAATAGGGAGACACTGGATTATTAAGGAAGGCCTCTCAGAAAGTAAAATTTGTGCTGAAATATGTAAGAATTGAAGTAGTGAGCTATGTGTATCTTTGGGGGAATAACATTCTAGGCATAGAGTTCAGCAAGTTCAGAGGTCCTGAAATAAGAGCATGCTTGTTGTGTCTGAGGAACGAAAGGAGGCCATGTGGCTACAGGTGTGGTAAGAGCAGACAGCCTTCCTTACCTTGTTCCCAATTTTAGGAGGAAAGTATTCCATCTTTCACCATTGTGTGGTGTTCAGGCTAAGGAAGTTCCCTTTTATTCCTAGTTTATTAAGGGGTTTCATTATGGATGGGTGTTAGATTTTGTTGATTTTATGGTCTTTGTTCTTTATTCTGCATTGACATTACATTAATTGATTTTCAGATACTAAATCAACTTCACATTCCTAGAATAAATCCCACATGGTTGTAGTGTATAATCCTTTTTATATGGAGTTAGATTTGATTTGCTGGGGAGTACTGTTCTGTAGTTTTCTTAGGTCTTTATCTGCTTTTGGCATTAGGGTGACCTCATGGAATGAATTGATATGTTCCCTCCTCCTCTGTTTTCTGAAAGAGTTTGTAAAGGATTGGTATTATTTCTTCTTTAATTGTTTGATAGAATTCATCAGTGAAGCCACATGGGCCTGGGCTTGTCTTTGTTGGAAGAGTTTAAAATTACTAATTCAAATGTCTTACTTGTTAAATCTACTTAGATTTTCTATTTCTTTTTGAGTCACTTTTGATAATTTGTGTATTTTAGGAATGTTTCCATTTCACCCAAGTTGTCTAATTTGTTGGTAATTTGTGTCTTTTTTTTTTTTTTCTTGGTCAGTCTAGATACAGGTTTGTTCATTTTGCTTGTGTTTTCAAAGAACCAACTTTTAGTTTCATTGTTTTTCTTTTCCATTGATTTTTTTACTATTTTTTACTATTTTTATTATTTTCTAATTTCTGCTGCTTTGGGTCTAGTTTGCTTTTTTCTAGTTTCTGAAGGATTAGTTTATTGAATTTTGAGGCACAATACACCCCAAACCAAACAATTCTTCAGGCTTAACTCTACCAGTGGACTGTCAGTTTGCTCTTTCTGATACAGTAGCCTCTGGAGAGGTATCAAACTTCAGAGGGGGCCTGATTCAGAAACAATAGGGAAGACAAGTGGCCTGCAATGTATATGTGTTACCAGTAGAGAGAGTGCTAGGGCTAGACCCATAGCGCTTGGCAGCCTGGACCCTACCTCCCTGAAATCAGCACTGGGCAGGCAGTGAGGCAGGATGAGCTTCGAGTAAGACATATGGGGGTGGTGTAGCAGGAAGTCAGGTGACACTTGGCAAGCCAGGGCCTCCCAGGCTTCTGAGGAAGTTTCCCTGATAAAGAGCTAGAAGAGACAGCTGCCTACCTCATGGACTTCAGAGGCTTCACAGTGGCTTTTGGGGGACCTTTCTGAACACCTCTTTTGCCTGTTACAACTGAAATTCTAAGCAGAGATTTGATTCCATTAAATAAGGGTTACAGTGCAGATGCCATAGGTAACATTGAGGTGGGAGGGGCTCGAGCAATGCCTGGGCTTGCTGGGGACTTACTCGTGACCTTTAGTTTCCTCATCTATAAACAAGGAATAATAGTTTCTACCCAGCCTACTGTGTAAAGCACATTTCAGATAAGTGCTATATAAGACCATTGGATAGTGTACAAATGTACAAGATTATTAATATTAGTAATTACAGTGTTAGGGACCTGGGATAGAGTCTGAGAAGGTCTGGGAGCAGTAACAGTGCATCATTGTCCTTCAAGGTATGGGGATGAATGTTTGACCAAGGTGGACCTGGTGGCTTAGAAAGGGCAGGAGATTCATTGTCTGCCAGTGTAATCATCAGATGGCTCCTAGAGAATTCTGTGGAGGAGCGGGGATCTGAGGGGGAGGCTGCCAGAGCAGCTCATGTAAGAAACAGCTGTTCCTATTCACTCTCCACCCAAGGATTTTGGCCATATTTTATTACTTTGGTTCCAGAAACAGCTGGCTTGCTTGAGGATTGCTGTCATAGCAAAGCAATAACCTACAGCTTGCTTGGGGGAAAGGAATCGCATGCAAAGGGCTCTGAGCGCTATGAGGTCCTGGGTTCCCCTGCTTCCTTCCCCAGTTTTCATTAAAACTAAAGAAGATCCTTTTGTCCCTTTGGAGCAGCAGGCCAGAGCAGAACAGCCAAACAGGAGAGGGACCTATAGATTAGATTAACTGGAGGGCAGTTCTAGGGATTTTGGCTGTGGCAGTGAGATAGGGTCCTGAGCCTAAGAACATGGCCAAGAGAACAAAATCTAAGCTGGGTAACAAAGCTCAAGAAACCATGGTCTGTGAGCAATGGTGTTTCTAGAACTTTGAGATGAGTAAGAAGTGAATAAAGGGGACTTATTGAATGGGACAGATTGGGGGGTGCTGAAAACCTACTTTACCCCATGAACACAAAGCAGAAATTGCTTCTTTGAAATTATCTGTCATTGTATTATTTGAGTCTCCACTATTCATCCTCACCTCATTGCCACCTCCCATATCCCTAATTAGCATAATCTGTCAAGAGTCAGCAATTCTGAGTACATAGGGCAAGAGGTAAAAGATAAAAGATATCTGTGACATAACTCGTCTTTAGGAAGATTAAGTAACTGCATCTTTCCCACTATTGTGTGTATTCTTAATACTAAGATTTGGGTCCTTGATCTGACATTTATTTTCTATGTGACTAACTTGTCTGAGCTGTAGTTTCCTCATATAAAGTAATGCCTACTTTATATAGTGATTGTGTTGCTAGTAGGAGATGATGAAGAAAATACCTGGCTTGGCTTGGTGCTCAGTCACCAGTGATTGGAATAAATTCTGATACCATGTGTTGAGTGTCAGATTGAAGTAGAAGAGTGTGGCGACCCAGGCTCTTAACCCTGTCTTACTGACTCAAACCTGGGAAAGCATTTTATACCTGGGCCTCTTCTTCCTCAGTTCTACAAACAGGGAATGAGGTGGAAAGTTGGTCCGTAATTGCTGATGTTTCTTCCTGTTCTGTGTCTCCAAGGGCACGTTGTTCTGTGGTCCAAAAACATTAAAGAGTCAACAGGGACCTAAGAGAAGTCTCAGGTTCGGTCCTGCTTAAGCCTGCAGCAGGAACAGTTAAAAACAAAGAGCCACCATCTATAGTAAGGTGTTAGAAGTGGCTGGGAGTCTGCTGCAGGGCAGTGACCTGCCTGTCACCCAGCATTTGGAAAATAAATTTCAAAAAAAAGATCATCATGGCCTAGAAGGTTGGAAACTGAGTAGCTAGCAAGTGTGAGAGAGGGGCCATGAGGCATAGGACCCAGATTGTGCTCTATCACCCACTCACTGGGTGTTCCCAGTCAAGCTGTTTCTCTTTGCATCCTCCGTATCCCCATCTGTAAAAATGAGTTAGGCATTGTATTCTCCAAGGGCCTCTTCAGGACTAGCTTTCTGAAATTTCATTGGCCCCTTTTTTCTGGCTCTTCTGTTTGTACTCTAGTTTTTGCCTTTGGTACTGAGGATTTCATTTATGAGAAGGCTTTTTAACCAGACAGGATTTGTCTAGCCCTAGAGTATTCAGAATGCTCTTGAAACTATCATTTCAGGCCATTCAATTTTCATCTAGAGATGCCTTGGTTCACCTGATCCTACTCCCTCATTTAACACTGAGAGATAATGCAACAGAGAAGAAAGACTACAGGCTTGACAGCTGACCCTGAATTCAAATTCCTGCCAATATTAGCTTAATCTTTCTGAACCATATCATCATCATTTAAAAGTGCAATAATGGGCTGGGCATGGTGGCTCATACCTGTAATCCAGCACTTTGGGAGACCAAGGAGGAAGGATCACGAGGTCAAGAGGTCGAGACCATCCTGGCCTACATGGTGAAACCCCATCTCTACTAAAAATACAAAAATTAGCTGGGCGTGGTGGCATGTGCCAGTAATCCCAGCTACTTGGGAGGCTGGGGCAGGAGAATCGCTTGAACCCAGGAGGCGGAGGTTGCAGTGAGCAGAGTTCCTGCCACTGAACTGCAGCCGGGGAAAAAGAGGGAGACCCCAACAAAAAAAAAAAAAAAAAAAAAAAGTGCAATGGTGATAATAGATTCAGCACACAGAATTATTTTAGAAGAGGAAAGAAAAAAACTGAGGCCCAAGAGGTGAAGTCAGGTTCAGGTTCTCACCCAAATCCAAATCTCTTGTGTCTCGTTCCAGAGTTTTTTTTCCCCTCTAGAGCCAAGGTCAGTTGTGCCCATATGGATATGGTAGCAAAGATTGGAACTGAAAGCATGTCAGCTTTTTTAACATCTCCGCCAACAGCCTCTCAATTCCCCTGTGGCGTGTGTCAATAACACAGCCCGTACTTGTTTTAGAAACAAGCGCTCCATAAGCACTCCTGTTTGATTTGCTTTGGCTGGTACAGGATCCAGATGCTCTTAGAATAGCACGACACTCTCCAAATCAGCCCATTCCCATTCTGAGCCACTCACAGCTCTGATCTGCTGCTGGCTGGGGTTCATCCCTGAGTCTTCCCTACCTATCATGTGAATCACATTCAAACTTTCGCTAGTTTGCCCTTTCCCTCTTGAGTAACATTTATTGTGTGCATACTGTGTGCCAGGTATTGTGACTTTAAATAGATTATCTCCCTTAATCTTTATAACTCATTAAGCTATTAATAGCTCCAGAGGGGAAAGCTGAGGCTCAGTGAAGTGAATGAATTTACTGAAGCCATATCTAGTCTCTAAAAGAGCTAGAGTTTGAACTGAGTCCTGACCCTATCGACTAAGCCTTAAGGTAAGCTGTTTCCTAAGTATCACACTGCCTCCCTGGCCTCTGACCACTGCCCTTCCAGGAGTGTAGAGTGTTGGGGAGTACCCAAGAAGAGGCGTTTGGTGCCCTGAGTGTAATAGGAATGTCTTCCATGCCTTCAGTGTATTTTCCTGAGAGTTTCTGCACTCTGTGCCTCAAACCAACTTCTCCAGAACCCAGGTATAGAGCCCGGAGATCCAAGCACTAAGTGAGAGAGGCCATGTTTCCATCATGATCATGGAACTGAGTCCCTAGTGAAAAGTATATTTGTCCCTTTCAAAGTTGAATGGAGAGAGTATTTCAAGCAATAACCCCTACTTGTATGCCCAACTCTGAAGTACAGGGAAGGAAAGGGAAAGGGTCTGTCCTCGACTGTGATAAGTCTCCTCCAGGGACCTGGCAGGAGCAGAGACATGCACACACAAAAGATGTTAGGACTAAGATTGTTCAGATAGGTTCTCAAATCTGTACTCAACAGTTTGCAAAGCGATTTACCTTCAAGAAACCGTACTGTGAAGAAACTGAAGGAATCTGCCTTTATGTTGCAGAGCCAGGGGCTAGAGTCCAAATCTTTAGTCTTGATAATGCCAGTGAGGCTTAGTCTTCCCTGAGAGGGTTTTCTCCCTGGTGTTGGGCCTACCCAGTCTCCAGTTGCAAAAGGAGCAGGCCCTTAGTCTCTGTTTTTTTCTGAGCCTTCCTCTGCCCTCTTGTCCCCCTCCTCACTCATTCATACTCAATTGCTAGGGACTTATTTTGAACCCTTATAGGGTATTATTTTTAGGCACAGGGTGATAGGAGATATTTTTTGTCTCTGTATTTTCCCCAGGATCAGTTGCCATAAAATCATGGAATTTTAGGATATCAGAGTGGGAAGGGACCTTAATTGACAGTCATCAAGTTTACATAGTAACCCTTTTTTAAAACATTTAAATCTAAAACAGAGCTTCTGGCTGGGTGCAGTGGCTCATGCCTGTAATGCCAGCACTTTGGGAGGCCGAGGCGGGTGGATCATCTGAGTTGAGGAGTTTGAGACCAGCCTGGTCAACATGGCAAAACCCTGTCTCTACTAAAATACAAAAATTAGCTAGGCATGGTGGCACACGTCTGTAATCCCAGCTATTTGGGAGGCTGAGGTGGGAGGATCGCTTGAGCGGCGGGGGGAGGTTGCAGTGAGGCAAGATCAAGACACTGCAATCCAGCCTGGGCAACAGAGCAAGACACCGTCTCAAAAAAAAAAAAAAAAAAAAAAAAAACCCCACCACCAAACACTACTGCTTTGGCTGAAGCAGCAGCAAGAGGGCTAGTAGCTCAGCCTCCCCACTACCCTTACCAAACAAAGACAACCCCCCAAAGCAGCTGCCTTAAACTTCAGGGTTCCCAGGATCACAGTTTGTAAAACAACTGACCTGAACCAACTTTCCCATTTTATCATTGTTAAATTGAAGCCCAGCAAAGGAGAATAATGTGCCAGGGTCACAGAGTGAATTAGTGGCAGGTGCCCTGACTCTCTGCCTTGTGTCCTTTTTACTGTTCTGAGCTTTATGTCATTATGTCATTTCATTAAGTGACCACTTCTAACACTTGACTAGCATCCTGTGCCTGGGTGTCAGGCTTCTCTTGCCTCATGACATCTGGTTCTTGTGAGGTAGGCAGGCTTGTGAATGTGTGTGCCTCGGTCAGGGCATAATTTTCATACATGGAGTGAGTGTGTGTCAAGTTTTGTTTAATTGTTTCATGTAGAAACCAGCAGAAGTAGAATAGCTGCGAAACTGGATTTAGGTTGTTAATGAAAGAAGGACTGCTGAAATAAGATTGTTTTGGTTAGTGCCCTGATGAAAATATAACCTTTGAAATTATTTTGTCTGCATATAAAAGGTATACCTTCTTAGTTTTTTACACATTAACCTCTAACTGCAGAGTTTTAAAACATTTGGACCCTAATCATTTGTGAAGAATAACAAAATTCCATTTCCCAAGAGTGTCAGATGACTCTGTTCATAATAAACAATGTGTCTAACATGACTTTAAGTGGTCACACAATCATCTTTTTGCCTTCCGAATTTTGGATAATTTTCCTTAACATACAACCACTGAAAATGATCAGAACCTATTGTGTTAAAGCCAGCTAGAGCCATCCCAACCCAGGAAGGCAGCTTTCTGCTCAGGGAACAGACCTGACCTCTTTACTAAGGTTTCTGCAGTCAGCAGCCATCAGCAAGATCTTGAGTTCGCTCTCCTTGCAGCCCTGCTCAGTGGCCTGGAATTTGGCCTTTGCTAACCCTAGACTTGCTTCTTTTTCTTCCCCTGTTCAAGGAGTCTCTTTTCTTGCTTGTGGTCTCACCCTCAGGACCATCTTGGATGCAAAGAGGTTACAGATTTCCATTTGGAAGAATTTTATTTTATGTGCAGAGCCAGTTCTACTCAGAATAAGCAGCTGCTTTCATTATGTGGTTTTGTCTCTGAACATGTTTTGTCCATCTTTCCATCCCCACTGCTACCACCCAAGGCCAGATCTTAATAATCTGTCTCTGGCAGCGTTTTAATTATCAACTCACTTGCCGCTCCATGTCTAGTCTTTACCCTGAAATACAACTTTTTCTCTCTCCATAGCTTTTAAGACACAGGTCTTATTCCTATGACTTCCTTGCTCATGAAACCTCTAAAATCTAATCTTAGTAGCATGAAATTTGAGGTTCTGCAAAGACTGTTTCTCCCTTTTCTTTCCAGTCCTTTCTCCAACCCTCTTTTCGTACCCTGTTCCATAGGGGTTCATACTAGTGGGTAGGAATATTAGAGAAACCATCTTTGGGACAATATGAAGGTTAGGAAGCATTCTTTGTTGTGGGGCCATGTTAAGATTTAATTTGGTAAACCTTTGTGCTGGGCACAGAAATAAGTCCTAGGAATAAGGAGTAACCAAACACATGGTTAAGGCTTTTGGAGCCTGTAGTTGATGAAGGACAGGAAGGTAAAGTTAAGTAGGCTAGAGCGATAATCACTCTGAATGGAAACATGGAGAGTGCTTTAGGAGCTTGGAGGGGACCACTACCTGAGAGATGAAGGAATACCTCCCAGAAGAGGTAATATTTGAGTTGGACTTCAAAGATGAGGCATTTGGTAATTGTAAAGGGGAGACTGTAACTTCTAAGCAGAGAGACCAGTGAGGACAGAGGCACAGAAGCTTATGTGTGTGTTTCAGAGAAGGGAAAACAGTCCATTGTAGCCAGAGTATAAGAGTTCAGGAATAGGACTGTGGTTAGGGTTAAAGTTACCAAAGGAAGTTGGGGTCAAACTCTGAAGGACCTAATGTTGGAGGCTATTGTGTATGTACTGTGTTTCACACATAGCATACAGTAATACTTCATTAATTAGGTGATATATCTTTGTCTATTTGTACGAGTACGTAGCTCTGTGTTAGTATGTGCATTAATATTTTTTTTGAGATGGAGTTTTGCTCTTGTTGCCCAGACTGGAGTGGCAATGGCGTGATTTCGACTCACTGCAACCTCCTGCGTTCAAGTGATTCTTCTGTCTCAGCCTCCCTAGTAGCTGGGATTACAGGCATGTGCCACCACACCTGGCTGATTTCGTATTTTTAGTAGAGATGGGGTTTCCCCATGTTGGTCAGGCTGGTCTTGAATTCCCAACCTCAGGTCATCTGCCAACCTCAGGTGATCACCCGCCTCGGCCTCCCAAAGCGCTGGGATTACTTACAGGCGTGAGTCACCACACCTGGCATGTGTGTTAACATTTGAAGAACCATTGAGGCTAAGCAAATATCAGAAATTGAAGCCAGAAAGACAGATTGGACCTAAGCTTACCTAGGCTTGGAACTCCTGAGATGTTCCCCAGTCCCACAAGCCGATACGTTAGTCACAGAAAGCCAGCATTGGAAGGGACCTTAGGGACAGTGTTTTTTTTTTTTTCTTCTTTTTTTTTGAGACGGAGTCTCACTCTGTCGCCCAAGCTGGAGTGCAGTGGCCGGATCTCAGCTCACTGCAAGCTCCGCCTCCCGGGTTCACGCCATTCTCCTGCCTCAGCCTCCCGAGTAGCTGGGACTACAGGCGCCCGCCACCTCGCCCGGCTAGTTTTTTTTTTTTGTATCTTTTTAGTAGAGACGGGGTTTCACCGTGTTAGCCAGGATGGTCTCGATCTCCTGACCTCGTGATCCGCCCGTCTCGGCCTCCCAAAGTGCTGGGATTACAGGCTTGAGCCACCGCGCCCGGCCAGGGACAGTGTTTATACTTACGTACATTCAGTTATCCATTCAACAGATGCCTGATACTGCCCATAGAACTGGGATACAGTAAACAAAACGAGGACTGCCTTCATGGAACTTGTTATTTATTTATTGAGACAGGGTTTCACTCTGTCACCCAGGCTGGAGTGCAGTGGCGTGATCATGGCTCACTGCAGCCTTGACGTTCTGAGCTTAAGCAGTCCTCCTACCTCAGCTCCTGAGTAGCTGGGACTACAGGCATGCACCACTACACCTAGCTAATTTTTAAATTTTTTTATAGAACCAGGGTCTCCCTATGTTGCCTAGGATGGTCTCAATGTCTTGGGCTTAAGCGATCCTCCTGCCTCGGAGGCCTCCCAAAGTGTTGGGATTACAGGTGTGAGCCACTGTGCCCAGCATAGAACTTGTTTTAATGGGGGAGACAACAAAAAAATTAGTAAATCAATTATGTAATTCCATATGCATTATGAAGAAAGATAAGCAGGAGTAAAGTGTTAAAAAGTGGCCAGAGTAGACCTCATTACCAGCTGAGAGAAGAGCAGGTGAAAAGGCCCTGATGCAAGAACGTGTTTGTAGAATAATTAGAAGGCAGCCAGTGTGGCTGGAGCAGCAGCAGTAAAGAGGAAAGAGGCAGGAGATAAGGTTGGAGAGTGGGCAGCTGAGGCCAGAACATAGGGCCCCGAGGTCCACTGGGCTGATGAGGAAATGAGGTTGGCATGTAGCCAGGATCACACAGCAAGTTAAGAGCCAGGCCAGGATTGGTATGGTTCTGGTTCAGCCTCCCTGCCTTTGCTCCCTGCCATCTTCTTTTGGCCAAGATTAACTTGAATCCCATTTAATACCTTCATTTTCATCTCCTTCATGCAGCTCTCTGTCATTTCTCAGACCTACATTTGCTCACATGACTTGGTAATAAAGTGATTTCTGGAAGGTCATGGCTAGACTGATCCTTGGACATGTTTTAGTTCAATCCCTGGTATTAGAAATCCAGAGAGGGAAATTGGCCTGCCCAAGGCTACTTACCTAGTTAGGAGTAGAACTTGATTTCCTTTCCCCAGTTCTCTTGCTGTCTGGTGTCTGACTCTTCATTTTTTGTGTGCTGTTCCCTTTTTCTTACAGTTTCCAGTGGAAGGGAATCAAGTTGTGACCCCACGTAATTGACACAAGCAGCTACTAGCATTCCAGGACTCTCTGCCACCTGCCCTCACTTTAGCTTTTTATTTGGTCTTTGTCATGTGAATTTACTGTTCGATTCAGGCCAGTGTCTTTGAACTACTACCCTCTGCAAAGACATGTTGCTAACTCTGCATCCTTGCTCATGCTGTTATTCCCACACCTGAACTGGCAGCCTGCTCTTAACCACCGGTCTGTATCCAGGAGGCTTGTCTTTGAAGCCCAGCCCCAGTCTTATCTCCAAAGAAGCAATGTGGAAAGAGGATAAAGTTTGGAGTTGGATATAGTTGGATTTGAATCCCAGCTTTGGCACATGCTGGGACCAAAGAAATCTTAGGCAACTTGACTTCTGAGAGTGTTTTTCCTGTTTGTAAATGAGGCTACTAATACCTGCTTTGTGGGGTCCTTGGAAGGATTATTTAAGGTATTGTATGTGTACATACTTTAAGCACTGGGTAAAGAGAAATTCTTATTCACTCCTCCTCAAAGGTGCCTTCTGAATGCCCTTTCCCTTTTTCCTAATACCTAATAGGTAACATTTCTTGGGAGGGTTTCTGTGTGACCGGCACTTTGCTAAGTGTCCAGTACTTTTAAAAGGCACTTAACTCTGCACGTGATTCCATAGTTGTCGCCAAATAAGTTAATTTTTAAAAAGCACTGATCTCATTTTTTATATATTGGTGTTATTCTTGTTGTATGTAGAGGCCAGGTTAGGATTCAGTATATGCCTGTGTTCCAGTTGTTGCTCTGTGATTTTCTAACTGTGTAAACTTGAACAAGCCACTTGACCTCCACTCTTTTTTCTTTTCTTTTTTTTTTTGAGGTGGAGTTTCACTCTTGTTGCCCAGTCTGGAGTGCAATGGTGCGATCTTGGCTTGCTGCGGCCTCCGCCTCTTGGGTTGAAGCGATTCTCCTACCTCAGCCTCCCAAGTAGCTGGGATTATAGACATGCACCACTATGCCTAATACTGTATTTTTAGTAGCGATGGGGTTTCTCCACGTTGGTCAGGCTGGTCTCGAACTCCGGACCTCAGGTGATCCTCCCGCCTCTGTCTCCCAAAGTGCTGGGATTACAGGCGTGAGCCACTGCGCCCGGTCTTGACCTCTAGTGTTTTTCCCACTAGAGCCCTAAAATTCAACACTAGTTACATTTGGAAACCTGACTTGCTTATCTGCTCACCTTGGAAAATGTATCTTTGTTGAGTACAGAGCAGAGTAGCACCTGGGCTGGCCCTGTGTGACTTAGAGCGGACAGTATGGGAGGTGGAGAACTGGGTGCATGGGAACCATTAGATCAAGGATTGAAAATTCCTCACAAATCAAATAAATCAAAAGGTTTCTGAGGTGGGAGCAGGGGGCAGTGTTGATGGTGACTGCTTGAATTATCTTCTAGGGATGGAGGATTGCCAGCTCTACCGAGTGGAAGGACTGGTGATACACAGCCACTCTTGCATGTGCCTGGGCAAAAGACAGTGTGTTGGTGGCAAATGCCTAATGTGTCTGTGGCTGACCATGGGCCATCTCTGCCGTTCAAGACATCAGCTGCTGGCAGGGTTGTATTGGTTTGATAGAGCTTTAGTCTTCGGAGTCACACAGACCTGAATTCAAATCCTTCTCTGACATTTACTGTAATACTTGTGTTCCTTAGGCTGATCCCTTCTTTATCTCTCAGATCCTCTTTTTCCTTTTCTGTAAAATGGTGTGGTTGATACCTGCTTTTGAGGTTGTGAGGATTTAAAATAACTTTGGTAAATAGGTACCACACAATGCCAGATACTTAGCTGGGTGAATAGCCTGGTGATCTGTGACTGTTAGCTCTTTGAAGACCAGTATCTCTAGCAGGTAGCAGTAACATCAGCACTGCTCTGATTCCCTGACCAACCCCCAACCCCACCTTTGCCTCAGAGTTGTATCTGAGTAAGCAGGATTGTTACACAGCAGAGATACAGGAGCAGAGCAGGTAGCTCAGGAGCCACTGATGAACAAAAGGCTTCTTCTCTCTGTTCCCAATAAATTGGTCCTTGGGGATCCTAGCTTTGAAATTCTAATTGACACAGGAAGGAAAAGATTCATTAGGCTCTGGACTCATTAAAATGCTCTGCTGCTCACCTACAATTTATTCTTGGCACTTCGTCAAGAGGAATTAAGTAAACCAACGGACTGGGAGGCTGCTGCTGACAGCAGAGTCGCATGTCTCTTGTGCTCCTGGGGGGATGAGAATATTGGGCCTCCTATGCTATGGAGCATATAGCTGGCTTTAGAATCTCCTCACCCCTAGGACTTCACGAGTCTAAGTCTCATGTGCTTTTAACAATGGAGGGACCTTCTGAGATCATGCAGTATAACTTATAGATGGTCCAAAGAAGAACTAGGACTTGCTCAAGGTCATGAACACATTAGTAGTGGAGTTAGAATTAGAATCAGTCAGGCAGCATGACTTCCAGGTCAAGAATATTTTCTCTGCATCACCTTTGGATTTCTACACCCAGTGTTTCATTCATTCAGCCTTCAACAGAGGAAAGTAAATACCCGATCCAGTATTAGGAGAGATTAGAAGGGCCTCCATGTCTGAGAGAGGGATAGGAATTAGCAAGGAGAGATGAGGAAGGTTAAGGCTGAGGAACTGGCATCTTTGAAAGCCAGGCTCTGAAGGGGAAGTTGAATCTTGCTAGAGTGGAGGAATTGAGGGAGAGATGAGATGTTAAGGCGAGTCGAGTCTATGAGGTTTGGGCCACTGCATGGTTGTAAAGAACCCTAGACCTGGGATTAGGAGTCCTGAGTTCTAGTTAGTTTCTGCTACCAATATGTTAGTCATCATTCTAGTAACACTTCACATTTTTTAGATGTGCCATGATGGGCACTGGGGTACAAAAACGCATAAGGTGTGTGTAATCCCCTCCCTCAGAGATCTGTCAGTTTAATGAGGCAAGCAGGCTAATTAACAACCCCTATAATAAAGGAACAGTTACCTCTGCTGTAGGAAGTCAGAATTGAGCTGTGTGTTACTTTCAGCACTTTCTCTGGGCTTTGATGATCTCACCTGTCAAATGGTAAATAACCACTATCTTATGTAGCTCATAAACTGATGGGAAGACAGACAACTTTGTAATAATTGGCGTTTGTTTGGCATTTTGTGGATTTCAAAACACTTTTGACATCATCAATTCATTGAACCTTAATTGCAATCTTATGACTTAGGAAATTTCCCCACAGTGTACAGATGAGGAAACTGAGAGAGGTTGAGGCTTGTTCATAGTTTTCACAGCTTTTGATTAACAAAATTTGGGATTATAAATCTAAATCCCATGCTGTTATTTTGAAAAGTATAAAGATGGCAACCTTTCTATCCCCTACTTAGTGGCAGATTGTCCCCTTCTTCCCCCTTTTCACAGTCACTAGAAATGCAGAGAATGTCTACTCTGTATAAAAAGCAGATCTAAGCTGACTGGGGAGAAAGAAAGGAGCTTGTTTCAGGTGTTCTTCAGACTAGACTCTAAACTTTTAAGATCATGTGCTCCTGTGCTCCCATCAGCTCCTGCTGTTCCATCTCATGCCATTTACAGAGTGCTCTCTGAGCCACTATTTCGTTGGCTACCCATAGCAACTTGTGGGGTAGAAAAAGTGTGCTTTACAGATGGGCAAACTGGGGTCCAGAGTCCCTGAATTGTACATACCAGAACCAGGATTGAATCTAGAAGTCTTGGGCTCCTGACACCAAACAGGTGCTCTTAACTTACAGTATATAGGCTCCTTTGATTCAGTTCAGTTCAAACAATCCTTGAATAGAACCCATGTGCCAGAGACTTTGCTATGCAAGAGAGCCTCAAGATGGTTAGGCTCAAACCATCTCGGTCCAGTACCTTACTTAAGAACAGGGACTTGTGTTATTTACTTCTCTGTCCGCAGTCAGGACCTTGATCCAGAAATGCTTTGCTGTTGTTTTTGGCCTTAATCTGCCAGAAACTAGAGGGAGCAGATGGCCACAGCAATGTTATGAGGATATGATCTCAGGCAGGGCTAAAGGATGAATTGAGAGTCCTGCACGCAACTACTTCTGTGTCTGTGCCTAGGCCCTTGTCAGGGTAGTCTCTGTCTCAAAGGAGAATGTAGCTGGTCAGCCTGGTCCCATTTCTCATTTCCGGTCACCTGCCCATCTTGCCATCCCATATAATGGGATTAGTCTCCTGGACAGATCTCATACAGAGGTTGCTAGGATTTGCTGTCCAAATGACCCTTTGGACCTATTTCCCAGGCATGTTCCAAGATGATGGTAAGGAGTCTAGCCCCACAACCAGTGTGACATTTCTATCCAGATAACTCCTGGCTCACAGGCCTCCTGCCAGGCTCTTACCCACTCCGATGTTTTCACCCTGACTCCTAAGAAGCAGATTGGCAATTTAGTGTGAGTCTGTCAGACAGCCTAGCAAGTCATCAATACTGTGAGAAATGGACATATTTCCTGTTTATTCAAAAATTCTAATGAAAATTTTAAGGAGCACTATTTGGGAAGGGATGATTGGGAACCTTGCAAGAACAAACAGCTTAGAATTCATGAACAGAAATAGCAGCGTTTATTCATAATGTTTCAGATGCTCCTAATATTCACATCTTTATATATTACAGACCCCTTTCATACGTGTTACTGCTTTTGAACCTTAGAGCAACTCTATGAGGGAAGCAGTGTAAGGATTAGTATTCCCACTTGATAGTTGAGAAAACTAAGGCCCAGGGAGCTTTAAAGAGAGTTAGGGACCATCTGATAGTCATGGTGGCAGAGCCCAAAACAGAACGATGATTTGGAAAATGAGTACTCCTGGGTTTGAAATCTGGTGCTTGCCACTTTCTAGTTGTGTGACCTTGGGCAAGTTACTTGGCCTGTCTGAGCTCAGTTTCCTTCTCTGTAATACGAGGATAACAATGTCTACCCCTTATGATTGTGTACGGATTTAATGATATAATTAATGGAAAATGCTAGCACAGTACAGAACACGTGTTAGGAGCTCAGTAACTGCAGGTGTCCTATCTCATAGGATAGTGTTTTCAGTATGTTGTTTTCTGAGTCTTTGAAAATTGATACTTTCACTGCAGTAAAATAGACTACATACAATAAATTCTCATTAACCAGAGTATCATTTAAATGCCTCACTAGGTTAAGAGAACTGGATAAGAAGGGAAGCAGGGTGCTCCAGGCACTGGCTAAGTACTCCTGATGCAAATCACAGTAGGTTAGAGCTGACAGGGACCCTAGAGGTCTGTCCCAGTGTGTCTTCCTCAAATTGTGTCTTTCTCAGAAGAGATGTTAATAATTTGGGAAACATCAGATTGAATAATGCTAATAAGTACATTTCTTAACTGCTGACTTCTCAGACCCTTATTGTGTGTGTCTCTTGGGAACTAGTTGAGAGTGGAATATGCCAAATTTCCTCTTCTTCTTTGACCTTGGAGCCCCTTTTTTGAGGAACTCTCATTAATGTCTTGAGGAACCCTGATTTTCCATGGAAGATTTCATGTAACGGACTCAGTCCAGTTATTCAATTTTTAAGATGAGGCAAGCTTAAGGTTTCTAACCAAGGTCTACAGCCCATGGCAGAACCAAGTCTAAATCTCAGGGTGCCTAACTCTTTCCTAGGCCACATTATAATTTGTACTCCATCATTGTTCCTTTTCTAGCCAGCAAATCCTAAAATTACAGAGGATCCTGCAAACCACTAATCAGAGAGCATTGTTAGAGCGTCAAGCTTTCTGTTTTGATGTGTTTATCTCAGTAGGCAGGAAAATGAGGAAACAACAGGCTTAATGGCCATCAGATGTTTCCAAACAGTTGAAGGACCAGGGGTCAGGTAATTATCTCAGTAACTGGAAAGGTGCCCTTACCCTGCAAAGTCGAACTCTGTTCTTCCTGCTGTAAGAGGTTTGAGTTACATCTGGGGGACTCATCCAGTAGGCCCACAGTCCAGCTCCTACTGAGAACTAAGCTCTGACACCAGTAATATAAAAAAGATCCTTAGAGGGGTTTGAAGAGAATGTGTCAAATTTCTGCTCCTCTGTCACCATCTCCATCACAAAATTGAGTGGGTAGGAATATCCTGCTGGATTTCTATCCAGACAGTGGCCGAGGAAGTTGGCTTTGGCATTTGGTGAGGCTATCCTTGCATTTTACTAAGCCTTCTGGTTCAGATCAAGTTTTTCTTTTCTTTTTTCTTTTTTTTTTTTTTTTTTGAGACAGAGTCTCACTCGGTTGCCCAGGCTGGAGTGCAGTGGCGCAATCACGACTCACTGCAACCTCCCCCTCCTTGGTTCAAGTGATTCTTGTGCCTTAGCCTCCCGAGTAGCTGGGGCTACAGGCATGCACCACCACACCTAGCTAATTTTTTTGTATTTTTAGTAGAGATGGGGTTTCTCCACATTAGCCAGGCTGATCTCGAACTCCTGACCTCAGGTGATCCACCCGCCTCGGCCTCCCGAAGTGCTGGGATTACAGGTGTGAGCCACCGTGTCCCTCCCAAAAATGCCACCTTGGCCGGACGCGGTGGCTCACACCTGTAATCCCAGCACTTTGGGAGGCCAAGGTGGGTGGATCATGAGGTCAGGAGATTGAGACCATTCTGGCTAACACGGTGAAACCCCATCTCTACTAAAAATACAAAAAATTAGCTGGGCATCGTGGTGCACACCTGTAGTCCCAGCTACTCAGGAGGCTGAGGCAGGAGAATGGCGTGAACCCGGGAGGCGGAGCTTGCAGTGAGCCGAGATCGCGCCACTGCACTCCAGCCTGGGTGACAAAGTGAGACTCCGTCTCAAAAAAACAAACAAACAAACAAACAAAAAAAACCCACCTTTAACTTTGCAAGTTTATACGGTAGATTGTTCAAAGGACATCTGATCTCAACACAATCCTGTGACATAGAGGTTCTTTTCCAGGTATCATATGAGGACGTTAAGGCTCAGAAAAGAGATGATGAGTTGTCCAGAATTTGACAGCAAATTAGTGATAGACCCTTTTCACAGGTGCTTAGTGCAAGGCCGACATTTAGTAGATGTTCAATAATTTTTTTTTTTTTGAGACAAGGCCTCACTGTGTCACCCAGGCTATAGTGCAGTGGCACAGTCATGGCTCACTGCAGGCTCAACCTTCTGGGCTCAAGCGATCCTCCCACCTCACCCTCCCGAGTAACTGGGACTACAAACATGTACCGCCATGCCCGGCTAATTTTTTAATTGTTTTTAGAGACAGAGTCTCACTATATTGCCCAGACTAGTCTTGAACTCCTGAGCTCAAGCAGTCCTCCTGCTTTGGCCTCCCAAAGTATTAGGATTACAGGAGTGAGCCACCATGAGTGGCCAAAAAATATTTATTAATTGAAAATTTTAATACATTCTCAGGGATCAACTTAAGGTCTCCTAACTCTTTGCCCAGTATTCTTTCCATTAAGATCACTTGGTGGGGCCAGTGGTTGGGTTTCATCTCAGGGTGACCAGATAGTAAAGAGAGGGAGGGCTGGATCTCTGTCACTATTGATATGCTGACAAGGATGGCATTTTCTGGCCTTTGCTGCAGTCCTTATACATACTCCCCACTACAGAAAGCCCAGATTCAGTAGTCTCTGGGCTGCAGACTCAAGCTTTTATTGCCTTTGCTCCCTGTAGTATACTGAACAATGACACCAGTGACCCCCAGCTTCTCACTCTGCCTTCTCCTTTATTTTCTGTCTCATCAGTGTCTTGCCTCTCCTTCTATTCTGCTGATGGATGAGGAACTTGAGCTCATCTCACAAACATCAGCTACAAGGTTCACTGTTAAGGAGTTGTTGTGTCACATACCTTGGGAAACCATTTACTGAAAAACGCCCACCTAGGATTCTTTCACCTGTTCGCTAGCAGAAATTTCACTGGTTGCCAGGGTAATGCTGGAGGCTGGGATTGCAAAGATTAATAAAACAGTCTCTGCCTTCAAGGAGTTCAGAATTTAACGGAGGGAGACAGATATGTAAATACAAAAGTGCAGCAGATGTTGCAGTAGAGGTCAGCAGAGAGTATCTGGGTCCAGAGGAGGGAGTGGCTGGATCTGCCTACAGGGTGGGAAACAAAAGCTTTCCCAAAGAGTGTTCTATAGGGACATCACATCAGTGGGTTTGTACTCAGAACACTCATGGCCCCAGCCACACCACCAGGTCAGAAATTGGTTCCAGGCTGGGCATGGTGGCTTACGCCTGTAATCCCAGCACTTCGGGAGGCCAAGGCAGGTGGATCATTTGAGGTCAGGAATTCGAGACCAGCCTGACAAACGTGATGAAACCTTGTCTCTACCAAAAATACAAAAATTAGCTGGGCGTGGTGGCGCATTCCTGTAGTCCCAGCTACTTGGGGGGCTGAGGCACAAGAATCGCTTGAACCTGGGAGGTGGAGGTTGCAGTGAGCCGAGGTCGCACTCCAGCCTGGGCGACAGAGTGAGACTGTCTCAAGAAAAAAGAGAAAGAAATTGGTTCCAGTCTTACTTTATTGATGAAGCTGTCTCTCTCTTAATCTTACTCAATGTTTAGAGTATGATATTTTGAGCTATCTGTTAAATGGGGTTGCCCCCATTTAACAGGGCAACCCCATTTAACAGATAGCTTTGTATCTTAAACAGCATAGATAAGGAAGGAGGCGGGGGTAGGGCATGGGGGCTGTGGTATGTGGCTCTGCTGGAGTTCAATTCAGCAGATACTCCCTAAGCATCCACTCTGGGCTCTGAAATGGTAGTAATACCATTTTCATTTAGAAAATTCTTGAGCATTTAACTTGCATTATCTTAACATTATCTCGTTGAATTCTCACAACAGCCTTATGGAGAAAGTACTGTAATATTATTCCCATTTTATATAAATGAGAAAACCAGGCACAGAGAGGTTAAATCATTTACCTAGCATCATACAACCAACATATAGCAGAGCTGGGATTTGAACCCCAGGTAGTCTGATTCCAGAGTCATTTTCCTAAAACAGCCCCAAAAAGAGCCATTATGACCTTGATGTAATTCTTCCCTCAAAGAGTTGTTTAAGGATGAGAATTTAAATACTTAGCAATGTATCTTCCATGTAATAAGCAATTAATGTAATGATCATTTATATTACAAAACATTCTTTCCTAAATGCTGGGGTGGATTGGGCTGTTGCAAAGATATCCCCTTCCTGTCTCTCCAACTTTTCCTGGCTTTAGCATCTGTGCAGCCTGCCGCTTTGTATCTTAAACAGCATAGGTAAGGAAGGAGGCGGGGGTAGGGCATGGGTGCTGTGGTATGTGGCTCTGCTGGAGTTCAATTCAGCAGATACTCCCTAAGCATCCACTCTGGGCTAGAGCCTGTCCTGATGGCAGTGGGGATGCCAAGATGAAATAGATTGTGGTCCCTGCTGTCCAGGAATTCACAGTCAGTCTGGGAGGAGAGATGACACTGAAACAGATTATTTTAATACAGTCTCCTCAGATGGATCTTAGCCAGCACATCAGACCCCACTGTCCACAGCTCATACCACAACTAGCAGGGCAAGAATGCCTTACTATTATATTGATTGTTAAAATAATAATCCTGTTAATATCTTTGACATCATTAAAGTCACTGTTATTAATGTAGAAAGTAGTAATATCTTAGAGAAGGTCAGCAGCTACTCGAAAGAGACTTTTAACATGCTCAATTGGAAAAACCTATTTTATTTTTATGGGTAGGAGTGTTCCAAAACTGCGGGTAGGGCTGAGGGTGTCCTTGGCTTGGGGACTATACTGTGGGGAAGGATTTATGTCTACCCAGCCTCCCTCCTGGCCACCCGATGTGCTCCATAGTTATCACATACTTTATAGCTTCTTGTACCCAGGCACATTTTTTTATTTGGCAGAATGAGCAAGAACAGGGGAGGTAGCTTTCTGAGGCAAGACATCTGTCAGGAGAGGCAGTGACCGAGTGCTGAGATTGGTAGGGGCTATTGCCAGGGCAGCTAGGGCTTTGTGGAGTGTCTGTCTTATTGCATATATTACCTCCAATTAATGGATCCATGGACACCATCAGTGCTTCCACCACATGCCTAGCAGTGTGCCCCAAAATCTCTGTGCTGCTTGAGGAGAGAAGACTTAACACATGAGACAAAAAGGGTTTGGCACAAGATGGGATGCTTTTCTCAGGGGTTGGATTGGTGGTTCAGATGCTCAAAAGCTATAGGGACTTAAGAGTGCCTCCTTACTGAGCACTGGGCTGCATACGACATCAGAATGGGTGATGGCCCTCTCTTAGTGTCCACAAAGCCCTTTCTGATCTAATCTCAGCTAGGCGCTCTAGTATCATTGGCATCATTTCTTCTTACATCCTGGACCCTGGGCAAACCACAATACATCATATTATTCACTAAATGTGGGATCTCTGTCAAACTTCTGTAACTTTCCTTATGCTGTTTCCTCTTAATTGTACTCTCTTCCTGTGTGGGGGTTAACTTCAACTCATCCTTCAGGACAAGATTGGAACTTATTGATGACTCTTCTTGTCTGAGTCTTCTCCCTTTCTTTCTGTGCCTTAGGTAATTGACATGCCTCCAAGTTCCTAGTTGCTCCTGTCATAGACCTCATCAAGATGAAACATAGGTTCTGGTTTTCTTGAGGTCTCCACCACTGACTGGACTATAAATTCTTCTGGGGGAAGATTGTACTTTATTAGCCTCTGTACTTTTATACAGTATCTGGCAGTAATAGGTGGACAATAAATGATTTTTGATAAATGAGTAAATCTTTCTAGCATGTTACTCCTCTACCTAGGAACCCACAGTAACTTCATGGCACTCAAAACTTTGTAGACTCAAAAACTAATAAACATAGTAGACTATATATCTTCACATGTACATAAAAACAATAATGAGGATTTGATTTTCCCTACTAATTTAACTCTACCCTCCATACCCACCACCTGCCCAATATGGCAATACATGATGCTGCGAGGTTGCCATGAAAGTGACATTCATTGGAAATAACAGTGTAAATTGGTATAACTCTTTTGGAAAGCAGTTAAGCAATGTCTTGCCAGAGCCAATAAAATGTTCATATATTGGACCAGTAATTCCACTTCTGGGGAGTCTGTCCTAAGGAAATAGTCTAGTTTATACAATAAGCTTTCCCTCAGATGCTATTGTTTATAATGGTGAGAAATTGGAAAAAGCCTAAAAGACCACCAGTCTAAACTATGATAAATCTACTCAGGGAAAACTACAAGCTTTTAAAGCAGTAGTGTAAAAAATGATGCTTACCGAAAACTGTGCGGCAATAAGGGCAAATATGCTATAATATATATAATAAATATATTATAATGCTAATTGAAAAAATTAGACTACAGAGTTGAATGAGGGATCTAACCATGTAATCCAAACATAATGTGCAAGAAAAACACTGGAAGGAAATACACCAACATGCTAACAGTTATGTCCCATAAAGGATTGGGCGTTTAGCAGATGATTTCATATGGTAATTTCAAATAATAAACTTACTAAATATAATAGCACAAATTCTTACCCAAATTATTGGTTAAGAATTTTGAAATAATAAACCACCCAGGTGTAGTGGCTCACGCCTGTAATCCCAGCACTTTGGGAGGCCAGGGTGGGCGGATCACGAGGTCAGGAGATAGAGACCATCCTGGCTAACATGGTGAAACCTATCTCTACTGAAAATACAAAAAATTAGCTGGACATGGTGGTGGGCGTCTGCAGTCCCAGCCTCTGATCTTAATTTCCGTTTTAAACAAAGAAGTGATATGGTAATATATTACTCTGGTGACAGTAGAGGATTATTTAAAGAATGGTAATAAGACAGTAGAGGATTATTTAAAGAATGGTAATAAGAATGAAGAGAAGGGGGCTACATTCTAAAAATATTGAGGCCAGATATGCAGGGCGTGGTGAATAACTCAGAATGTGGGGGAAACATATATGCCTAATAGAGAACATTGGCTCAAGGAGTTTAATGAGATGTCCAAGGTCACACAGATAGTAAGTGGCTGATCCTGGATTTAAACCCTGTTCTGTCTGTCCAAAGCCATGCCCTTTCTCCTGCAGCTGAGACACCTATCACAGTTTTGGAGAAACTTTTTTTTTTCTTTTAACCAGTTGCAGTGTAGAAGCTTGTTTAGCGTAGCACCTCCTTTTTGAGGGGAAGGGGGCCAGGAAGGGTTAATTCTTTCTAAGACAATGACAAGGGGGAAAGACCATAGATACCAAAGCTGCTTCTATCATGATCAGTTGAACTGATGAGAAGTTCAGTAGGCATTGGGTGTGTCATACCTGTCGTTTTGAGGGCTGTTTTTTGTGAAGTTGCAGTGGTTCATTGGTTGGCTTTTGATGCTTAGCTTATGGTAGCAGGGCCTCTTGGACATAAGCATGCATATGTATACCGTATTACATGTTAATGAACATTTTGTTCATTGCACCAAGTTTATTAATGATGCTGCTGCTGCTGTGGGAGTGAGAGAGGGGTCAGGGTGGCAGCTTCAAACAAGGGACAATGTCTAAGCTGCTCTCTGGAAGGAAGGGTTCACCTGACCATACAATGCCCTGTCCCCATACTTACCTCTCAATGACTAATCCAAGAAAAGTTGATTTTGAACTTGAGTCTATCCTTTGAAGTATGATACTTATCCCTTCGGAAGAACCTGTTTCATATTGACGTGTTCACTCTCTGACCTTGGGTTTACTCTCTGCACTAGGGTTTGCCTAATAGAGAACATTGGTTCAAGGAATTTAATGAGATGTCCAAGGTCACACAGCTAGTAAGTGACTGATCCTGAATTTAAACCCACTAGGGTTTACTCATTTATAAAGTGAATGACACATAACTACTCAGAGGATTGTTGTGTATAGATTCAGTAGCCTTAACTCCTGAAGAGGCTTGTAAGCCATATTAAAGGATTTGAACTTGGTTCTTTATGGTGGGAAGCCCCTGAAGGATTTTAAGCAGGAGGCGGCAGGGGCACACTTGATTGATCACACAGGAGGCAGATGCTTAGTTATGTTTGTGGAGTTAGTGTTGTTACCAGGGAGACAAAGGCAGGGTGGCTGCGACTGTGGCATCATTCTCAGTGGTCCCCTTTAGACCAAACGTGGCACTGTGGGAGATGATGCTTAGAGCCCTAAGTTATGTTTGGATCAGCACCCTGGAGAGAGGTCACCCCTTCCTTCCTTCCCCTGCCTGAATATGGGAAATTTAAAATATATGTTGATGCATATGCTGTCTTGTAGGGTCAAGCCTTTGGGGCTGTGAGGGGTGCCACTTAGTGTGTTCAAGGAGAAGGATTGTTGTAATGAGGAAAATACTGATTCCGCATGAAAGGATTTTAATCAACTGCCCTGATACCTGAGGGACACAGTACTTGGCTAGAGTGCTGAGTTTTGCACCATCCAGCCCTTGCTTCCAGCCTGTTGGCTTCCTGCCTGGGTGCCTCTGTCTAGGAAGACGTGCAGCAGCTATCCATCCTGGGAATATTCCTGTCCATGCTTATGTAGCACATCTCGGGGAACAGAACATGTTATCTCCTTTGACCCTCACAACAACCTGTGTTACAGGGATTTTTATCCCCATTTTACAGGTGGGGAACTGTGAACCTTAGAGAAGTCAAGTGCCTTTTCAGGGTCATACAGCTAGTGGAGATGGGATTCAGGCCCCAGCGCTCCACAGGCAAAGAGAAATCCAAAGCTAATAAGCCCCCATTACTATTTTAACTTAGAGCTGTGCTTGTTGTGGGAGGAGTTAAGCCTTCCTCTTATACGGGATGGGAAATGAGAACAGGATGTGCTACCACAGCACAGCCTTCTGCACCCTGACTCAGAATACAGCAGCCACAGAATGTAGAAGTTCCATCAGAGACACAGAATAGTGAGCAACTGGGGGCTTCTTGCAGTATCAGTCCCTGGGGCTCTGTTGCCCAGCAGGGGAGCTTAATCTGCTCTATAGGGTCCTCAAAGCACAAGGAGGCCTTGGTGGGAACCTTTGCTTAGGGTCCTCTTCCTGCCTAATTTCTCAAGTTGTATTCCTTATGAGCTCTGGCAGCTGCAGTGTTCCAGATGCTCATTTATTTATTCATTCATTCAGCACTTAATAAGTACCTACTCCTGTCTTTCCTTTTATGTTCAAGGCACGTTTCCAAATACTAGAGTTTTGGTGATACACTTGAAGAGACTTTATTGCATCCACAGTCATAGTATTTTTTTCCTTGATCACAGTTCAGCTCTAGGTTAATGTTCCATTAGAACTGACTACCTTCTTTTTATACTCACATGGAAAAGTTCTTGCAGGTTCCAACAACAGCAATAATAATTGAGATTGAGCATCCCTAAGTTGAAAATGCAAAATTCTCCAAAATCGGAAACTTTCTGAGTGCCAACATCACATTCAAAGGAAATGCTCATTGGAGCATTTCAGATTAGGGATGCTCACTCAGCTAGTTAATTATCTGCAGATATTCCAAAATCCCTAATCTGAAACACTTCTTGTCCCAAGCATTTGGATAAGGAATACTCAACCTGTAGCAGCAGGAGCTAATATATTTGCATGCTTTCTGTTGTGCTGGACACTATTCTGAATGTTTACATGAATTATTTTATCCTCTAACAACCCTAGAGATATGTATTGCTATCTGCGCCTTATAGGTGAGATAGACACTTCCCAAAGGTCATGTCATAGCCAGTTCAGTAACAGAATGAAGGCGTTTGGTTTCAGTTCTCTCCTGATGACATTCCATGTCCTCTCACACAGGAGTAAAGATTCAGGCTTTGGCTCCTGCTTGATGGGAAGCCATGTATTTAACTCCTACACACAGCAAGCTTTACGTCTTTCTACACTGTGTCGTATGACCCACTCAGCTCTGAGTTATGCTGAAAGATAACACTACATAAGCTCAAAGCAAAAAGCAGTTTTGTACACTGATGAAAATTTGACCGCACACGTGGAAGATTGAAGGTGCACTATTGTACCTTTGAACACTGGTGAACAGCGACTCAATTTGCCCCATCATAGTCTTAGGTAAGTACAATAGCATTCAGGAATGAATCTGGTTTCCATCCCTCTCAACTCCCTAGATGGAGAGAGAAGACTGGTTTGTAAACAGCCACGATACAAGACAGAAAATGAGAAAACCTTTTATTCCTTTCACTCTGCTGGCTAGTTTCGTCGTGTTCTTCAAAGTATGGAGAGAGAGTCTGGAATACCAGACTCTTCAGAAATACATACTCAGGCTCCAGGAGAGTGGTTCCAGTCCCCCATAAGCCTAGATCGTCCTCCCTTGCAGCATGATGTAGAGCAGAGACCCAAGATAAATCACCACTCGAAGTTCTAGGTGGCAAGTCAGTCTGCCTATCCCCTTCCCTCGAGAGAGAGACAAGAAGAGGAAAAAAAATTGGATAGTTTTTGTAAATTAGTCTGACACTGATATCTAAAAACAATCAGGCTCAAGGATTTGGAAAGAAATGAAGTAAACTTCATGCTTTCTTTGCTTTGGTTTCATAGAAGTTCACAGTTGGGCGAGAGTGGCTTAGAGCTATGTTACTCAAAGTGAAGTTTAAAAAGCAAAACAAAAGAAAAAACTGCTTCACCACAAATAGTTTTGAGAAGTACTGACTTATTTAGTGTGACAATGTGAAAAATAACCTCAGTCTTTTGATTGTAAAATGAGATTAATAATACTTGCCTCAAAGTGCTGCTTTGGGGATTATTTGATGGTAAATAATGTTTTGAGTACTTAGTATTTGCCTACTGCTGTGCACTGTACGTGTATTATTTAATCTTCTCCACAATTCTGTAGTAAATTTTCTGAAACTTTGGATAGGTTATAGGATTTGCCAGAGATCAAAGGTGTGGTAAGCAAGCAAGTAGGTAGGATTTGAATGGGAGTTATGTGGCATGTTCTGTGTAAGGAGCCTGTTCCCCATGTGGGCTCCCTTGTCACTGTATCACTAATGGTAGAGATCTGCTTTCTTTTTTTTATCACTGACTCTAACTTACTTTGTTACCTTGGGCAAGTCCCTTTCTCTGAGCCTTAATTTTTCTTATTTACCCTCAAGGGTATGCCACATGACCTAGGTTTTTTTGTTCCCTAGATCACGTGGCATATCCTAGGAACCAGGGACTTTATTCATCTCTGGTTCCACAGCATCTAGCTAGATAGGCCTGGCATATAATGAGTATTCAGTACTGATGCCATTGGTTACTCTAGAGGATCTGTAAGATTCCTTTTACTCACTTCTTTATTTGAACATCCTACATACTTTATCCTCTGCCTTCCCCACCCTTCCTCAACATCATATTTCCTGCCTAGTTCATAGGACAGCATGACCTTATTTCCTTATGTCTGCCTGTCGTAAGCAGTCTTGATCCTGCTGTACTTTCAGACAGCCCACATGGTACCCATGTTTTTATTGTCTGTGAAATGTGTCTAGGATAAACCACCAGGGATATAAGTTAAGGGGTAGAAGGGGCCTGCTCACAAAATCAGAAGAACACTCTTATTCCATTCCTACCCAGTTGGGCCTGGGCCTACGGCAGCCCTGCCAGGCCTGAGTAATGGCCATAGCTTGGAGCAGGGTTTTCCTTGAGCTCCATCGGGATTTCCAGTAATTGGAACATGGCACCTTCCAACTTGTAATGGATGGCAAAACAAGAGGGGCATTTGTCACTGCCTGACTTCCCTGTGGGAAAGAGGCTCATAAGTCACAGCCGACAAACCCTTTGATGACTTTTAAACTTCATTTACAGAAAAGAATAGCTATAATCAACCAACAGCAAGCAGTGACTAATCTTGCCACATTATCACTGTGAGGAGCCAACCCTTAAGGCATAGGAAGGGGGCGGGGGTCATCCCCAAAGCTCACAGCAAGTGCTGATTGGCTCTTGGACTTGAGAGTATGCCTTCAGCTAGGCCCTGTGAGTTTATGCTCAAAGGATCGGTGTTAGGAGGTAGAGGAAGAAACTGACCAGGCAGATACAGGGCATGCCCAGTTTTGAAGCCGTTCTGGGCCAAGATTATGAGATCAGCTCTGGTGTCGCACATATTCATCCTACCTCTGCCATTTCCTGGCTTGAGTGAGACCAAACACCAAGCCTTAGTTTCCTCATATGTGAAATGGTCATAACATATATCATCACTATCTCATAGCAAAAGCCGTAGTGCAGTTCCTGGCATGTAAGTACTCCTCAAGTATTGATGATGATTATCATGATCACATGTTTGGGCCTGGAGTACCTTTTGTGGTCACATGGTTTAAAAGCTAGGTTATGTGGCATGTCAGCAAAGCCAGGACCATTCTTCCTGTGGATGGGGGCTCAGTGGGAGCAATCTAATGGAACGGGAATAACACAGGCTTTAGAATCAGACAAGCCTTTGGGTCTTTCCATCCAAAGCATGCAACTTAATGTGAGTGTAGACAAATTAAGTTGTTTCTGAGTCTCAGTTGTATCTGTAGAGTGCAGGTGATACTACATATCTCAATAGATTGTGATCAGGATTACAAGCGATTATGCCTGTAAAGCTTTCAACTCAGTGCCTGGTATAAAGTTCTACATATTAAATTGTGTGTTCCCTTTTTGTTCTCCCTCAAGGCAAGAATAAGTATGCATCTCTCCAGGGAAGCAGGAGACAACAGTGAAGACATTCTTGTATTTCAAACTTCTGTTTCCAGCTCTATGTACAGGAGGAAGAGGAGAATAAGGGGATCAAAGAGGAGAAAGGGATACCTTTTGTATATTGTTCCTTCCTCCTGCCAGGCCTCTCCCACTGTCACTACTCAATGGGAATTCGTCTTAAACACTCTCCCTTTTGGTAGAGCCTTCCATGCTGCTCCTAACCCTTCTCTGATCTCCCAGACTACTTTGCTTGGACAGTAGACCATCTCAGGGCATGTGTGCCTTGTGGCCATGATAGATGTCCCCTGCTGGACGGGGAGCTTGAGGTCCCAGACCCAACTGCTGAATAAATAAATAAATGATTGATTTGTTAGTTATTTGATAATACCCAGTTCATAGTTAGCTCCATATTTGGATATTTATAATTACGATCAGATGGACAAGTAGGTGTTTGGATGACTTCTATGGCAAAAAATAAAGAGGCTGACAATCATTTGTAGGTCCTTAATTCTAACCTAGTATCAGGGATTATAGGCATAAATTACCTACCCATCCCTCCTTAACTTGTCCCCTTCCTGGAACTAGGAAGGGGAGCTTGTTACAGATGGTAAGCCTCAGCCTAAGGCCCCAGACAAGAGTAGAGTTAGTGTTCAGGATGCAGGAGGGTGGGATTATATACCCAGATCATGCTATGGGGAGATAACTGAGACCTGCCTTCTGTTTCTGCTTTGGGGTGTCCTCTCAGGGCCTATCAGATACGGATACCAACGTCAGTATTATAGGACCTCACAGTACAGTTGAGGGGTGAGAATGACTCAGCAAGGCTGGAACCCCCTCCTGGCTGGTATTCCCTCCTCTCCCAGCTGCATACAGTAGTGGTTTGACAGGAATGGGGCGGGGACACCTTTATGAAGTTTCTAGGTTTGGTTGCAGATACTAGGACAAGGGAGAACATGCATAGGCTCCCTACTCCCTACCCCCAGCTCCTTTCCTCTCAGGCAAAGTGTGGTGCACAGGGAGATGACATAGTAAAGAACATGTCATCTTAGGGCTAGGATGTGGAGGAGCTAGAGTGCCAGGCTAGGTTCATCTGTTTTCATAGAGCATTTGGGTTATCCAGTTTCTTAATACCTACTAGTCCTACCCATTATACCGGCACTTTACTCATATTGTCTCCAGTTCTTATTCTAATTCTGGGAGGTTGGTATAATTTCCATTTTACAGTTGAGGACTTTCAGGCCCAGCAAGGTGAAAGGATATGGCCACAGTTACAGTTTTAAGTGATAGATCTCGGACTGGAGCTCAGTCCTGTCTGACTCTAGAGCCTGAGCTATTTTTGCTATTTCATATGCATTTGTCCTTTGTTACTACGATATCGTCTTTAAAAACAGGTTCCCAGAGAGAGGGCTTCTTGAAAAGCAAGTAGAGCAGAAGACTGGGAAGCGCTGTGTTTCCCAGCATCTCCACAGTGCCAGCACAGAGGAGGACATTCAGGAAATGTTTGTTAAATGAGTGAAGGAGATAGGAACTGGGTAATAATAGAAATTGGCATAATCCGTATCCTTTGATAGTATATTACAGATGCAACAGAGCACTTTCACATCAGTTAGCCTAGTTGATTCTTATATCGGACCTGAAAGGTAATCAGGGAAGAGATTATTTCTGTTTTCGGATTAAAGACGAGAAGGCCTAGAGAAGTTACGTGACTTGTTGCAGGTCACATGACTAAGAACAGCGGAGCCAAGGCCAAGCCTTCTGGACCTGTAGCCTGCAGTGTTTACACTTCAGCCATCCAGGAGCTTTTGCTGTTTGACATGCTGGGAGCTGACTCTTGAGAATGGTCAGGAACTAAAGAGCATTCCTTGGGAAATTAGTCCTGTCTGGCCAGTAATAATCATTTGGGCACTGCTAATGAGCCAGGACTTGGCCAGTTTAATGAGATTAATAGATGTTTTGTCATCCCTGGCTGCCTGATAAAAGCAGAAGCCTCCAGACCAAGGAGGCCCTGGACACTGATGAGTCTAATTGCTTGACTTTCTCCAGAAATAGTCTTCCCATCACTAGCAGCTCTTTTCCTTCTGAGCCACCCGGATGTCCCCAGGGTTATCTACGGGCAGAGAGCTGGCCACAGGCTGCTGTTACCCTCATCCCCGTGCAGGAGAGTAAGGCCAGAGGTGCCCAGCAAGACTGAACCAAGACAGAGACTATAAATAGCGCTGGGGGCATCAAGACCTAAAGCAGCAGCTCCTCCCTTGAAATGAGCATTTCAAGAGGAAGAGATTCAGTGCTGGGGAGGATTTACAGAGTTCTCTGAGTGCCTGAGACTAGACTTGATCTAATAGGCATTATTGGGAGCACATGAGGGGTGACGTGGCAGAGTTATAGAGTGTTAAGACAGCCATTGAGACAGTGGAATGGAGAGTGTCGAGTAAGAAGCCTTGATTCAGGACCCCTAGCTACACCCCCCTCACCAGCTGGTTGACCTTAAGTAAGTCACTTATCTTTGCTGATCCTTTTTTTTTTTTTCACTTATACAGTGGGACAGGATGGGTGCAGTGGCTCATGCCTGTAATCCCAGCACTTCGGGAGGCCAAGGCGGATGGATCAGGAGTTCAAGACCAGCCTTACTAGCATGGTGAAACACCATCTCTACTAAAAATACAAAAATTAGTTGGCTATAGTGGTGGGCACCTGTAGTCCCAGCTACTCAGGAGGCTGAGGCAGGAGAATTGCTTGAACCCAGGAGGCAGAGGTTGCAGTGAACCAAGATCATGCCATTGTACTCTAGCCTGGGCTACAGATGTCTGGTGAGAGCCCTCTTACAAGTTCATGGACAACCATCTTTTCACTGTGTTCGCACATGGTGAATGATGCAAAGTAGCTGTCTGGGCCTCTTATTTATTTTGTAGAGATGGGGTCTTGTGATGTAGCCTAGGCTGGTCTCCAACTCCTGGCCTCAAAGGATCCTCCCACCTTGGCTTTCCAAAGTGCGGGGATTACTTACATGAGCCACTTCCTGGCCTGGGGCTCTTTTTCTTTAAAGGCATTAAACTCATTCTTGAGGGCTTACCCTTCCCTTTGGGACCTAATCACTCCCAAAGCCCCACTTCCTAATACCATCACAGTAGGGATTAGGTTTCAACACAGATTTGGTGGAGGAGGCACACTCATACTACAAGAGATATAAACTGGCTTTGTTCACTAAAATTCTGTGCAACCATGAGGAATTGTAGTAGAAAAGGGAAAGGGCAAGGACCAAGGAGAGCGTGAGTGGCTGATGCAAGGTAACATAATCTTGGTAGGGAAGTCAGAACCCAAGGCATCCCTGTGCCGTGTGCAAAATATCTGCAGATACCTGTTTCTGAGGTCCTGATTCCAGTTCTGGCTTTGCTCTGTTAACCAATTACCTTGCTTCTCTGAACCTGTCTCAGTTTCCCTATGTCAAACAGCTCCTCACAGGGCTGTTGTGAGGATTAAATACTGTAATACCATGCAGCATTCAGTAATTAGTGGCTGTTCTTTTTTTTTTTTTTTTTTGATGGGAAGTCTCGCTCTGTTGCCTAGGCTGGAGTGCAGTGGCGTGATCAAACAGTTCTCCTTCCTCAGCCTCCCAAGTAGCTGGGATTACAGACATACACCACCATGCCTGGCTTTTTTTTTTTTCCTTTGTTTTAAGTAGAGACGGGATTTTGCCATGTTAAATAGGCTAGTCCTGAGCTCCTGACCTCAAGTGATCCACCCGTCTTGGCCTCCCAAAGTGCTGGGATTACGGGCGTGAGCCACTGTGCCCAGCCAGTGGCTGTTTTTACTGTGACGGCTCTTGGGGTATCTCATTTACCCAAAGTTCAGAGGAACTTTTAGGACTTTTCTACCTTTGCAAACCCCTGTCACTTTTCTCCATGTTCAGGCTTGTCTCTCCTGTGTTCAAAAACAATTTCTAGCTGAAATGTTTCAACTGGAAAAAAATGAATTTGTTTTTGCCACGTTTCTTCTGCTCTTACTAGCCTGGAGAAGCAGGCCTATCCCTTTGAGCTGTAAATTGCATTTCACAGCCTGTGTCCCTAGTGGATTTTAACTAACTTAAAAGGCCCAGCTTTTACGCAGCAATTGTTTCTCCTGCAGGTATAGGTGAAGGCACTTATTGGGGAGCCAGTCCCCAGTTTTCTGAAACATGGCTTTTTTTTTTTTTTTTTTTTTTTTTTGAGACACTGTGGTCTCTCCCAGCTCCGCACTGTCTTGGGGCCTGTCTCTCACCAGCCCAAAATGAAAAATGGAATGTAAGGACCCTAGACTTAGCATTAGAGGACCCATGGGGTAATCTTGGCTCTGCTACTCACTAGCTGTGGCATCCTGGCCAAGTTTTTACTGTGGGTAAAACTTCCGTTCCTCCGAGTGAGAGCATTTATAAGCTCCTTGTGCACACAGGTCTCTGCTCATCTGACATTGCAGAAGTCTCTAGGAACAAATTTGCTTCTCTCCCTTCCCCCAACCACCAAGAACAGTCCTTCTACCCACCTCTCCTCAGCTCATTGCTAAACCTAGGACCCCTGGGGGCTGCAGACACCTTACTGTAAATTACACAGCTAATCTGAGAGGCAGAGCTTGGCCCTGGGCAGGAAATAGCTTACCAAGTCAAGTAGCTCCTGCTGAATGGATGTCAATATTTTCTAGAGCTGCCACTCTAAGCTAGGTGGAAGCCTTGAAAAGCATAACAAGAATTGGGTGGGAGGGATTGAGTTGGTCTGTGGAGGTGGGTGTTTGGGTCAAAGATTAGCAAAAGGTATCTGGGACCTCTGCCCCAGTGGTCCTCACCACTTAAGGCAGTCCACAGCTAGACCTTCTCACCACCTCCTGAGACATATGTTTAACCACTCCCTCCCTTATATTGATTGAACACTTACTGTACCTCAAGTTTTGTCAGGCCTGCCCTGTAACATTTGCAGGGCAGAGTAATAAGAGTACAAATAGAGACCCATGTACCATATGTTTAAACATTTGAAGGTTCTAAGTGAAGCTAATAAATTGTGATGTCCCTAACAACTTGGAATACCATGTCTGAATTTAGAATTCTTGGACTCATTAGGATTCTGTACCTGAACCTGGCAGTTCAGGGAGACCTAGTCTGGCCCCACCTCCTTTTCATTCCATTTCCCAATTCTATTCCTCACTTAGAGGAGCCTCATCAACATGTGTGTGGTCACTCAAGCCTTTCCACACCCCCATAGATACCTGTCTCTTTGGGCTGAGGGAGTCCATACAACAGTAGCCCATCCTGCTTCCAGAGGAGTGTGCAGGGCATGAAAGTGGATAGGGGGCTGTTTAGATGAGGAGCTCAGAGGTTGGGTGCCTAGAGCATGCCATAGGTGAGCATTTCTCCTTTTAACTGCAGACTTCTCACCTAGAGCAGCTCTTGCAACCACATACATACACTTCCCAAGTCTCTCCTCTACAGATCAGAAAACTGATGTTCATATGCCATGGCTTCTGGCTGCCCCTCCTTGATATTCTACAGAATGTGTTCCACTCTGACCTTTACCCTCATCTAGAATGGGGCTTGCAGATGGCAGTATTGGAATAAAGAGGTGCAAGCCAGTGTAAATACAAGATCTTGTGAAAGACTTTAGGGTTTGCAAAGTTCTTTTATGTGCATCATTCCAAACCCCAGGGAATGAGAGAAAAGACTGGCAGAGCCAAACCTTAAAAACTTGGCTCACCAGTCAGGGAGGTAAGTACTGATCTTGTCACAATACCATGAACAGCTGTTCAGCAAATGCTTCCTGCTCAGTGGTGCTTGTGGCTCCCAGTAGAGGTCACTCTGTCTCCATCCACACCCCAGGCTTGGTTGACTCCCTCTAGGCAAAGCAGGTGGCTTCTCCCTGGGCCAAAACTGTAGCTCTTTGAGCTGAACTACCTAGGAGAGAATCATCTGATGCCCACACAGGGGCCCTATTAACTTCTTGTATACCCATGGATAGACAAAGAATTAACCCTTGAGTGGCTTGGCATCCATGTAGGAGAGGAACTGTCAGTGAGAACTGTGAGGAATGGCAAGCCCATGGGAACAACAAGCATTGAGCATTTCCTGCCTCGTATGCTATGCACAGTGTGTTATTCTTTGTGTCCCTCACTGCCTAATAAGTGTAGATGAGTGGAACCACAGGTAAACTAACTAGAGTCTGTCTCTTTCCAAGTCAGTTCCAAAGCTGGAGCCAGCCCCTTCATCAGTAGCAGTGATGGGACCCTCTCAGCCCCTTTTCTTTATCTGAAATAATGCACTCCTGACTCCAGTATATCCATTAGGTAAGCCTAACCCCAGGAGCAGTGTCTTCCCAAGTTGGGCTCAGGTCCAGCCTATGATTTCGTTGTAAACAGTACCACCTGCTGGTCAGAACATGCCAGCTTCCAGGCAGGGAGGATTTAGGAGAAAAGTCTCTTGTGGGATAAGAAATACAGATTTAGTTTTTCCAGTTCACTGAAAAGAAAATCCCCCAAAATATTAGGTAAATAGGCTGGCAGACTGATGAAAGTTTTTATATATGCTCTTTGGAGTCTTCTATCACCTGAAGTGGTCCTCAGGTTAGGTTATTGAGATAGAAGGGTTCCAAAAGAGAGCGGCATCAACCCATACCCATGAGCAGAAGACTGGGCCGGGAACCACGAATGCCAAGGCTTAAGTTAGGCTTTTCCTACTGAAACTGAGCTTCTCTCCTTTTCCCTTTCCCCGTGGTGCCAATGCCTAGCCATAAACTCTGCGGGAAAAATTTGTACAGCCCTTTGGGGTAAAAGACCTGACCAGAATATAGAGAGCAAAGGGTAGGTGCAGTCTTATGTCTAAGCCAAACAGAAAAATATTTGAACGAGTTAGTATTAATATGGGTAACTAAAAAATAAATTTATTAAAAATAATTCTCAGGTGAATGTGCTGATTTTCTGTGGTATCTAAATCGGTTTTAGCTCTGGGAAGCAAAATGATAAAGTTGAAAGAAACAGACTTTAGGGACGTACTGACCTGGGTTTGAATGCTCGTTACTAGTAAGTTAATGAACTTGTCAATTAATTTCTGGTAAAATATGAGTAATCATGACATTCATTTGTGGGATCTTGGGATTATTCAGTGTTGTATGCCACCCTTAGCCCACAGCGAGTACCTGGTGAGGCTCCGTATTAGTCCATTCTTACACTGTTATAAAGAAATACCTGAGATTGGGTAATTTATAATGAAAAGTTTAATTGGCTCACAGTTCTGCAGGCTGTATAGGACTCTGCTTCTCAGGAGGCCTCAGGAAATTTACAATTGTAGTGGAAGGAGAAGGGGAAGTAGACATGTCTTCATATGGCCAGGGCAGGAGGAAAAGAGACAGTGGGAGGTACTATACACTCTTCTAAACAACCAGATCTTACGAGCACTCACTCACTATCACGAGAGGAGCACCAAGGGGGAAATCCATGATTTCAGTCACCATGATCCAGTCACCTCCCACCAGGCCCCACCTCCAACACTGGGGATTACAATTAGACATGAGATTTGGTCACAGACACAAATTCAAACCATATCAGGCTTAGCTAGCATACCCTTTTCAAAATGGCTGGTAGCGGCCGGGCGCGGTGGCTCAGGCCTGTAATTCCAGCACTTTGGGAGGCCGAGACGGGCAGATCACGAGGTCAGGAAATCGAGACCATGCTGGCTAACACGGTAAAACCCCATCTCTACTAAAAAATAAAAAAATAAAAAAAAAATTAACCGGGCCCGGTGGCGGGCGCCTGTAGTCCCAGCTACTCGGGAGGCTGAGGCAGGAGAATGGCGTAAACCCGGGAGGCGGAGCTTGCAGTGAGCTGAGATCTGGCCACTGCACTTCAGCCTGGGTGACAGAGCGAGACTCCGTCTAAAAAAAAAAAAATGGCTGGTAGCAATTCAGACAGGTCTATGTCTGGATCAGACTAAGCCGTTTTGTTTTCTTTTCTTTGTTTTATTTTTTTGAGACAGAGTCTTGCTCTGTCGCCCAGGCTGGAGTGCAGTGGCACAATCTCAGCTCACTGCAACCTCTGCCTCCCGGGTTCAAGCGATTTTCCTGCCTCAGCCTCCCAAGTAGCTGGGATTATAGGTGCCTGCCACCACGCCTGGCTAATTTTTTGTATTTTTAGTAGAGACAAGAGTTTCACCATGTTTGCCAGGCTGGTTTCAAACTGGTGATGCACCTGTCTTGGCCTCCAAAGTGCTAGGATTACAGGTGTGAGCCACCACGCTCGGACCCTGCAATTTTCATCATGTGGTGGTCTAGAGTAAACATCACTTGCAAATACCATGTGACCATGGTTCTACATTGAAGATCTTCAGATTTAGATCCTGAATGGAATAACATTTGAGATGAGCATTAAAGAAGTAGACTCAGAAGAATTAGAGTCAAGCAGATGAGGGGGTCACATCCCAGCCCTGCCATTCACTAGCATCGTGGCCTCTCTGAATGTGAGATTTCTCCCTTGTAAAATGTTGTGGTTCTGCATATCATGTGAGTACCAAATGAGGGGATGTATGTAAAGCTACTGGCATGAGGTCAGCAGCTAGTATGTGGCAACTCTTGGTACCATGACAAGAAAATAAGATGCAGAAACAGGTAAGCTGGATGCTATAAGGGTTAAGGAAGGTAAGAGGCAATTCATTTATCCAGGATATGGGCCGTGGGCAGTCCTTGAGTCCAGCCCAGGGACCCAACTTCACAGCAGCTCTCTCTCTTCAGGTAGGCACCATGTCCTTGAAGATGCAGGCAAGCAACGTAACCAACAAGAATGACCCCAAGTCCATCAACTCTCGAGTGTTCATTGGAAACCTCAACACAGCTCTGGTGAAGAAGTCAGATGTGGAGACCATCTTCTCTAAGTATGGCCGTGTGGCCGGCTGTTCTGTGCACAAGGGCTATGCCTTTGTTCAGTACTCCAACGAGCGCCATGCCCGGGCAGCTGTGCTGGGAGAGAATGGGCGGGTGCTGGCCGGGCAAACCCTGGGTAAGCCTCTCTCCACTATATTCTCCTAGTATTCTCTAGAGTAGCTGCTATCACTATCCAGTTCTTAACCCCCTTCTCTGTTTCTCTCACCACTACCACTGCTCTGAGATTGTATAAATTTATCAGGTATGTTTAAGTAGTTATGAAATTAATCCCTGTAGGGAAGAATTTTAGAAGCACCTGGAGAACACTTCTGACCTATCTCTGCTTTCTCAGAGCTTCTTAGTTACACGCTTTACAGTTCCGGTTAAAATGCAGATTCTCCAGAGAAAGAGACCAGAATGGCCTAGAACAGCCTGTTACACTGGGTACAGATCCCTTAGGTTAGAACTCTTTCTGAGAGCAAGCAGGAGGGTCTGGGAGCACAAGGACAATGCGAATATGCTTGGCTTTGGTGTCACATCCATGTGATATGACTATGCTAGTGGTCTCTCTTGAAGTATGTACGGTGTTCATGTATGTGCATTTACTCCTGTGTATATGTGTATGTTTGAAAAGGGGTATCTATATATGTTTTTTTCCTGAACAAGAAGTATATGGATTGACTGAACATGTGGAGATATGTGGACGCATACCTTTGTATGTATAGGTGTAGTGTGTGTGTGTGAGAGAATATATTTGAATTTGTCAGCAGATACGCATATATTTACCAGGTATTTATTGAGACCTTTTCATGTAGTAAGCATTATTCTAGGCATGAAGGTGTTTGGTAGAACATCTATGTGAATGTGCATTGGCTCATTTGCATGTTGATAGTTGTCTATACTGAGTGTACTTGAGAGTACACGTTATCTGTGTGTGACTTTCTTACCTGGATATGTGAATGTGTGTGTGAGGGTGGTTCTACGTATGTGTTCCCATGTACCTGAAGTGTTACGCATTTACATGAGTGTATTTCAGAATGTGTATGGGAATACTCGACGTGTGTGGGGGGGTGGGGTGGGGGAGGACATGTTTATGAGCGTGTATGGATGGATCTGAAAGTGTACGGACGTGTAAACAGGCATATCCATGTGATATCTGGATATGAATCTAATGTTTGAAGACTAGATGTGTGAAGACCTTTGTTGGCGCCATCAGTGAGCAGAATCCATGTGTATACCATGTAAGCACATGAATTGCTGTGTGTGTGCATGAGGGTGATGGGTGTGGGCACACTACTGTCATGCTAGCATTCCAACTCTGCCTTCTCCCTCCACACAGACATCAACATGGCTGGAGAGCCTAAGCCTGACAGACCCAAGGGGCTAAAGAGAGCAGCATCTGCCATATACAGGTGGGGCTGTCTGTCTGTCTGTCTGGGTGGGATGGCTCTCTCTTTCCACAGAGGGAGTAAATGCTGGTGTGACAGTGTGCTGAGTCTAGAACTTGGGGAGGTGTTTGGAGATGAGGGCCTGTGGAAAGTGGGCTGAGTGGCCGTCCCTAAGCTCCAGCCCTCTCCCCTTTGTTTCCCCAGTGGCTACATCTTTGACTATGATTACTACCGGGACGACTTCTACGACAGGTGAGCAGGGGAGGGGCGTGCCCAGGCGTGAAACAGCCAAGCTGGAAGGGTCCTGAGAGATTGTTGGTGCAGCCCACTCAGTTCTCCAAATGAGAACCAAAGCCCAGAGGTTTGCCTAGGGTTGCTCCGCCAGTCAGTGGCAGAGCTGAGACTGGGGTCCTGTTCTGCGGATACCCAGGCCAGAGCTCCTACTGCCATAGCACACTGTCTACCACACTAACTACCCTTTTTCCTTTTTGTCCTTGGTTGAGACTCGAGGAGACTGTATAGCCAAGAGCTGTATAAATGTGGCCAGTTGGAATACACAACAGGGTACAGCGCTGATTGCAGGGAGTTTGAGCCTTTCCCTCTGTGAAGTACCCAAGCAGCTGGTAGGAACCCCAGAGCTCAGTCTAAGCCTCTTGGGTTTATATTTAGAGACAAGAGGCCAGCAGCCATTTGGAAGTCTGATTAGTCCCTGAAGGGCTGTGGCCTACCCTCTACTCCCAAGCCCTACCTAGACTCCAGCCCGGAGGCTGTGGGCTCCCACTACAACAGCACTAGCCACATTCTTGAGTAGAAATCATGGTAGAGACTAACTCAAATCTCTCCTCCTACCTCCTTCTCTCCCTCTGTCCATCTTAGCCCACCCCAGGCAGCCCAAGAAGAACAGTGCCTCTCTGAGCACCAGTCGTCCACCCCAACCCCCTGTGAATGGTTTCAGGAGACTGTGTGGTGTATGGGAAATACCCTGGGAGTTGGAAGATTTAGGTGCTAATCTCAGCTCTGCCACTGAATGGATTGTGTGACCTTGGGCAAATTCCCTTCCCAGTTTGTGAAATGGGTTTGCACCAAGTGATCTCTCCAGGCTCCTCCAGCTCTGGGATTCTGTGGTTCAGTGATTCTGACCAAGGCCAGAGCCGTCCCCTCCCCTTGGGGGCAGAAATGCAGGGTCTGGGATTGGATCCATTCCCAGAGACTCTCCATCTGCAGCCATCACCACCTCCAGGGAGGGGCTCCCTGAACAAAGGAGCCCCAAGGAATGGGGCTTTGGTCCACTGGTGACAGATTTCCTGGCTATTATCAGGAAAAATGATATGGAATATACCCCCTACAGCTGCAATTCCCTGAAAAAGGTGGTAGCAGCAGATGTGGGAAAGACTGCTTCTCAGCCTACTGAGTTTCTGCCTGGTCAGCTGGAAAGGAAGCCCTCCGGGAGAGGGCTGGGAGATGACTTTGGTTGGGAGCAATGCACAGCCTGGGAGCCTTGGGGGGTCTGATTGAGCTGCCTGACCTTGATACTGTCCCAGGCCACTGTCCTTTGTCTCTGGAATGGAGCATGAAGGGTGTGGTGATTCAGGAGGTCAAGTAAGGAAAGGGCTTAGACTTCAGTCTTACGCCTCTGAGGTCATGGGCTCATGAGCTGAGGGTCTCAGTACCCTGACCTTTCATCTATTAACACATTCTAAAGTGTGTTTTTAACCAAATTCTTTCATGCTGTACCCTTGGGTGGACACTGAATTTGGGTAGCTGTCCTCATGTGGCATATGGGGAAACTGAGGCTTAGGCAGGCTCAGTTGACCCCCACTCCCATACCTCTCTATTCCTAGCTGGGGATTTGTGCTGCTTTGAGATTTGCTGCAAACTCTGAGCAGAGGTTGGGGTGGCAGTTGACCAAGCAGAAGTCAGGTCATGTAATAGAGCAGGCCTGGGTGTCAGGGGACCCAGGGATGTCTCCTCTTTTGAATGGGGTGTAACCACTACCACCTGCTGCCTTGCCTGCCCTTACTTGGCCTGGATGGTTGGAGAGGTTGTAGTGAGGTCGTGAGGATCCCAACAGCCATCAGGGTCCGGAAAGCCCTTCTTCTTCACTCCGGGGCTAGCTGGGAGCCTGCAGAGTTGTGTTTAGTGTAGGCCTCCCAGCCCCTCACCAGCCACACACATTTGGAGCTGGAGCTGCAATACCTGCCTGGTGGCCACAAGCCATGCTGCAGCCTCTGGCCCATCTGCCCTCACAGGCTCTTCGACTACCGGGGCCGTCTGTCGCCGGTGCCGGTGCCCAGGGCAGTCCCTGTGAAGCGACCCCGGGTCACAGTCCCTTTGGTCCGGCGTGTCAAAACTAACATACCTGTCAAGCTCTTTGCCCGCTCCACAGCCATCACCACCAGCTCAGCCAAGATCAAGTGTGAGTAACTGTATCATCTTTTTTTATCATTAGCAAAATAATAGAATCACATTTTTTTACATTGGAAAATAGATAACAGAACAAATCTTCCACAGTTCTGCTGCTCTAACACAACCAAGTATTTTCATGCATTTCTATGAGGAGACAGCTGTTTTAGGAGGAGGGGGTGGGTTGGGTAGGGTACAGAGGTCCAGTGCTGGATATGGTGCCCAGTGAAGAAATGATGCCATCTTTCCTCTAGGAAGGATAAAGACGGGTCTACACAGGCCCACTACTCCACATTCACTCTGGTACACACATACTGCTTAACTAAGCACGCAGGAGTTCAGATTGCAGAAGACATATGTTCTTGCTCAGGTGCGCACAGAAGAGCACACCACACATACACACCTGTGCTCCTGTCTTTCCTTGGTCCCTTTCAGAGTTGAGCTATCGGGAGAAAAGAAAGCCGGGTTCAGAGTGTTCACTGTCACTGTAGGGATGGATGCCAGTTAGTCCAAGGAGGAGGCCTTTTCCCTGAGTAGGGAAAATAATAATAATAACCCCTTTCCTGGTTGAAAGAACAGGGCTGAGGTTTTGTGCTACTGTCAAGCCTCTAGCCCCATAGATGACAGCCCTGTCCCCCCTCCACTCCCAGTAAAGAGCAGTGAGCTGCAAGCCATCAAGACGGAGCTGACACAGATCAAGTCCAATATCGATGCCCTGCTGAGCCGCTTGGAGCAGATCGCTGCGGAGCAAAAGGCCAATCCAGGTCAGCCTCTGAGGATTCTCACCCACCTCCACGACTAGGGCACAGGGCAGAGCATGGGGAAATAATACATGGGAGAGAGGAGCTAAAGTGGCCCTGCAGATCCCGAGCCACCTGCACTCACCATGCTGAGGCCAGCTTCTGCTAAGGTGCTGCCCTAGACAGCTGCCCCAGGCTGAGTTTTATTCTCCCCTCCTCCTCCCCTACCCCTCAAGATGGCAAGAAGAAGGGTGATGGAGGTGGTGCCAGCGGCGGTGGCGGCGGCGGCGGCGGTGGCGGTGGCGGTGGTGGCGGCGGCAGCGGTGGCAGTAGTGGCGGTCGGCCACCAGCCCCCCAAGAGAACACGACTTCTGAGGCAGGCCTGCCCCAGGGAGAAGTACGGACCCGAGACGACGGCGATGAGGAGGGGCTGCTGACACACAGCGAGGAAGAGCTGGTGAGGGCCTGGCCAGGGGCACAACTGGGACTTGGCTGCGCTCCTACTCTCAGGAGACCAACAGGGCAATGGGCAGCCTGAACTGGTTGCTCCCACTGTGAACTCCCTCTTCTCTCCTTCCCAGGGGTTCTGGTCCTGGGGGAAAGAGGGAAGAATGAGCAGGGGGCACTTGCCTATCTCAGACACCATCAGAAGTCCCACTGAGCCTAGGGCAGACCTCCCCTAAGTGCAGGCGCATTCTGGCCTCCGGTTTCCACATGAGTTGGAGAAGGGGAGATTCGGACATAAGAGAGCACACACGGCCTGCAGAGCTTCAGAGCAGGGCTGGGGTGGCTTATGGAGGCTACACCCAGGAGGTGGGTGTCACCTTCACTTGAGGATTTTCTAAAAGCCGTTGCTGCTTAAGCACGAAGCAAAAGCTGTCTCATAAGGGAGTGAGCTCCCCACCTATTACTGGAACTATTCAGGCTGAGGGCAGGAGGCCATTTGACAGGGAGCTTATGTTGAGTGGGAGGGTAGACCAAACTCTGCGTCTGTGGGATACGGGTTGTATACTTGCTCCTCATTTACTTAATGAACTCTCATTGAGCACCAAGACCCAGACCGTACTCTAACTTCACATAACCTTAACAAGAGCCCTGTACTATGCAGAGTATTCTGTTCCCACATTTTACCCTGTGAGGAAACTGAGACTCAAAGACTGAGTGACGTGCTTAGTGGCATCAGCTCATAGGGACTGAACCAGGGTTGGAGTCTAGACTGACTTGCTGGGTCTGCAGCTTTCTCCTTTTCAGCACTGCTAGGTTCTATCATGAGAACAGATGGGCTCATGGCCATGACAGTTAGGAGGTCTGCCTTATGCCCAACTCATCTCTCCTTTCAGTGTAGCCTGATCCTTCATCTTATTTGCTCAGGTATAGCAGTGTCCATAAAGGCTCTAACAAAGACTTAGATGCCGCCAGAGATGGGGAGCTCACCAGTCTATAAGGCTTTCAGCCTTCTCCAGTGCAGGCTGTCTATGCACAGAAATGGGGCTCCTGCGGCGACTCCCAGAACATCCTTCACTGGCCCGTGTGGGGTCCTCAGACCACCCTCACAAGCTTCCAAGCCAGCTTTGTTGGCTGGTCCCATAGTCATTCCCCTTGGCTGTTCCTGCCTCTTCTGACTGTGTCCTCTAGATGCTCTCTGGACCCTGAAGTTTTTCTGGACAGATGGCTCAGGGCAGAGCTGCAGTGAGTGATGTGTGGTCTCTCTTACCTCCTCCCTATCAGGAACACAGCCAGGACACAGACGCGGATGATGGGGCCTTGCAGTAAGCAGGTACAGGGGTCCTGTCCTGATGGGCAGAGGGTGGGGAAGCAGTGAAGTGGAGGTTATTGCTTTTTCCCTGGATTGTGCAGAAAGTGTCATGAAGCATAACCTGGCCTGGTAGCACTGACTGTGCCCAAGAATGAAGTCCCCTCCATATCTAGCCATCCCATCACACCCCTTCATTCCTAGGGCTTGCCATGCTGAGGAAGCAGGTGCCGTAGATGGGCCAGCTGGGCCCACCTAGCAAGTATTCCTTCCCTCAGCACACTCAGCCGTGTTGCCTGCCTCTGCCCTTGAGAGCTCCTAGTCTGGTAGAGGAAGATATAAGCCATTACCACCTAGTGTGAGCAGGATAACAATAGAGCGAGGCCAGGTCATGGAAGAGATGATGTGTAGCTGAGCCTGCTAGTGATTGAGGGAGCAATGTTGCACACCAGGGGAATGGCCTTAGCCGTACAGAGCTGTGACAGTCTTTGGTATGTGGTGAGGCCAAGAGCCTCCTGTGGCTGCAGTGCCCGCCTAGTTGGTAGAGGACTCTGCTTAGCATCAGAGGGTGATTGTGAAGGACGTATGTGTCAGGCTTAGGGGCTGGGATTTGATTCTTTCATGGGGAGGAAATGCCCTGTATGACAGGAGCTACACCTGCTTTCTCTGAGTTCATCTTCAGTCCCACAAGCTGATGATTGTACCAATATGATAGATGTGGAAACAGATACTAACGGGGGCAGGGAGATAAGGTAGTAATTGATGGAGCCTGGATTTCAGCCTAGTGGTGTTAGGCTTCAAAGCCGATTCTCTGGCCACTGTTTACCATCTACTCTGCCCTACCTTGAAGGAAAGCCAGGCCACACCTAGCTCTGCCTACTCTCTGACCCATTCCTCTGGGGTGGCTTGGGTGGAGAAAGGTCACAAACACCAGTGTTCCAAGGGAGGTGTCTGGATAGATGACACATTTATGCTGTAGTAAGATATCCCACCAGCAAAGGCCTCAAAAAGAACTTTAGAAAATTCTACATATGCTGCAGTCTTCTTTTGGAACTTCTTGGTTTGTTTTGTCTGGAATGCAAACAAACCTCCATATCCAGCCATCCTGCTATACCCGTTTGTGCCTGATGCTTGCCAAAGCTTGTTAAAATAGTTCACAGGTGAGTTACATGGGCTCCGGTGAGGAAATGGAGGTTCAAAGAGCGGGTGAGACTTGCCCAAGGTTACATGGCCAGGAAATTATGAGGCCACAGCCAGAGTGCAAGAGTATCTCTGTCTCCAGACATCATTCTACCCTTTCTTCCCTACCCCTGTTATCAGCACCAGGGTCTCTTCCTCTCGGCCTTAGTCTCTTCTTTGTCTCTCTCTCTCTCAGCCTGACAGGAGCAATGGCCACCAGCAGGTGAAGGGCATCGCTGCCCCAGGCCTCAAGCCGGGCACCCAACCCTGGATGCCACCCCCCAGCGGGTACCAGAGGAAAGCTGGCAGCCGGTGCCTCCTCCCCCAACGCATCCCAGCCAGTGCCATGTCCTCTGCAGGTGGAGTTACTGGCCTACTCCTTCCCCATGAGCCCTCCCTGTCTGCACTGCCCAGGCCAGAGGGTAGAGCACAGGAGTTTCCCCACACTGCCTCCCCTCCCCAGGACACTCCCAGGCTTGGGTTTTTTCTATAGGTTTGGCGGGGGGCCACAGGGAGGGGACCCTGACAATAAAGAGATTGGATCCCAACCTGCTCTGAGATGGGATGATTTGTGTTTTCTCATGAAGATATTCCAGCCCTTCTGCCCACCAAAAAGCTGGTCTGCGGTGCCTAATACTGATCCATCTGGATCTTAGTGTCCTTGGGGGTGATTAAAATGGCCAGTGGGGCCACTGGGGAGGGTTGGATATGCTGGCCCATGAACAGCTTGCTGGCCGAAGGGTCAAGCAGTTGTGACCCACTTGGTTTACTCCATAGTAGGTCAAGACCTTATCTCTTTCCCCAGCTTCTAAATCTGGTCTTTCCCAGCTCTTAAAAGGATTCTAGAGTCTGCCACTATGTACCTTCTCTCTTCTGACTTAGGACACTATAATTTTTTCACTTGGACTTTGTCCTCCCACCAGCCTCCCAATCTCCTGCTTCTGCCCTATACCATCTCCCAGCAGCCATGCCGTCTTTCTGAAACGTATCTCTTCCCTGCCTAAAATCCCTTTACTGACTCTTCATCATCAGGACAAAACCCTTCCTCCTGAATGTGGGGTGTAAGATCCTGCTTACTCCAGCCTCTCCTGTTTTTGTCACCACCCCTTTCCTGCCCCTGACACAAACCCTACATCTCAGCCTCACAAACCACACAAGTTCTTCACACTCCAGGCAGGTTTGGTAGCAAGGAATAGAGTTGTACTCCACTGACAGCAAGCAGTAGGAAGTTTGCATCAAGAGACACACAGCCTGTCTGCCCCTGTCTTGGGCCACCCGTCTAGACATTTGTTCTCTAACAATCAGCCGGGTTCCTTCAAATGTGTGCTGCTTATACATGCTCATTGTGTACTGCTAATGTCACCTCCTTCCCCCTTAACTCCCCACAATGAATGGATCCATTTTCCCCATGTTCAAGTTCCCAAGAGAGAATCAGCTGCCACTGCAATTTTTTTTTTCCTGATCACTCGTAGGTTACAAGTTCCTACTCTGTTCCAGTGAGCTGTGGGATTCATATGTGGCCACTTAGGCTGGTCTCGTTGATAAGGAACTGTGGGAGGGCAGCACCCAGAAACAGGCTTTGTTCCAGGCCTGGCACGCACTCTTCCTGCTCCTACTTTCTCTACCTGGGAAATAGCCGCTCAGGATGAAGCTGCTGCTGTGGTGTCGCCACCTCTAAGAAGTCTCCCAGACCCTCCGACTGCTTGTTAATTGCTCGTTCTCTCCTCTGGAAGCCTTCCCCTAACACAAAATTCAGTCCCATCATCAGAAAGGGCTTTAGGTTTTCCCTCCATCTTTACGTGTTGCTCAGAGTTTGCAGATCTGCTGGAGTCCTTATTGAAAACTCCCCATTTCAAACCAACCTGATCTACAGCCTCCAAGGAAGCTTCCCCCTGGGCTTTGGCTCTAGGTTTTGGTAGAGGGTGGAGGCTTTGGGCAGTGCTCCAACTCCACAGGGAAGTCTTTGTTGTCCACGTCTCTCTCACTGAGCAGTCCTCCTGCCTGTCATCCTTGGCAGGCCAGCACTCTGAGGTCCCCGTGTAGCTCTGCGCTTTGGTCTTCCCAAGCTTTCCTGGGGTCTGACTAGGCCAGCCCCAAGGCGGCCAGAGTTCTGGCCTCATACCTGAGCCAAAGGCCCCAATCCCTGCTTGGCCATTGCCTGAGTATTAGCTGCCCCAGGAGGATCACAGTCCCCATACATCTGCTTGCTAGGGACCCTAGGCAGCAGTGAGAGAGTTGAGATTTGTCAGGAGCCCATGGTGGAGGCTGAGACCTTAAGGCCATGAGATCCAGGCATGGGGTGAGAAACAGGCCCCTTGGAATTGGGCTGGGCCTTGGCCCAGCTTAGTCAAATCCAAAGGCTTTAATTTGGAGAGATGAAGAGGGTGTACAGAGGGAGGGGCTTGGTCCACAACGAGTGCCTCATCTCCCTGAAGAGCTCAGTGGAACATACTTCACCAATCCATGTACCCACATCTTTGCTTGTCCAGAAGGCCAGAGTCAGCTCTAGCACACCCATTTCAGTACCCTGGGGAGTCATTACTGCCCTTTGCTCTTGGTGTCCCCATCTGTAAAACATGGGGGACAGCTGCTAGCCTGTATTAGAATTTGGGCAAAGTTCAAAGAACGGGATTTAGAGCTGAATGAACCTCTCCCTGAGGGCATAACAGCACTAGGGCACTATCCCTGTGCCCCCAGAGCCTAGTGCTCTATGCCTGCTGCAGGCCCTACCCAAACGTGCTTTACTGAAGAACTCGGTGTTTCAGAGCTTGATGGTCAGGTTGATCATGGGCTTGTGACCATGGGCTTCCTTAGTATGCCAGGCTTGGAGGACCGTGAGAAAAGCAGGGAAGACACTTTCAGGGGTAGCAGGCATCAGCTCTACTCCTACCCATAAGGCCTTGCCTAGTCATGCTGGCACCAGGTCATAGGCTGGACAGGGAGAATAAGAGCCCCATCCAGGTATTCCAGAAAAGCCCCTGGATGCTCAGCTCCTGGGAAAGCACAGCTGGACCCTCGTGTAGGAGGTTCACTTCCAACACTGCATACACGTGCCGTTCCAGCGAGTTGGGGCAGCAAAAACATCCATTCCGCTGTGCAACAGTTGTCATTTTTCTAACATCTGAAAACTCCAAAAGGAGATGGTGATAAATGTGGTACCAGATTCTGCCCAAAGGACCAGTCTTTAGATGTTTTCAAGATTGGAAACCTCATTTTTGATCCTCACAGCTACCTTGAAAGAATAGAGCAGCCAGTAGGTATACTGGATTGTGAGCTAAGGGGCCTGGGGCTTTCCCCCTGTTGCTGCCAGCCAGGTTGATGACTCTGGGCAAGTCTTTTTCCTTTCTAGGTCTGTTTCCTCGGCTGTAAAATGAGAGGTTGATCCAGATCAGGGGTAGTAAATGGGCCTTTGTTCAGTTACTGACTGTTGTATAACAAACCACCCCCAAATTTAGTAGCTTTAATAAACATTAGCTCCCGATTGTGTGGCTTGGCAATCTGAGCTATGTTCAGCGTGGCGGTTCTTACCTGGACCCTCGTGGCTGAAGTGAACTGGCAGATCATCTGGGGACTAGCTGGTCTCAGATGGCCTCCCTCGCATGTCAGGTGGTTGGCTGGGCAACTGGGCCACATGTTCCAGCACCTAGCAGGCTATCCCAGGATTCTAGACATCATGGCTGAGTTCCAAAAGCCACAAGAGAACACAAGCCCAGTGTCAAGTGCTTTTGAGGATCTTGCTATGTCGTATCTTTAAGGTTCCATTGGCCAAAGTCACATGGCTAAGCCCAAATTCTTCTTAACGGGAGCTTCAAAATATGGCCATATTTTAAAAATCTACCTCAGGTCTCAATTCACTTGCCGGCTCAGAACTTTTAGTAGTGGCTGCCTGGAATGCCTTTTGAGGATCTGCAGCAATTTTTAGACTGTTTGGAAATACTGATGTGATAGGTTGGCAACGTCTCTTATGGGCATGGAATTCAATCGTGGGCACGTGAGTGTCAGGTATTTGCCAGCCCTGGCCAGGTTGACCCATAAGGTCATAACCTGCCCCATAGGATGTTATATGCAGTGGGCCTGTCTGACAAGACCACAGAAATACAGAAGGCAGAACAGGGCAAAAGATTCTGAGCCAGGCATCCTTGGTTTTCATCCCAACCAGATCATAGATTCATTGAGGTTTTAGGCAAATCAAAATCCCTCCACCAGTAGCCAGACTCTTCATAATAAACTTCATCCATAACAGTAAACCATTTCCTGAAAACTTGCTGTCAAAAAGCACATTTTATACTTACTTAATCTCTATAACCACCCTCAGTAGATGTAGTAAGGACTTTTGGTTACAAGTTACAGAAACTGAATTCAGTCCTGCTTTAGTGGAAGTTTATTGGCTCACAAATTGTAAAGTCCATGGATAGATCTTCAGACGTGGGGACTTGGGTTCAAAAGCTGCCATCAAGAGTCTGGTTAGCCAGGCATGGTGACAGGTGTCTGTAGTCCCCACTACTTGGGGGACTACAGTGGGAGGATCATTTGCACCTAGGAGGTTAATGCTGCAGTGAGCCATGATCCTGCCACTGCACTCCAGCCTGGATGACAAAGCGAGACCCTATCTCAAGGGAAAAAAATCTGGTTTTCAGGCAGGTTCCAAGTAGTGGTAGAGAATGGCCATAGGGCCTGTGAGGGTAGAGGGACGGAGAAGAGGATTCCCAAAAGGAGGACAAGCCTTGGTTAACAAAAACAGCAGGAGTCCACTGTGTGGTTATGACTATTCTATAGATTTTGTAGATGAGATTTAAAAGCATGGCCCCAAGTAAAGGTGGCATCTCTATCCTTCTATCCTCGCCTTTATCTAAACTCTGATCGATCTATAGCATATGATGGTGGTGGTGCTCTGCCAGTCTCCCAGTCCGGGACTTAAGCACTAGCAGCTTCCACTTACCATCTCTTGGGACCCAACCACCGTGCTGTGAAGCAGCCCAGGCCACACAGAGAGGCCACGTGTACATGTTCAGCTGACAGCAGTATCAAATGTCAGACATGAGTGAGAAAGGCTTCAAGATGACTCCTCCAGCCCAGCCACTGTCTGAGGACAAAGTAAGTACTGCCTCAATGATCCCATTCAAAGTCCAGCACGACAAGAGATAATAAAATGTTGTTTGCAGATGATAACATTCAGAGTGATTTGTTATATCAGTAACCAGGACACAGGCCCAGAGGTTCAGTAGCTTGCTGTGCTGCTCATAGGACTAGGTTAAGGGTATAGATTTTGTTGCCGGGCGCAGTGGCTCACGCCTGTAATCCCAACACTTTGGGAGGCCAAGGCGGGCGAATCACGAGGTCGGGAGATCGAGACCATCCTGGCTAACACGGTGAAACCCTGTCTCTACTAAAAATACAAAAAAATTAGCCAGGCGTGGTGGCGGGCACCTGTAGTCCCAGCTACTTTGGAGGCTGAGGCAGGAGAATGGTGAGAACTCGGGAGGCGGAGCTTGCAGTGAGCTGAGATCACGTCACTGCACTGCAACCTGGGTGACAAGAGCAAGACTCCATAAAAAAAAAAAAGTGTATATATATATATATATATATATATATGTATATATATATATATTTTTTTTTTGGACAGAGTTCCTAACCAAATTATTTGTTGTGTGACCATAGGCAAATCATTAGCCTCTCTGAGCCTCATCTTTCTCATCTAAAAACCAAAAGACCACATCCTATTACAAAAATAAATGAGAACGTTTACCACCACCTAATCCAATGCAGATTCAGGTGATTTTCCCTGGAACAAAGTAACAGACCGTAATTTCCTCTTTTTTTTTTCCTCTACTTATTCATACCCACCTTGTTCCAAAACATTTCAGGCATCTTACAAGGAGAAAATGAATAAAATATAAAAATGAGGTAAAGGAAGATAATGGCAAGAAGGCATTTTTTTGATGTTCCAGCATCTTTTGAGTTACTATAGTCAAGAGTGGTGTGTCGGTTGGTCACTAAGCCTCGTAGGGCAACCCAGCTGGCCCTCTGCACTTGAGTGAATGGACACCTCCCACCAGCTGATGTGTGGGCTCCTGGCATGCACACATCCCCTCACTGCACCTCCTGCGGGAGCCCGGATGACCTGTCCTTCTACAGAGGTGCAGTAGCTGGGTCCTCTTTGGACAAGTGCATGGGTTTGGCTCTTCCGGGTGCACGGAACAGAAATGGCCAGGATTACCCATTATCCCTGACCTGCACCTTTTTTCTTCCCCGTCCTCTAGTCTCTAACAGTTAAGCCCCCTCATCCCTCAAACTCCACCTTCAGCGTTTCCATCTTCCTGACCATGCAGTGAAGCTGCTTAAGGCCAGAGACTGTCTCATTCATCCTTGCCCGTAAGTCTTTTACACGTGTATTTGTGACGTGGTCAACTATTTATGAAACATACAATAAAGTATTTTATCTTTGTGTTAATTTTTTTGAGACAGGGTCTTGTTCTGCTGCCCAGTCTGGAGTGCAGTGGGCTCAAGCAATCCTCCCACCTCAGTCTCCCAAAGCAGCTGGGATCACAGGCGTGCGCCACCACACGCAGCTAATTTTAAAACTATTTGTAGAGATGGGGGTTTCCCTTTGTTGCCCAGGCTGCTCTCGAACTCCTGGGCTCAAGCGATCCTCCTGCTGCAGCCTCCCACGGTGCTGGAATTACAGGCGTAAGCTGCCACACTCAGCTACCTTTGTGTTCTTAATTGTATTCCACCTCCACAGCAGCATTAGGCTCTACAGAAAGAGATGTGTGCATATATATATATATGTAGCATTTACTCGTGTCCTTAGAAGTTCTGTACACACATTACATTATTTATCCCTCACAATTGGGAAATTGAAATTTAAGGTTGAGTAATTTGCCCAAGATCATGTCACTTGAAGGAGGTAGAGGCAGGATGCAAACCTTCCCTGACCCTGTCAGAGTAAACAACTCTGAAATTCCTCTCTTGGTTTTTGTGACAACAGTCTTTTCTGGCTCTCCTCTGAGCACTCCTGTTTCCCTTGCTGACTGTTTCCCTTGTGCCTGCATCTCTCTACCCTCTTTTCTCTGTACGCGCTCCCTGGATGACTTCATCCATGGCTTCAGACTCCACTCATGGCTCCATGATCTTCACCTCTAATTGATTTCCCCCCCAAGAACACCAGGGGAGTAGATACAGATGCCCATCTAATAACTGTACTTCGATGTCCACAAGGACCTTTCCAGCCCCACCTGCCTGTGTCAGCCTCCTCCACTGCTCCATTTTTCCCTCTGTTAATTTTTCCCTGTACCTTAGGTCCTTTCTGTGTCTTACTTGGACTTTTGCAGTAACCTCTAACTAGTCTCCCTGCTGCTCTTCCTACTCGGCTATCCCCTTTATCACCATCCCATTGAGTGAGATCCACACCCCTTAGCATGACAGAGAAGACATCCGAGATGTGATTGACCCCTTCTCAACACCTCCCCTCCCGCAGTCTGCCTTTTCGTCTCAAGCCACATGGAATAAGTTGTGGAAAGACCTGTGCTGTCTGGCTTGTGCCTTTACACATGCTGTTGTCTCTACCTCGAATGCTGTCTTCCCCCACTGGCTAACCCTCCTTATCCTTATAACAGCTCAGAAGTTGCCTGCTCAAAAACACCTTCCTGGCCTGAATTAGAACGGCCCTCCCACGTGCTGCTTCCATCACAGATCTTACCATCTATTATTGCATACACACACACACACACACACAAGATGTGTGTATTTTGAGATGGGAGTCTCACCCAGGTTGGAGTGCAGTGGCACAGTCTTGGCTCACTGCAACCTTTGTCTCCCAGGCTCAAGCAATCCTCCCACCTCAGCCTCCTGAGTAGCTGAGACACTAGACGTGTGCCACCACGCCTGGCTAATTTTTTTTATATTTGGTACAGATGGGGTTTCACCATGTTGCCCAGGCTGGTCTTGAACTCCTGAGCTTAGACAATCCTGATCCTGAAATTCCATCCTGGAAATTCAGCCCAATAAAAGGAAAATAGTTCTAAGTGGCAGGCAGGCCTGGGTTAAACATACTATCTTACCATTACCTCTTTAAAGTGGACATTTTCCCACTTTGTAGCTGAGAATATAGGATGATGATAATCAGTGGCATTGGGAGACTGCCACTGTGGACTGTTCAAAGCCCATGCTCAGCATTATTGAGAATTAGCAAGCACTTGCCTTTAGGATACTGACTTAACAAACTATGGCATAATATGGATAGACTCTTACGTGGTCTTTTAAAATTAAGAAGCCTGTAATGTGGAAAAATGGTTTTGATACTAAAAAGTTATATGGTGGTAGGATTATGGGAATTTAACATTTTAAATTATAATCTCCCTACCTCACCTGCTACAAAGTCCAGCTTCTAAGAACACATTGCAAAATTTCATGTTCTGTTCAATTGTGAAGCCTCAGTATTGTCAGAGCAAAGATATGGAAGGGGGAGTCCAGGTGCAGAGCTGGGACCTCACATACCACAGCAGCACTTCTTCCAGACTGGCCCAGCATGTTTTCTGCAGAACCTGTCCTGTGTTTGTCAGGTGAGGGGAGAGGTATGCAAAATTCTGCATATTTTTTACTCCCTTGAAAGAAACTAATTCAAATACGTATCACCTACAACTTTCTAGGCATTGCCTGCTCTCAGTATGAATGAGTGAACAAAATAAAAGTGTCTGTGCTCAACACTTAACATTATGGTGTGCTGGAGAAACCATCTTTATAGTGGGCAGGGACCCAAGGAAGTGTGGGAGTGAGCCAGGTAGACACCTCGGGAAAAGCTTTTCAGACTTTCTCTAGGTGGGAGTGGGGGGCATGCAAACAAGGTTTTCTAAAAACTAGAGCTACAACTGCATGTTTTCTACATGCTGATGAAAATGCACAGCACTGGCCAGGTATGGTGGCTCACGCCTGTAATCCCAGCACTTTGGGGGGCCAAGGTGGGCCGATCGCTTGAGGTCAGGAGTTTGAGACCAGCCCAGCCAACAATGGTGAAACCCCGTCTCCATTAAAAACAAAAATTAGCTGGCGAGGTGGCGGGTGCCTGTAATCCCAGCTACTCAGGAGGCTGAGGCAGGAGAATCGCTTGAACCCAGGAGGCGGAGATTGCAGTGACCTGAGATCTTGCCACTGCACTCCAGCCTGGGTTACAGCAAGATTCCATCTCAAAAAACAGCAACAAAAGAAAATGCACATCACCACATTAAAGACTTGTCAGGCAGTTATGAAACCCACTTACTCTTTTTTTCTTTGAGACGGAGACTGGCTGTGTCGCCCAGGGTGGAGTGCAGTGGCATGATCTCGCCTCACTGCAACCTCCACCTTCTGGGTTCAAGCAATTCTCCCGCCTCAGCCTCCAGAGTAGCGGGATTATAGGCCAAGCCCAGCTAGTTTTTGTGTTTTGGTTTCTTTTTAGTAGAGATGCGGCTTCACGTGTTGGCCAGGCTGGTCATGAACTCCTGACCTTGTGATCCACCCACCTCGGCCTCGCCACCACGCCCAGCCTACTCTGACTTTTACCATAGAATCCCCCCTCTTCCTTTGTATAATTAGGAACAGTCCTCAACATTGTTTCCTAAGACACTTTGGAAATGATGGTCTGGTTCCCTTCCAAAACTAGAAAGTGGCTCTTGATCAGCAGCTCTTGATTGCCTTTGTCTTGTCACCACAGTGCAAGGTTCATTTAGCTGAACTGTTTGGTGAGAGACAGTGGAAACAGAAGAGGTTAGTGCTGCTGTGTCTGAGTAACATTTAGGGGCAACCCATTACTTTTCATGCGCTTTCAATCCAGTTCAGTCAGTTATCGCAACTGGACTAACGGGCTGCATCAGTCCTGAGAATCTGCTTCAAGAATGAAGTTAAAAACAGGTTGAAATCACCCATCTATTTGTCAACCTGTCACCAAACTGAAGAGTATCATTCCTTCCCCTAAGGGGTCCCACTAAATAAATAAACCAAACACACATACATACACAAAAGCAACAGAGTGCTAATTACATAAGAGGCACTGATCCTTGCTTTATTCATGTAGAAATATCCAACATTGGGAATCGTGTGGGTGTAGATACAAAAAAAGGAAAATGGGGACATAAACAGCAGTTGGGTTCATTGTGGCAGTGGCAGTCAGCCAGTGTGTGGGTTGAGGGAGGGAAAGCACCCTCTATTGCTTTACCCACCACCCTCCACTGTTTTAGCCAAGGTATTTGACAACACTTGGCCTATACTTTAAGAGTCACAGTGATTAAAAACAACATGGTCAAGACATTTGGGTCTGAGTGACTGCTCCTGGGCTGCTTAGTACGAAGTCTGGCAACAAGAAAGCGAGGAGCAACGTGTGTGCCCTTATCCTCAGCAAGTGAGAACAAGGCCGATCACAGCACAGACACAGAAGATGGCCTTCTCCCATGTGCCAGCGGAGAATCCCCTTCCAGCAAATCCTCAGGAAGCAGAGCACCACACAAGCAGCATTTCTTGGTTTCTCATGGTCATATTCAAAAGCAACTTTTAAATCAGAAAATAGAAAAGCATTTGTGGTGGGTCTTTTTCAAACCCAGAACACAAGTTGGCAAGGAAAACAGAAAGCTTCCTCTAGCATCCCTGTTTGGACTCCTCTTGGAGGAGTTTTACATTGCTTCCTCACCAACAGAGATGCTCAACTAGGATCTTTCTTAGTGTGCCAGTTACAAGACACAGTTACAGGCTATGTTTCTAAGACCTCTTAGTGGTCAACGAGGAAGGAGGGTACCTAGCACCTTGTATTCCTTCATGTGGTAATAGCTGGGGGAGGACTTGGCGGTGAGGTAGTAGCAACCATCCTCACATAGGGAAAAGAATTCAAATCTATGGAGTCATTCCCTGGACACTGACAACAGGCAATCCTCTCAAGTCTCAAGGTCCCACCACACACGCGTGGGAGGCCGTGTCTGCTTTAACTATGTATCTCAAGAGAAGAAGAGAAATGGCTGCCCAGATGAAGTGCCTGTCGTTTTCAGAAACTGGAAGTGCCTGTTCAGCTTCTCAGGACAAGGACACAGAGACTGTCAGAGCCCAGGCCCACACAGTTTTCTATGGTTGGTTTTTTGCTGATTTCACCAAGAACAACTTTTACAGAAAAGAAAACTGAAGGACAAACCAAATTGAAAGAATCACTGTTTGTTATAATAACTTTAATTTATCTTGCATTTTACAGAAGTCTATGAACGATTTTAAAAAAGCACCTCCTTACCCCATATCACGTTTCTCTGACAGGTGTTAAAAGTAGGCAATGAGTATGTCAACAGCTTGAACATCAGCGTCTTGCAAGGACTTCAGACCAACCAACCACTCGCCAAAAATCTTGGCAGCTTTTTAATCTTGTTTTTAATAGAACGGTATATCCACTGTGATGGCAAACCTGTCCAGCCACATCTCCACAACACGCTTTGCAAAATCAGTGATTAGCAAATTAGTTAGCTTTGGCACGGAGCTGTGCTCGCTTGCCCGTGACAGCCTGGAAGCCGGTTTTGATGCTGGCAACAGAACATCTAGAATGACAAGTTTCGCACTGTAGGAAATAGAGTCGTGTGTCCTTCTGTAGGATTGTGTCCGGTGATCGGCATGTGTGACAAGTGACATATTCCTCTGCAAATAAAGCAACACACAGAGTTACCTCGTGGCCACAGTGAGGTAGAGAAGTTTCTGCCTTCTTAAATATATCTCCTACAAAGAACTCCATAAGCCCAGGCTGAGAATTTACCTGAGCACCCAGACCAGGGAAGCTCAGCTATCCGAGGGGTAAGAAAACACAAGCTGTCTGCTGTGGCGTTTCCGGCACTAAACATGGGCTGATACTCAATGCCCCAGGATACAGGGAAGCCTGCCGGCTTGCTTATTCTTGTTTCTGTCTACAGGAGAACCACTCAAACGTGTTAGCAGACATGCCAATTTTAAATAACTAGGAACAAAAGGGGGCCAAGGCCAGGCCTGAATCACAGGCAGGTTTCTCTGACTTGGCCTTTAGCCCTACAATCAACCAGCAGCTTCAATCAGCTGGGCTTTCTTTAAAAATCCAAATCCTTCCCTATACCCCTAGTTAGTAGTCAAGAGCCACCTCCCTTTCCCTGTCATTTTGTCTCTGATCTTTTTAAGGCCAGCTTTTCCCAGCTCACTACAATCAAATGGATCTTACTACAACACTGCAGCCTGATGAGAACATTTCAGGGTGATCTAATGAAATTAATTACACACTTACTGATATATCTTCTCAAGACATTTTCTATCTGTTTCTGTTGGAATCTTCCTTTGATTACAAGTTGGTTATTACCATCTATAGAACCACTATGAAAGAAAACAAAAATATCTCCATCATTCTTGTTTCCTTCTAAAGGAACCAAATTCCAGCACCTTTAAACTTAATGAATTTAAAATATATTCAGTAGCATAGGATAAACTCTAGTACTGGTGCTATACTACTTAGTTTCCCAAAATTTACTTATTTATTTATGACACAGGGGTCTCACTCTGTCACCCAGACTTGAGTGCAGTGGCGCAATCATGGCTCACTGCACCTTCAATCTCCCAAGCTGAAGCAATCCTAGCCTGCCAAGAAGCTAGGATACCGGCACTCCCCACTGTGAACTGCTAATTTTTTTTTTTTTTTGGTAGAGATGGAGGAGTCTCCCTATGTTGCCCAGGCTGGTCTCGAACTACTGGACTCAAGTGATCCTCCCACAGTGCTTGGGATTAAAGGCGTAAACCACCACGCCCAGCCTCAAAATTTATTCTTAATTGAACAGTTTGTGTCTAATGATGTGCCCATACTAACATCAAATCCAATTAAATCTCCAGTGATAACAGATTTATAATTGATTTTAAGTCTAAAACAAACTGATTCCTTCATTGTGTGTGAAGTCCATCCAACAAAAGAAAAAAAACTTTTACGAATCATACCATGTACAAAGTAAGGGAAAGGAGAGAGCTAGAAATACAAAAACATGAAAGGGGCTACATTTGTTTTTTAAAATTCTAAGCACCAAATATTTTGATTCAGTCATGGTTAAAAGTATAGTTGATGAAAATATACACTAAAATTGTGGTAGCAGTTATACATATTAATTTTAACATGTGATATTAAAAACCACTGGAGCCAGGCGTGGTGGCTCACACCTGCAATCCCAGCACTTTGGGAGGCTGAGGCGAGTTGATCACCTGAGGTCAGGAGTTCGAAACCAGCCTGACCAATGTGGTGAAAACCCATCTCTACTACAAATACAAAAAAATTAGCCAGGTGTAGTGGTGTGCGCCTATAGTCCCAGCTACTGGGGAGGCTGAGACAGGAGAATTGCTTGAACTTGGGTTGCAGTGAGCCACTGCACTCCAGCCTGGGCAATAGAGCACAACTCCATCTCAAAAACAAAAAAACAAATGAAAAAAACCCATTGTATTGTATATTTTATTTTTATATTTTTTTTTGGCAGGGGGCGGGGGGGTGTCCAGGGGTGGAGGTTTAATAGGCAAAAGAGAAAAGAGAATAGCTCGCTCTCTCTTACGAAAGAGACGGATGTCCGAGTGGAACTCCCCTGGATTATATACTTTAAATTTGTAAGCTGTTATTTCAATAAAGCTGTTTCAAAAAAAAAAAAAAGGATAGTTGAATCACAATCCAGAAACTGTCAATGGTACTTAATGATAAACTGTTTGACAGGAAACTGTTGACAGGCACTTTTGAGAAAGTAAAGCTCTAGGCTAGATATCATTCATTCAAAATTATAAATCATGAAGTGAAACAAAATTCAGTCAGGCAGGGTTAAATTTCCTCCTCCACAGATTGGAACCCTTAATCTCCAGGCTACAGTGATTCCAATGCTTTTTTTTTTTTTTTTTTTTTTTTGGGGCAGAGTTTTGGTCTGCCCCCCGGACTGGAGTGCAGTGGCCGGATACTCAGCTCACTGCAAGCTCCGCCTCCCGGGTTTACGCCATTCTCCTGCCTCAGCCTCCTGAGTAGCTGGGACTACTGGCGCCCGCCACCTCGCCCGGCTAGCTTTTTGTACTTTTTAGTAGAGACGGGGTTTCACCGTGTTAGCCAGGATGGTCTCGATCTCCTGACCTAGTGATCTGCCCGTCTCGGCCTCCCAAAGTGCTGGGATTACAGGCTTGAGCCACCGTGCCCGGCCAATTCCAATGCTTAATGTAGAAATTTATTTTCATTCACTGTCAAAAGAAATGGAATTTTCTCAAAAACCCATTTAACCCACTTGACCGTAAGTTTACTGGCCACAACTTGTTATAATAGTTTATCCCACCTCTACAAAACCTCTAGATTATTCTAACAATAGAAAAAAACAACACTAGCTTTTGCTTCTTCATTAGTTTGTGCAAGTTACAAATAAACAACGATGGTAACAAATTTATATTTAAAACATGCTGGGTGCGGTGGCTCACGCCTGTAATCCCAGCACTTTGGGAGGCTGAGACAGGTGGATCACCAGGTCAGGAGATCAAGACCATCCTGGCTAACATGGTGAAACCCCGTCTCTACTAAAAATACAAAAAATTAGCCGGGTGTGGTGGCGGGCACCACTACTCAGGAGGCTGAGGCAGGAGAATGGCGTGAACCCAGGAGGCGGAGCTTGCAGTGAGCAGACATCACCGCATTCCAGCCTGGGTGACAAAGTGAGACTCCATCTCAAAAAACAAACAAAAAAAACACAATTATTCTACAACAGAGTCAATGTATCCACCATGGTCAAGTAAATTATTCCTTAACCCCACACCAAGGGTAGCAAATCCCAACAGTTTAAAGAGAATAGGAAGAGAACACTTTAATTATCTCTGTGCTGCCAGTGAGGCACAGGTGTCAAGCCTGCTAGGTGATCAAGCTGCAGGGAAAGACAGACCTGATTGTATCTATCTTGACTTTGCCACTAACTAAGCTAGCTATGTGACCAACTAAAACTTCACTTTACTGAACCTGTTTCTAAACGTGAAGACAGGAATATTACTTTCTACTTCATAGAACTATTGTGAAGATTAATTGAGATGGCACCCAAAAAAGCACTTGGCTCACAAGAGGTGCTCAATATGCATTAGTCATCATTATCATAACCTACTCTACATTACTTATTGTTAAAGGGACATTAGGCTTCCAGATAGTAGTCAAACTCATTGGCATGGGCTCCATGAGATCTTGGCCTTCCTGAATGGGTGGGAATGACATGCTCAGTGCCTTCAAAAGGTGAGCCCTGAAGACAGGTAAGTACCTATTTTCATCACAGATCCCTGTTTCAATGGTTTCTAAAGTGCCACTCATCAACTTCCTAGCTGTATTTCTTCAATAGCCTGTTACCAATTTAGGAAAAAATAGTCTGACCTTAAAAAAACTGATTCCTCTAAAGATCTAATATTTGCTCCATAAAAAGACTCACGAGTTTCAAATTAGTAACAGGAAAGTCTAAACATGGCAGTTCTGTGGTCCTCTCATTGGTACACCAGCAGGCCTGTTCAGATGTAAGCTCTGTGCCCTATTCCTAAGCAGTCAAGCTCTCCCACAGAAACAAAGGGATTTCACTCCTCCACTGGCCTAAAAGTTTCTCTAATAATCAGGTGAACATTTTCTCTAAGTGTGTTACATATCCTTTTCAAGAAAGGTTCTTATGAAATGTCCAGCAATACTGTATGTAAACGTATATAGTTTCTTACCTTGTACCCAATTCAGCCAACAAAAATGCAAGGAGATGTTTGGGCTGACGATGTAATCTAAAAAGAAAATCAAAATATATAAACCTTATCTTTCATGGAAATCTCACCAAACTTCTGAAAAATCTGTTCATTGTTTTGATCTGTGATTATTTAGCTATTAGGTGAATTTCATTGCATCGTTTATTTAAACTTTGAAATAAAGATAAAGTATATGACACCACTTTTTTTATTGTTGAGATGGGGTCTTGTTGTGTTGCCAAGGCTGGAGTGCAGTGATGATCATATTTCACTGTAACCTCAAACTCCTGAGTTCAAGCCATCCTCCCATCTCAGCCTGCCAAGTAGCTAGGACTACAGGTGTGTGCCACCATGCTGTCTAACTCTTTAGTTTTGTGTAGAGATGGGGTCTCACTACATTGACCAGACTGGTACAGAACTCATGGCTTCAAATGATCCTCCTGTCTCAGCTTCCCAAAGTGCCAGGATTAGAAGTGTGAGCCAAGCCGGATACCACTTGTTTACACTTCAATGCCCATAAGATCATATTACATTTTATGACTACATACATATGAGTAAGTCTCTAGAAACAAGGATGGAAAACATATAACAATAAACACCAACTTTAAAGAATAACAACTTCCTCTGGGAAGGAAAAAGGGGCCAGGAAAACATACAAAGGTGGCCTTAATTATAACTCTAAAACCACCTTTTTTTCTTTTGTTTTTGAGACTATGGTAAAATAGCATAAAACTTTCTTTTTAAAGAAGTAGGCCGGGCACAGTGGCCACCACTTTGGGAGGCTGAGGCGGGTGGATCACGAGGTCAGGAGATCGAGACCATCCTGGCGAACACGGTGAAACCCCGTCTCTGCTAAAAAATACAAAAAACTAGCCGGGCGAGGTGGCGGGCGCCTGTAGTCCCAGCTACTCGGGAGGCTGAGGCAGGAGAATGGCGTAAACCCAGGAGGCGGAGCTTGCAGTGAGCAGAGATCGCACCACTGCACTCCAGCCTGGGCAACAGAGACACCGTCTAAAAAAAAAGAAGTAAAAAAATCTGAAGCAAATGTGTCAAAAGTTCAGCATACACCAAACCTAGGTGAGGTTATCAAACAGGCTAATAAATATATATATTAATCCATATATATTTCCTGTTTAAAATTTCCATTAAAAGAAAGTGTATGTCTAGAAGGGTTCCGTGGTGGCACAACAGCAAAAAATGGAAACATCTTAAATATTCACCAACTAGAGGAATGGTTAAATAAATACATTCCAGGGTGTATTCTACTTTTAGAAATATCTCAATATACAAAAAAAAAAAAAGATGTACACATACATATAAAATAAAAAGCACAAATATAGAGCAATGCTATTCAATAGTTTCATTTTTTAAATCTATAGTGTGGCACTGTTTGAACTTGTTCCAACAAGCAGGTGCTACTACAATAATTTTAAGCTATTTTTCCCCAAAATGCAATGGGTGAGAACTGGTAAAAATATAATAAAATAGGTAAGCTCCTACATTGCTGGCGGGAGTATGAACTGGCACAACCTTGCTAGAAAGCAATGTGCTAATATTTGCCATAAAAATATCCATTCCTTTTTTTTTTTTTTTTTGTGAGACAGAGTCTCACACTACTGCCCAGGCTGGAGTGCAATGGCACAAACTCAGCTCACTGCAACCTCCGCCTCCCAGGTTCAAGCAATTCTCCCCGCCTCAGCCTCCGGAGTAGCCAGGATTACAGGGACCTGCCACCACGCCTGGCTTATTTTTTGTATTTTTTAGTAGAGACGGGGTTTCACTATGTTTGCCAGCCTGGTCTCGAATTCCTGACCTTGTGATCAGCCCACCTCGGCCTCCCAAAGTGCTGGGATTAGAGGTGTGAGCTACCACGTGAGCTACCCAGCCAGTTATCTAACTCCTAATGGTGGACTTTGCAGATGATTATTCATTTTCTTTAGCATGTCTTTATCTTCTAATTTTTCTGCAATGAGCACATACTACTACTGTCACTAGCCAAAAGAATCTAAACTATTTAAATATATGTAAGTAATGAAAACAAGCAGTTATCTCCGGGTGGTAAAATTTTGAGTGAATATTCTCTCTTTTGTGTTTACCGTATTTTCTACAACAAGCATGTATCACTTAGAAAACTGAAGAACAAAGAGTAGACAAGGTCAGTCGTCCTAAGGAACCTGCCAGAAAACATGCAGCTGAGGAGCTCAGAGAAAAGCCATTCCCAGACAGTAACCTAAGGCTGACTCTGGCATAGAATGTGATGGTAACTAAGAAAGGCAATTTCATCAATTGTGTCCTGGCAATGATCATCCAAGGAAGAGGCTCACCAAATTCAGGCACTTTCCCTGAGCTCACTGCTTGCTTGGCAGGCCTGTCCTAGACCGACTGATGAGCCTTTCCACTCCCTGGGCTCCCAAGGCTCCTGTCTGAGGACTACACTGAGACTCCTCATTCTTCACTACATCTAGTTAGGATCCATCCTCAATGGGTCAGCATGAGTTGATTTCTGTCACCTCTGAATGCACTAATAAAACAAGCACTCCTGGGCAACACAGCAAGACCCACGTTTCTACAAAAAAAAAAATAAATAAATAAATAATTTTTTTTTTTTAATTGGTCTGGCACAGTGGTGTGCACCTGCAGTCTCAGCTACTTAGGAGGCTGAGGCAGGAGGATTGCTGAAGCCCAGGAGATTGAGGCTGCAGTGAGCCATGACCACTCCACTGTATTCCAGCCTGGGCGACAAAGCAAGACAGTATCTTTAATAAAATAAAATAGCCCTGAGACTTACGAATTGAAGAAAATGACAGACTTGAACTGTGAACTCCCTCAACCCCTACACTTGTGTGTTCTTTCCATCTATAATGAAGTCCACAATAAGGACATTGAGCATTCTTAAAATTGCATTGAGAATCTGGTATTTGGGATGAAGGTACTCCATTAACCAACTTACAGTTTACAGATATCTGTAAAGTTGACAAAAGAAGTTTTCTTGGTTCCTACTCGGACGACCTGTGGAGGTTTCATGACAAATTTCCTTTTCTCCCCAGCAACCATATCTGGATTCTTTTCCCTCATGATGTTGAATACTCGATTCAGCAGCTATAAACATAAAGTGGTATTCATGAACACACTTAGTAACTGCAGGGGTACAAAGTTCCCCTTTGAGTCACGTTGCTTAACAGCAAATACTTCACTTCTGATTAAGTATACACATGCATTACTACAAGTCTGGGAGCTCCCTGAGGGCAGAGGTTCATCCCCAACCAGCATTTGGTTCGTTATAGATGTTCAGCAACTCCTTATCCAAAGTGAAATGAATGAACAACTACTCATTCTTTCTATGGGAAAGTACATGATACATGGAAAAGTAAGATTCAAGAAAGCCCAAACTAGCAAACTCCAGACTACCCTGGCCCCAAATTAGCTAGTCTGTCACCACTGCCCTCCTGATTCCTAGAGGGCTGAATGCACTCAGCAGTCTGCAAATTCAGGTGGGGACAGTCATTAGTACTACAATGACTGCTGCACTCTGGGCAGGCTGCCCCATGGGTGCGCACCAGGAATTGCTGTGCACTGGCTGTGTGACCTCTCTGCATTTGTTCCACCATCAGTCATTACTTTAATGGCCCTTCCAATTCAAGGAAGATTTATCTTGCTCTTCTTTGAGCACTAGTGAATAGCTTAGCCCCTTTTCACAACAGATTTTGTCTTACCTCCTCGTATGTGTAGTCTCTTTCTGAGCCTGCCCAAGCAGGGCCTGTCTGATTACTGAATGAGATACCATCATCTTTTTTGCTGTCTTCATCTTCTAGAGCTACAGATAATAAAGATTTTAAGAATGAAGGGTGGGCCCTACTATCATACAAAAGTGGGGATGGGTCTAGAAAAATGAAAAGTTTCAAAGACATTTGTCTTCCCTTCCACAGCTGCATTCACAACAGCCTTACGCATAAATCAAAGCTCACAACCCTTTTCCTTAGAAACAGGGATGTTATGACTTTCAAAAAAGACCCTTAATAGAGACCTCTCTAATTAGGAGTTAACATACAGAAATGTTTCTTAATTTAAGAAGCCAAAGATAAAATAATGCGTTAGAATAATTAGAGGAAAGAGTCCAACTGTTCTGAGCACCTAAGAAGCAGCAACATCCATAAAACTCATCTACTGACAAAAGTTCTCTAAAGACCCCAGAGCATTTAGAAACTAATGAAACTGCAAACAAAACTTAAAACAAAAATTTTATTAAAAAATTGGGGCCAGGCGCTGTGGCTCACGCCTGTAATCCCAGCACTTTGGGAGGCTGAGGTGGGCAGATCACCTAAGGTTGAGAGTTTGAGACCAGTATGACCAACATGGAGAAACCCTGTCTCTACTAAAAATACAAAATTAGCCAGGTGGGAGGCTGAGGCGGGAGAATCGCTTGAACCCGGTACGTGGAGGTTGTGGTGAGCCAAGATAGTGCCATTGCACTCCAGCATGGGCAACAAGGGCAAAACTCAGAATCAAAACAAACAAATAAACAAAAATCAGGCCAGACACGGTGGTTCACGCCTGTAATCCCAGCACTTTGGGTGGCCGAGGCGGGTGGATCACAAGGTCAAGAGTTCAAGACCAACCTGGCCAAGATGATGAAACCCTGTCTCTACTAAAAATAAAAATAAAAAAAATTAGCTGGGCGTGGTGATGGGCGCCTGTTAATCCCAGCTACTTGGGACGCCGAGGCAGAGAACTGCTTGAACCTGGGAGATGGAGGTTGCAGTAAGCTGAGATCGCACCACTGCACTCTAGCCTGCGTGACAAGGGTGAGACTCCGTCTCAAAAAAAAAAAAAAAAAAAAATCGGTTATAGTAATTTTCCCAAGCCTGAATTCAGTATGTTCTTAATGTAATCACAACTGACAAATTCTTTAACTGCCATTATCAAGCCAGACACTGTTTCCTTTCAGCTTCTATTATCAGGCAGTAGAAATAAGGGGCAAGAAAAAAATTTTAAAAGCACCCCCCACCCCCATCAAGGAGACTAGGGCCAAAGGCTTGAGTAACCTCTGAATGTGCTGCTGAGTCCTCAGCATTACCTTCATCTTTCTCTAGTATTTCATCCTCATCTGGGAACTTAACATTCTTCTTTTTCTTCTTTTTATTGCCAAGCATAATGTCAAGGTCATCCTCTGGTTCAGTTGGTTCTTGAACATCACTTTCAATCTTAAGATCCTAAGAAAGTGAGATGAGTCTGAACATTTGATACTGGGACTATTCTTTTTATTTATTTTACTACATTTTCTGTTGAGATGAAGAGTCTTGCTTTGTTGCTCAGACTAGTCTCAAACTCCTGGCCTCAAGAGATCCTCCTGCCCTGGCCTCCCAAAATGCTGGGATTACAGGCATGAGCCATCACACCCAGCCTGTTCTTTTTTTAAATTGACATGGGCTGACATTATTTTGGTGAGGGAAAAAAGTCACATATTCAAAATTGAAGTTACAGATAACTTTGGTCAGAGATGGACCAAACTGGCTCACAGAGACTCTGCCATTTAAACTGTGAATTCTTCAAAACACTTTTGGGATCTTTACCCCTCATTCATCTCTTTATTCTTCAGCCTTAGGATCTTATAATTATTGTCCTTGTTTCCAAACCAGGCTACTGTCAGAATCACGGCAGAGGCCAGGCGCCTTGGCTCACGCCTGTAATCCCAGCACTTTGGGAGGTCAGATCCCTGAGGTCAGGAGTTCAAAACCAGCCTGGGCAACATGGTGAAACCCCATCTCTACTAAAGATGCAAAAATTAGCTGGGTGTGGTGGTGGGCACCTGTAATCCCAGCTACTTGGGAGGAATCGCTTGAACCCAGGAAGCAGAGGTTGCACTGAGTTGAGATCACGCCACTGCACTCCAGCCTGGGCAACAAGTGGGAAACTGTGTCTCAAAAAAAAAAAAAAAAAAATTCACTTGAGAAACTTTTAAAAGTTTAAATCGGATTGACAATCTTCAGCAGGAACAGGATTCTGGAGTATTTTAAAGAAGTTTCTAAGTGATTTTGTCACTGGGAAAGATTTTTCCGGGGGACACCAAATATGTGGTGGTCTTTCACGGACCCTCCAATGCCAATTAGGTGTCCTCCAGTTTAATTAAGACACACACTATCCAGAGTTATCAGATTTCACAGGTTTAACAGCTCAGTTCCTTAAGACTGCCTTCACTTCAGATGCCAGTCACCACGCACTGGGTCCCCATGCTGCCTGCTTCTGTCCAACATGACTATAAACTCGAAGTTCCCACATTCCCTGCCAAGAGTCAATAATTTGCTAAAACGAGTCATGGAACTTAGGAAAGTACTTACTATTGCCAGTTTATTATAAAGGATGCAACTCAGAAACAGCCAAACATAAGCAATGCATAAGACAAGGTATTGGGGTGGGAGCTGAGGGGTAGCAAGGAAGGTAGGCGTGGAGCTGCCAAGCCAGGGACACCACCCTCCTAGCACCTTGTTGTGCTCACCAGCATGTTAGCTCTCCGAACCCATGTCTAGGGGTTTCATTACAAAGGCATGACTGACTGATTACATCATTTATTTATTATTTTTATTTTTTTTGAGACAAGAGTCTCACTCTGTAACCCAGGCTGGAGTGCAGTGGTGAGGTCTCAGCTCACTACAACCTCTGCCTCTCAGGTTCAAGTGATTCTTCTACCTCAGCCTCCTGAGTAACTGGAACTAGAGGCGCACGCCACCACACCCAGCTAATTTTTATATTTTTAGTAGAAATGGGGTTTCACCATATTGGCCAGGCTGGTCTCAAACTCCTGACCTCAGGTGATCCACCCGCCTAGGCCTCCCAAAGTGCTGGGATTACAGGTGTGAGCCACCACGCCCGGCCAACTGATTACATTATTAACTGGTGGCTGAACTCAATTTCCAGACCATCCCTCTCTGGAGGTGGCAGAGGGACCACTGGAAGTCCCAACCCTCTAAAATCACAGCTTTGTCCTTCTGGTGACCAGCCCCCATCCTAAGGCTATCTAGGGATCCCCAGCCACCAGTCATATCAGTAGCATACCAATGACCCTGTTATCACTTTGGAGATTCCAAGGATTTAGCAGTTGTGAGCCAAGAACATAAAGAACAAATATTTTTTATTATATCACAGTCAGCCTGGCACCCGTCTGTGGCGTGGTCTTTGGGCATCACTCCAATAGATGACATTATCAAAGAGGGAAAGGCAGAAGCTATGGGGAATTCGGATCAAGTGATAAATAGAGACAAAGTAAAGCTTGACCCCAAGATTAGCTGCCAGAGGCATGGATGTAAACAGGGCATATTAAAACCTAGAAATGAGTCATAAACATCCCAGAAGGGCAGAAAAGGCCAGTCTCAGTTTCCAGCTTTCTGATTTCTCCTTCCTTCTACCAGCTTATTCAGCTCCCTATCCTGAAGTGCGCTGTCAACCTTACTCATTAATTAATATCTATTAATCAGGATGTGTGCCTACATCCTGAACTGGGACAATGGCTACAGTCATTTCAGAAATCTTACCAGCTGGAATAGCTGGGAGTAAATAAAGCTCAGAGTCAGAATCCCAAATCCGGCTGTGTAGTCTTACTGCCACATGTGGCTACAAGACCAATCTGCCAGCTGGGCGCAGTGGCTCACACCTGTAATCCCAGCACTTTGGGAGGCCAAGACAGGCGGATCACCTAAGGTCAGGAGTTTGAGACCAGCCTGGCCAACAGGTGAAACCCCCTCTCTACTAAAAATACAAAAATTAGCCTGGCGTAGTGGCGGGTGCCTGTAAACCCAGCTATTTGGGAGGCTGAGGGAAGCCTGAGCCCAGGAGATGGAGGTTGCAGAGAACGGAGATCACGCCACTGCACTACAGCCTGGGTGACAGAGTGAGACTTTGTCTCAAAAAAATAAATAAATAAATCTGCCCATGGTATCCATTAGCCACATACCATACAAACAGGACACCAAATACCCAGTCTCTAAGTCAATAAATAAGAACTTAGAAATGCTGAATGTAAGTTAGCACGCACTAGCCAACTTCTATGCTATATTATTATTATTTTATCCCAGTAAGATCTACTTCCATACTGACACCAAGGAACAGCAGAAGGGAGAGAATGGCAAAAAGTATTTTTCTTTTTTCTTTTTTTTTGAGACGGAGTCTTGCTCTGTCGCCCAGGCTGGAGTGCAGTGGCGCTATCTCGGCTTACTGCAACCTCTACCTGCTGGGTTCAAGTGATTCTCCTGCCTCAGCCTCCTGAGTAGCTGGGACTACAGGTACGCACCACCATACCCAGCTAATTTTTGTATTTTCAGTACAGATGGGGTTTCACCATGTTGGCCAGGTTGGTCTTGAACTCCTGTCCTCAGGTGATCTGCCCGCCTCGGCCTCCCAAAATGCTGGGATTACAGGCGTGAGACAGCACGCCCAGTCTGCAAAAAGTATTTTTCAAGGCTTTTCAAAAGCCCTGGAATAGTCTGAAAATTCAGGTGGGAGAGTAGCCCAAGATCTCAAAAACCCTTCAAGTGAATGTCCATGCCTTGCCTGATGACCAGGATACCTCTAACATCCTCTTATGTTATGACTTCAACAATAGTATTCAAGCACTTATTTAGAGCTAATCTCCCAATAAAAGCTATTGGAGGAATCAACCAACAAAGCCTTGTCAACCAAAACTTTCTGTTACCCAGGATATTTAAATCCCATTTCTCATTATAATCTGAGCATTTTTCTCAATTTCCCTATAGTAGAAAGAAAAGAGAATCCCTGAACAGGGAGAGAACAAGATGAATCCAGATAAAACCAGCTTGTTCTCAAGGATTCTACATTATCCTTGAACCAAAACATCTTTGCAAACAGGAAAAATATCTTACTCATGTCAGTACTCCAGCAATTACCACACAATGCTTCAAATGCTTGACTTGCTGTAATCACTTACATATTTACTGTATTAACTGTCATAAAATTATGACACTATTTCTAAAACCCAATGAATTACTGTATACATTTCCTGCTACAAGTGGGATATACTTTATTCACTTGAGTTTGAGCAACTAAACTACTTACCAAAGAAAATTTTGAGTAGAGGGCACGAGATATTTGGTGTATGTTTGCTGTTGTGTGCGCACGTGCTTTCTCTCTCTCTATGTGAGTGTGCGTATTGCTATTACCTTGGGTTTTATAAATAGATGTGTGGATTCTGCTAAAGTGATTCCTAGGCAGGATCTTTAAAATGGTTAACTCTAGGGAGGAGAACAGATCTTCAGCTCCTTCCCCTTTCATCCATCCACCTACCCTCCCTCCTGTTCACCTTCCTGTCCACCTGTTACTCCCCGTCCAAAAGAATTTTGAGATATTTGTATTAGAAATCAATTCGGTAATAAGACTCACAGCGTCTCAAGTACCCACAAGATCAGATCATAAAACTAGCCTGGATACTCTGGTTTGCCTGCAAGCCACACTATCATCAGCTACCAACCACCACTGTGGTTCATTCTTTGCTGCTTAGAAGTACATGTATGAATTTGTGTATATTCTATGTTACCAAAAGTTTAAGAAACCAAAGGAATATTTGCTCAAAAGGATTTCTCCCTCATAGAAATAGTTCTCCGCAGCCAAAAATCTCAGTATGGTTAAGGACAAGGGACATTTTGTGATCATTTTAATGGCACACAATACAATATGTAAGACCTAAATTTAAATTCCTTGAACTACAATCCCTTTAAGACACCTAGTCAGACACACTCCCAAGAAAAGCAATTAAGTGCTAATAACAAAAGCACAGCTAGTAAGACGTGAGTCAAAGGGAGGGAAACATCAGTCATTAGCAACCTTGCAAGAGGCCAAATTTTACCTTCAACAAGAAAGCAATACTACCTTTACACCTTCTTCAGCTTCATCAATATCAAATATCTTTTTAGTTTTTTTCTTCTTTTTCTTTTGATTAAAGAAGTTCAAGTCATCTAGATCATCAGAAGCATCTAAAAAGACCAATGCATAATCATTAACAACTAAAAGGCAAAGCATCAAATTATGAGTTACATAAACATAGCTCAGCAATTACTCAAGTCACCAGAAAAGACTGACTGGGTATTAATTAGTCCCTCCACAATCACAAAAGTTATTGTTTTTTTTTTTTTTTTTTTTTTTTGAGACCAAGTCTTGCTCTGTTGCCCAGGCTGGAGTGCAGTGGCGCAATCTCGGCTCACTGCAACCTCTGCCTCCTGGGTTCAGGCGGTTCTCCTGCCTCAGCCTCCCGAGTAGCTGAGACTACAGGTGTGTGCCACCATGCCCAGCTAATTTTTTAATCTTTTTTAGTAGAGACAGGGTTTCACCATGTTAGCCAGGATTGTCTCGATCTCCTGACTTCACGATCCGCCCACCTCAGCCTCCCAAACTGCTGGGATTACAGGTGCTAGCCACCGCGCCTGGCCACAAAAGTTATGGTTCTGAAAAACAAAATGGTGGGTCATCTCAAAGATCTATAGGAAAAATCTAGTTAGGGAACCATGTTGAGAATATTTATTTAGTAATCTGACCATATCACTCCTCATTGTTCCCAAGACAAAGTCAGAGCTCTAACACAATTTCCAACTCTCCAACTTTATCTCCCACTTCTGCTTCTTGCCTTCCTCACTTCAATCTCTGGTTCTAACCCTACTGAACTACTTTCAGTTCTGAGTGCAATATACGTGAGGTCTCTCACCTCCAAACCTTCCTGTGGGCCCTCTTACCTCCATCTCACAGGATCTTGGTTAAATTACTTCCACCAAAGCCTTCTCTAAGCTTATCCATCTTTCCCTGCAACTTGGTTAGGTATCCCCAGAATGCTTGTATAGTATCTTCTGCTTACCCCAACTGAGGAACTTACTACCAGCTTGCTTATCTATCTCCCTACTAGATACTAAGTAAGAGCCTATGCCTTGTTCACCTAAATTCTACCGCCTAGCTCAACATTTTATTGCATCTATTAATCATCAAAAGGCCTAACAAATTATTTCACATTTATTAAAATAAGGCTGCACAGTAAATACAAGTTATCAGTGAAATTTTACCTACCATTAATGAGTAGGTTCTGTTCAAAAAATTTTCCATTTGACCTGCCATGTTATAAACTAGAAATATTTTAGGATCCCTCTGCTACAAAGTTTTTCAAGAAACTACTTACAAATCCATTTTATCTTATTACAACAGGAATGAGTTACTTTTTAGTTTGTTTTAAACATGTAGAATACACTTAGCACAGGGCAGATGCTCAGTGAATGTCAGTTGTCTCTATCCTGGCACAGAGTTATATTCAACAGACACAAATAATGTTTATAGAATCATTTCTCTCTAATAGTCAAATTATGTCTATGTTACAGCACAGGGGTAACTAAAGCTGATGTCTAACCCCAAATACTTTAGGCTATCATTTTAATCTCTCATATATATTTTCAGACTTGCTAAGACACAAAACTGCCTATCTTAGTACTATTTCTTTCTGCCCACACTCAAATACAACTACTGTTAAAGTTAGAGAAGAGACCTGATGGGTTAAACTGGAAAACCAGCTCTGGAACAGCAAGGTTTCATCATCTTTGCAACTTGTGAATTAAATGGGAACTTCCCTGCAACAAGCCTATCAGAAATCGAAAACGGTCCACTGCATACAGCCTACTGATGGCCTTGACTTCACTGGAGCAGCCTAATCAGGCTGAGAGGTCGCTGCATATACAAAAGCCAAAATGCTCATAGAACCAGGGCTTCTAGGACAACAGTAACTCTCTCACATCAACCACTCACCTTTTTTCCTAGTGTCCTCTTCATCAGCTTCCAAATCTTTGTCCTCAGTTGGCTCTGGCTCCACTTCTTTTGTTTCTGAAGGCTGGGTTTCCTCTGTTTGGGTATCCCCTTCCTCATCTAACATAAAAGGCTTCTTCTTCTTCTTTTTCTTCTTGCTCATAGTAGGATCAAAAATCATCTGTTTAAAAGACAAAAAACAAAAAGGGACCAAATGATTGTTTTTAATGATGCTCACATTCCAAATATGCTTTATCCACAAAAGGCATACTCTTAAAAGTAAAAGAGTATCTGATACATTAAAACACCAAAGGAGAATTTACCAAAAAATAAAATAAAATGTCCACCCAACCTTCCTGACACTATTAAACATCAGGGGAATTGAAACATGTACACGTCTTTCACTTTGCAAAGTATCACAGATACTTCACTTTCAGTTTCATGAGCAAATATGGACGTTTGAATGAATCATGGAATTTAGGGAAGGGACTTTCACAACAACCTATGCTATGCCTCTTACTTTATAGATATAGGAAAACAATACCTAAGCAGGGTGTAAATTTTTTTGTACTGTTTTTTTTCTTTCTTGAGACAGGGTCTCACTGTCACCCAGGATGGAGTACAGTGGCACGATCACAGCTCACTGCAACCTCAACCTCCTAGACTCAAGCTAGATCCTACCATCTTAGCTCCCCAAGTAACTGGGACCACAAGCATGTGCTACCATGCCCAGCTAATTTTTTCATTTTGGAGAGACGGGGTCTCCCTCTGTTGTCCTGGGTGGTCACAAACTGCCAGAGGCAAACAGTCCTCCCACCTCGGCCACTCAAAGCAATGGAATAACAGGTGTAAGCCACCACACCTGGTCAGGGGTATAAATGTTTTATTCAAGGCTGGTAACTTGGGGCTGCTACAGAGAGACTTGAAAGATTCTGACCTGATTAAAAAAACAATTTTTTTTAAACTTTATCCTGAAGTTCAGACAGATCTTCAAGGAAACCCATCCGCAACTCCTCATGTGTAAAACATTTCACTCCGCTTTTTGCTTGTGGAACATTAAAGGTTCCATTTTCTTTTTAACGAAACAGCATCTGGCTCTGCTGCCCAGGTTGGAGTGCAGTAGCATGATCTCAGCTGAATCCAACCTTGACCTCCCAGTCATGCCATCCTTCCACCTCAACTTCCTGAGTAGCTGGAATTACAGGCGTGCGCCACCACACCCAGCTAATTTTTGTATTTTTAGTAGAGACGGGGTTTCACCATGCTGCCCAGGCTGGTCTTGAACTCCTGGGCTCAAATGATCCACCAGCTTCAGCCTCCCAGTGTTAGGATTACAGGTGTGAGGACCATGCCTTGCCCCCAGATTCTCTTATTTTTATCTAAACATCCACTATAGAATAGGTGGAAAACTAATTTATAATTTGTAGACTATCTGCTTGCACTGATCACTTGAAGAAAGAAAAGTTCAGACATCATACAGGCCAGACACCTGATAGAGTAGAAAGTGCAGGAGGCCAGGTGCGGTGGCTCACACCTATAATCCCAGTACTTTGGGAGGCCGAGGTGGGTGGATCACGAGGTCAGGAGATCAAAACCATACTGGCTAACATGATAAAACTCCGTCTCTACTAAAAATACAAAAAATTAGCAGAAGGTGGCGGGTGCCTGTAGTTGCAGCTACTCGGGAGGCTGAAGCAGAATGGCGTGAACCTGGGCAGTGGAGCTTGCTGTAAGCCGAGATCGCACCACTGCACTCCAGCCTGGGTGACAGAGCAAGACTCAGTCTCAAAAACAAAAAAAAGAAAGTGCAGGGTCTTTGAAGTCAAATAGAACTGGATTCAAATACCAAGCTTTTTTTTTTTTTTTTCTGAGCTCCTTACCAATCTCTCTCCACATTCTATTAATATCATGCTTAAATTCAGCATTTTGCCCAGTGATCTGCTGCGGACAGTGTAGTAGTAAAGCGTTTAAAAGCACAAGTCTGGAGCCCATTTGACTGGATTCAAATTCTGACTCTGGCTTGTACCTATGTTATTCCACAGCTCATCTGTAAAATGGAGACAAGTAGCAGGATGACAACAAACCATACAAGGTTACTGGGAGGGTTAAAGAAGTATGTAAATGTAAAACCCTTGCCGTAGTGCCTGGCACATAAGTACTCGATAAATATTAGCAACTGTAATTTATATAATACTTTACCATTCACAAAGTATGGTTTTCTCTTGATTCTTATAACTGAAATTTCATCAACTCAGGTGCTCTAATTTCCCAAACATATAAAACTCTCAAAAGCTTCCAAAAATTGATTCTAACATAAACTTATTTATGTCCCAAGATCATTAAGGAAACTAGACTGAAATCAAGCCACAGTCTGTAATAAGGTAATATAGTTACTGTCCTTGCCCAGTAGAGAAGTATGGTATTTGCAAAGTATTTTCAAAGTTAGTCTTTTCTCCCTTAACAAGGATCCAATTGTATAAATAATTAAATCTGAAATGTAGTCAGTCTGAAGAACATTATCTGGCCAACTTAAAGAAGTGTCCCTGGCCGGGCGCGGTGGCTCAAGCCTGTAATCCCAGCACTTTGGGAGGCCGGGACGGGCGGATCACGAGGTCAGGAGATCGAGACCATCCTGGCTAACACGGTGAAACCCCGTCTCTACTAAAAAAAATACAAAAAACTAGCCGGGCGAGGTTGCGGGCGCCTGTAGTCCCAGCTACTCGGGAGGCTGAGGCAGGAGAATGGCGTAAACCCGGGAGGCGGAGCTTGCAGTGAGCTGAGATCTGGCCACTGCACTCCAGCCCGGGTGACAGAGCAAGACTCTGCCTCAAAAAAAAAAAAAAAAAA
>NC_045453.1:6874567-6892429 GCF_002776525.5 Piliocolobus tephrosceles
TTTTTTGTATTTTTAGTAGAGACGGGGTTTCACCGTGTAGACCAGGATGGTCTCGATCTCCTGACCTCGTGATCCACCCGTCTCGGCCTCCCAAAGTGCTGGGATTACAGGCTTGAGCCACCGCGCCCGGCCTCATCCTCATTCTTGAAATAGGGAGACTTGGCTAAGGTTCTGGAAGGGATTACAATCCATTTATTGCATTTTTTCAAGCATCAAGTTCCCTAGAATATTCATTGCCTTTTAACCATCATTCATCAAGACAGACTAAAGATGGAAAGGATCCTGGTATCATCAGAGGACAGCCTCATAAGTGCCTTCTTATCCCCTGAAAAACCTTATGGTCTACAAGTAAACAGTTTGGTTGTAGCCTTGTAATGGATAATAAACATGCAAGAATCATAAATTGAAATAATTAACCTCTCTCTCAATTACTGTCTGCATACTTAACATACATACTCATTGCCTTATTTTATTCATACCATCCTGCAAAGTACAGTTTACAAATAAGGACCAGGGATCCCGAAGCAGCACCCAAAGAACGAGGCCATGACTAAAATCATGGGCTAAAATCATGGCTTTTTAAGACTTTCATCTCTAACTTCCAAATTATAAGCTGACTACACTCCAAACTGGTTTTCTTTTATGAGACTAGTTTGGATTTGAAAAGCAAATAGCTATTGACAGTGCACTTATGGAAAACTACAGAATCACTTGAGTTATATTTTAGGTTCACAACAAAGCCTTCAAAAGCATAAATTTTCTATTTTCAACTTCTCACGTTTGGTTGGAGAGAGCAAAGAAAAGGTATACCAGCTAAAATTACCCTGAAATTCTTCATCGAATTAGAAGCCTCTTCTCATAAATCATACCTTACCCAAGAAATCAACTTTATAGTCACACTATACCCAGAAGAAGGTGTCACAAAAGAACCCACAGAGAAGCAAGACATTGATCTAAAAGTTCCTTCCAAAGGTGACCAGAACAAATGCCAAGTGTTGCCCTCTCTGTGTGATGAGATTGCGGGATTTCTTTTTTTTTTTTAAAGGATGGGAGTCTCATTATGTTGCCCAGCCTGCAATGTAGTGACTACACTCAATTCTAATTATAGTGCACTGCAGCCTCGAACTCCTGGCCTCAGCCTCCTGAGTAGCTGAGACTACAGGTGAATGCCACCATGCCTGGCTTAGATTCTGCTATTTTTCTTTGTATTCTTTTGTGTTTCATAAACTTTACACAACACACATCCCATTTTGAATCAAAAAAATTTTTTTTAATTTAAAGCTTCTTTTTGCAAAAACACCTTACCATATTTTATGAAAGCCCAATGTTCTGACTCCTTGTGAATGGGACCCAGTAGTAAACGGGCAAGTATTAAATGTTGATGCTGCTTTTAACAAATGTGAAAATACTGAATGCCTATTGATTAGGGGATTTTTCTTTTCCCTTACCAGGGAGCAGCCATATCTGTAGGATTCTGCTTTTTAAAGATCATGGTTCCATGTTGGGAGGCTGAGGCAGGAAGACTGCTTGAGGCCAGAAGTTCAAGACTAGCTTGGGCAACAAAGTAAGACCTCGTTTCTACAAAAAATTAAAGTTAGCAGGTGCGAGAGCATGTGCATGCAGTCCCAGCTACTTGCGAGGCTGAGGGAGGAGGATCCCTTGAGCCCAGGTGACAGAGGCCGCAGTGAGCTATGATTGTGCCACCGCACTCCAGCCTGGGCAACAAGAGCAAGAACCTGTCTCTTAAAAAAAAAAAAAAAAAAAAAAAAAAAAAAATCATAGTTCCACTAGGTTGAAAAGGGTTCTGTTTTGGTGAGTTTTTGGCTTAATTACCAGGTTTAAAAATAAATGTGTGCAGTGTATTTCAATTATGCGTCTTAAAAAAAAAAAAAAAACCACCCAAAAACAGAAGACTGGGCGTGGTGGCTCACGCCTGTAATCCCAACACTTCAGGAGGCTGAGGCAGGCGAATCACGAGGTCAGGAGTTCCAGACCAACATGGTGAAACCCCATCTCTACTAAAACTACAAAAAAAAAAATTAGCTGGGCATGGTGGCAGGCGCCTGTAATCCCAGCTATTTGGGAGGCTGAGGCAGGAGAACTACTTGAACCCAGGAGGCAGAGGATGCGGTGAGCCGAGATCACGCCACTGCACTCCAGCCCAGGCGACAGTGCGAAATTCCATCCCCCCGAGTAGCTGGGACTACAGGCGCCCGCCACCTCGCCCGGCTAGTTTTTTGTATTTTAGTAGAGACGGGGTTTCACCGTGTTAGCCAGGATGGTCTCGATCTCCTGACCTCGTGATCCGCCCGTCTCGGCCTCCCAAAGTGCTGGGATTACAGGCTTGAGCCACCGCGCCCGGCCAGAAAATTACTTTTTAATAGTAGCCTCTTTAATCGTCTAGCCTGACGACCACCAGGCAGGATTACTTCCACTCTGGGAAGTCCCTGGCAGTTTATAAATCATTTTCTTTTTTTTTTTTTGAGATGGAGTCTGGCTCTATCTCCCAGGCCGGAGTGCAGTGGCCGGATCTCGGCTCACTGCAAGCCCCGTCTCCCGGGTTCACGCCATTCTCCTGCCTCAGCCTCCCGAGTAGCTGGGACTACAGGCGCCCGCCACCTCGCCCGGCTAGTTTTTTGTATTTTAGTAGAGACGGGGTTTCACCGTGTTAGCCAGGATGGTCTCGATCTCCTGACCTTGTGATCCGCCCGTCTCGGCCTCCCAAAGTGCTGGGATTACAGGCTTGAGCCACCGCGTCCGGCCGCAAATCATTTTCAAGTACAGAGTTTCATCTGATCCTCACAAGCCTGTACAGTAGCCAGATGTTAAAGGAATGGCCTAAAAAATACTTACCTAGTCAATAGCACTAGAGGAACCAGGCCCTACATCCTATTCTTCATACCTTGTCTCCATTACTAACTTCTGCCTGGCAGAATGGAAGCCAAAGACCAGGGTTCTAGTCCTACTAACTAGAACCTTTCTGCATGATCTTGGACAAGTTAATCTCCCTCGGCCCTGGTTTCCTGTAAAATGCAGTTGGACTGGCACCCTAAGTGGCCAAACTGTCTAATACTTTATTGGTTTCCAAAGTCCTATGCTAAAATGCTGGTTCTGCCATCTTTGCGTCACAAAATTCTGTTCATCCATCAGTAATGTATTCATATTCCACTTCTTTCAAAACCTAATCTCACTGCTAAAAATGAACCCTCCAGCGCTCCAAGTCACTATGTTGCTGGCCCTATTTCTACCTTGTGTGTCAACTAGTTGACCATACACAGAATAACACCCCATGGAATCTTGCACTACGTAAGTACTGTATTTGCCAAAGGTTATGAGAAGTTTGAAAAATGAGTAGAAACAAAACAAGTGTGAAACACTGCCACTCTCACATTTGAAATACAGCAGCCTAGAGCAATGTCTATCATAACCGCCAAGGACCATCTACAAACTTTCAGTTTCTCTAAGCCATTAAGATCCTAGTCAATCTGGAATTCTACTGGCTCAGCCACTTAGTATTTGATCATGGGCATTATACAACTCTGTAACACTCAATTTTTTCATCTCTAATATGGGCACAACAGACCTATTTTACAGGACTGTTGTGAGAACCAAGTCTAAGAGACTGCAATCCCCTCCAGAATACATTCCAAATTCCTTAACTTCGTCTTCACAGCCCTCCATGAACTAATCATTACCTGTTTGTCAAGTGTTCACCCCTTAACTGTCACCAAACTGGAGATTATTCTACTTCCTGTGAGCACATTTACTGGCCTTTCTCGGCCATTCCTTTGCCCTTGTGATCAAGGCTTCCTATTGCCTGAGGAAATTCTCAACACCGTACAGGGCCTCCCCCAATGTTAAGCAATACCTACTGAGAGTACTTAAAATCAACTTCATTTTAAGTCGGTAGATATTGTATCAACTAGGATAAATCTGTGGGAAAGGGATTTGAGGAAATTCACTGAGTTCCAAGCACCACGGCAGAAAAAGATCCAGCCAGTTTCACAGCCCGGACTTCCCGCTCACGTCGCTGGGAGCCCTCTGTTAAGGGAAGCCCCGGGGCTCACCCGGAAACTTTCCGGGAAGGTCAGTCACTTCCTGAGGCTGCAGAATCTTTTTCTCTCGTTCTAACCCCATCACCCCCTCGTCTTTTTAAAAAGCAATGCTAGGAAGGCAAACGAGGGCGGGATACCGGCCCCGACAAGACAGCCTAGAAAGTTTTAACGAGGGCGTTCTACCAAGCTAAGAGAGCTCCTCGCGGCACCCCCGGCACCCAGTGAGGCGAGGTGGGGCGGCAGTGCCGAGCAGAAAAGAATGCAGGGATCGCCAGCCCCAATCTCGTTCGGGGCATTAACTGGGCATTCGAGCCCCTTCAGGGAGGGCGACTCAACGTGTGCTCTCCATTCCGGAAACGCCAGCCACGGCAGGAGGTCCGCCTCGGCGCCACCGCCCTGAGGAAGGCGCGCTGCAGCCGAGCCTGCGGCTCCGGAGTCCTCGCCGGCTCTGCCGCTCCGGGCCGCCTAGGCCCGGCTGCCCCACATGGCGGCGGCCAGCTGCTAGGCCGCAGGCCCGGTCTCCCACACTAGAGTGGGTTCGGCTTTTCGCCTCAGTCCTTAGCCCTAACGCCGGGCTCAGACCCTCACCTCGTCCCCAGACATGGCTGCGGCTCGAGTGGGCTCGGCACGAACGGGAAGTCAGACGGGTCACCCCCAGGCCCCGGCGGCAGCGCTGCTCCTGCCGATACCTCTCCCACCACCGCACTAGGCTCTTGCATCAGCGAAAGGGAACGACACCCCGCCCTCTCCTCCAAGCGTTGGAAATGCGCCTGCGCAGAGCTCGCCAAGGCGCAGGCGCGCAGAAGAGCCAACCTAGCGCGCTTCGTGTGGCGCGAGTTACCAGGCGACGCCGCGTCGCCAGGCATGCCGGGACTTGTAGTCCACCTATAAGAGGATTGCGCTTGCGCTGTAGCCTCCCAGCGACCTGTGCGCGACGACCGAGCGAGCGGCTGCCGGAAGGAGGTTAGGTTGTTGATACTGCCTCAGCGTTTTGGAGCGTTCTCTTGCGCTGCTTGTAGAGTGAATTGGGGTCCCTTCCTCCTGGATTAGGGTAGTGGCTTAGACAATGAGTCTTATGAACCCGCTCGACCTTTAGTTTCCCACTTGACCCCGGGGCGTCATGGTGTTTGAGAAATTCTGAGTTGGAGCTGGAGGCGCTCACCTCCCTGAGGGTTTTTACTTCATGAGAAATTTGACGGCTGGTTTTCTGCTTAGGAGATCAGAAACCAAAGTATCTTCCCGGTCTTCTCCCAGGAGAGATAACATCTCCTGAGGAGAAACAACCACACAAGAGGCAACTGTCGGGAAGCCTCAAAATACTTGTTTATGAAATCTGACTGAACGCTCTGGCTGCACCACAGAATTTCCTTTCAGACCTAAAAACAGTTAGAGACCCTTTAGGGAGCTCTCACTGCGGCAGTGCCCTCCAGCCAAAGACCGTCAAGAACACTCCTGTAGTTGGAAAAAGTGGGGTTTATGGTCTTGCAGGGAGGGCAGTACACCGTGGAAAACAGCGGGACGTCTTGAGAAGAGGGTATTGGAAAGAATTTACAGGGTTTGGGCAGGGTTTAAGGAAGCAGAGCTTCTCTCTGGATTAGATGCAGTCGGGAGGTGGGGGTAATTCTATAATTGGGTAACTTAATACTTTTTTTTTTTTTTTTTTGGAGACTCGCGCTGTCTGTCGCCCAGGCTGGACTGCAGTGGCGCGATATGGGTTCACTGCAAGCTCTGCCTCCCGAATTCAAGCGATTCTCCTGCTTCAGCCTCCCGAGTAGCTGGGATTACATGAGCCACCTCGCCCGGCCTATAATGCTTACATAATAAGAAAGTAGAACTGGCCGGGCGTGGTGGCTCACGCCTGTAATCCCAGCACTTTGGGAGGCCAAGGCCGGCGGATCACCTGAGGTCAGGAGTTCAAGACCAACCTGGCCAACATGGCGAAACCTCGTCCCTACTGAAAATACAAAAATTTGCCGCGTGTGGCAGTAGGCGCCTATAATCCCAGCTATTCTGGAGTCTGAGGCAGGAGAATCGCTTGAATTCGGGAGGCAGAGGTTGTAGTGAACCGAGATCGCGCCACTGCACACCAGCCTGGGCGACAGAGTGAGACTCCGTCTCAAAAAGAAGATTAAAAAAAAGAAGAAGAAAGTGGAACCAAGCGAGGCTAAAACTGCAATTGGTTTAAAAAAGAAAAAAGAAAAAAAAGTGACTGGGCGCGGTGGCTCACGCCTGTAATCCCAGCACTTTGAGAGGCGAGGCGGACGAATCACGAGGTCAAGAAATCGAGACCATCCTAGTCAACATGGTGAAAGCCCGTCTCTACTAAAAATACAAAAATTAGCTGGGGGTGGTGGTGCGCACCTGTGTCCCAGCTACTCAGGAGGCTGAGGCAGGAGAGTCACTTGAACCCAGGAGGCGGAGGTGGCAGTGAGCCGAGATCAAGCCACTGCACTCCAGCCTGGCGACAGGGCGAGACTCCATCTCATAATAATGATAATAATAAAAAAGCCTGGGCGCAGTGGCTCACACCTGTAATCCCAGCACTTGGGAGGCGAGGCAGGCGGATCATGAGATAAGGGGTTTGAGACCAACCTGACCAACATGGTGAAACCCCATCTCTACTAAAAATACAAAAATTAGCCGGGCATGGTGGTGTGCTCCTGTAATCCCAGCTACTCAGGTGGCTGAGGCAGGAGAATTGCTTGAACCCGGGAGGCAGAGATTGCAGTGAACCGAGATCGCACCACTGAACTCTAGCCTGGGCGACAGAGTGAGACTCCATCTCAAAAAAAAAAAGAAAAAAAAAGGATAGAGATAGGAGCATATCTGGTTGTTTTGTTTTGTTTTGTTTTGTCTTGTTTTGCTTTTTGAGACAGAATTTTGCTCTTGTTGCCAGGTTGGTGTATAATGGCATGATCTTGACTCACCGCAACTCCGCCTCCTGGGTTCAAGCAATTCTCCTGCCTCAGTCTCCCAAGTAGCTGGAATTACAGGCATGCACCACCACACCCGGCTAATTTTGTGTTTTTAGTAGAGACAGGATTTCTCTGTGTTGATCAGACTGGTCTCAAACTACCGACCTCAGGTGATCCACCCACCTTGGCCTCCCAAAGTGCTGGGATTACAGGTGTGAGCCACCATGCCCGGCCTTATATCTGGTCATTTTTTTGTGGTTGGCACAATGTTTCTTTTTGTTTGTTTATATTCAGACATCATTGTGGAGTGGTTTTGTTTTTGTTTGGAACCACCGTGGTCACAGAATGACCTTGTCTGATGTTGGTGTTCTGAAATTATTAGTGTTCAACAGGGCAGCACATCCTAGTTAACAGTGCCAGCTAGCTTCCTGCTATCATGGGCTGCATCTCTTCACTGTGTTCCACATTACTAAATCATCTTTGCTGCTTTAGGCCTCAACACAACTGTGTGAGATAATCCACAGATACCTAGTACTCTCTACTGGATACTAGACCCTAATCTAAGCATGGCAGTTCCTTGCCTCCAAGGAGCTTACATCTTAGTGAGATGGATGGTTTATTAGCCCCTTTTTCCAGGTGAGGAAACTGCTTTTGTGGCACTGAATAATTAGTCAGAAGCCATATGCAGCCAGCAAAACAGGTAACCTGGGAATCCAAGTCCAGACAATCTGATGCCAGTGGCTGCCACTTTCCCACCTTGAGAATCTGAATCCCTAAAGAGCCTGGACTGGTGCCACCAAATATCAGCTACTGATACTTGTGCATACCAGAGTTACTCAATGGCAGCAGTATTGACATATTGGCAGACAATTTTTTGTCAGGCCAGATAATTCTTTGTTGTGGGATGTTGTTCTGTGCATTGTAAGATGTCTAGCAGCATCCCAGCCTCTATATAATAAATGCCAGTGGCACCCTCCCCCTAGTTGTGACAACCAAAAATGTCTCCAGATGCTCCCAAATATTCCCTGGGAGGGACAGAATCACCCCTGTTTGATCATTTTTTGGATCTTTGAGAGAGAAACATTTGGTATATGACAGTCTCCAAATCATTTTAAGTGGGAGGCCTTGAAGAGAAGAGAAGGAAACAGTGTGGCCTAAGTTTTGGAAAAGACTGTTCAAATACAAAAATGACAGAGAAAGGAAAAATAAATGAAATGGAAAAACAAAAGAAGACAAGTGATAGAGGTGAAGAAAAGGAACTTATGAAATGATCTGTGGGCCAGGCATGGTGGCTCACACCTGTAATCCCAGCACTTTGGGAGGCCCAGATGAGAGGATTGCTTGAGCTCAGGAGTTTGAGACCAGCCTGCCCAACATAGACCCATCTCTACAAAAAAAAAAAATATGTATATATATATATATATATATATTTGTGGGATGTTGTGTATATATATATATATATATAATATATATAGTATAAAATATATTTTTTTAATTAAAAAAAAAGTTACTCAGATCATACCAAGGAAGCTAGTTCGTTAGTTCACACTAACGAAGACACTAAGAAATTTTTTTTTTTTTTTTTGGGACAGAGTCTTGCTCTGTTGCCCAGGCTGGAGGGCAGTGGCGCAATCTTGGCTCACTGCAAGGTCCGCCTCCCGGGTTCACGCCGTTCTCCTGCCTCAGCCTCCCGAGTAGCTGGGACTACAGGCACCTGGCACCGCGCCCAGCTAATTTTTTGTATTTTTAGTAGAGACGGGGTTTCACCGTGGTCTTGATCTCCTGACCTCGTGATCCGCCTGCCTCAGCCTCCCAAAGTGCTGGGATTACAGGCGTGAGCCACTGTGCCCGGCCTGTACCACAATCTCTTATGAAATTGCTTATTGTGAATCAATCCTCAAGTATCTGTTCCATGATACATGCTTTAGGAAAATTGGATTTCTGGTTTTGGAGGCCAAATACATGAGGTCCTGAGCTCTGGTGCTCTACTCCAAGGGTCTCTGAATGGCTGGGCATGGTGACTCATGCCTATAATCCCAGCCCTTTGGGAGGCTGAGGAAGGAGGAACACTTGAACTCAGGAGTTTGAGAGCAGCCTGGGCAATATAATGAGACCCTGTCTCTGTAACAAATAAAAAGCTCTGGGTATTTTTCACAGTAAGTCATCCTCATGACTGCTATGGGACAAAACAAGGGTCTTTGAGATCTTATTTGGTTAGTTCCTGACCTCCTTCTCCCATATCTTTTTCTTGGTTCTCTTATAACTCCAGTTCATCCTCCATCTAGCCCATCGAGTTTCCTGGGGCAGGGGGAAAAAAAAAAAAAAAAACTAATCAAACTGCTCCCTTGCTAAAAATCAGTTAATTCTCTGTTACCTTCAGAATAGATTGCCAGTCTGCCTCCAAGCCCCCCTCACCATGTTGCTGTCTACCCTTCTTACCACTCTCCATTGTGTGTGCTAAGTTCCAGTCATACTAAATCATTTAATATTTCATAAACATGCTGTGTCCTTTCATTTGTTCCATGCTGTTCCCTCTCTAGAATGTCCTTTCCCTCCTGTTCCTGGAATCTGATGAACTCCTGTCATCCTTTAAGATCCAGATCTAGACTTTACTTTTTTAAAGAAGCCTTTGATTTCTCCACAAGGGAAAAGAATGATTCCTTTCTTTCTACTTGTCTTTTTTCTATTATAGCCCTTATTGTATTATGTTGTAGCTGTCCTTGAGATCCTGGAGGGCGGGATCTGTGCCTTACTCATATTTCTTTGCTTCCCCAAAACCTAGCACATGTTTGTGAATGCAGGCACCCATATGGGGTGATAGGTATAAGCGCTAATTACTAACTTGCACCAGTCTTCACTTCCCAAGAGAGGCTGGGAAACCTCCCAGCTGTATTCTGTTTGGAATAATTGGGTGTGAACGTAGGAAATAAATATGTTTTACATACTCCTTTTTTGATTCACGGTAAAAGGAGGTGATCAATTTTTGTTTTTGCTTTTTTGAGACAGGGTCTCACTTTGTCACCTAGGCTGGAGTACAATGGCATGATCATGACTCACTGCAACCTCAAACTCCTGGGCTCAGGCAGTCCTCCTGCCTCATCCTCTCAAGTAGCTAGGACTACAGGCATGTACCTCCACACCCAGCTAATTAAAAAAGTCTCAGGCGTGAGCCATAAAAGCACCTGATAGTCTTCTTGAAAGATTAGCAGGCTTTCCGTAAGGAGTGATTCAGTGTACCTTGAATATACTCAGCACCTTGGTCACTATTCATTGCCCATCTTTCTCCCTTGCTCTTTTTTTTTTTTTTTTTTTTTGAGACGGAGTCTCGGTCCGTCGCTGGGGCTGGAGTGCAGTGGCCGGATCTCAGCTCACTGCAAGCTCCGCCTCCCGGGTTCCCGCCATTCTCCTGCCTCAGCCTCCGGAGTAGCTGGGACTACAGGCGCCTGCCACCTCGCCCGGCTAGATTTTTGTATTTTTTTAGTAGAGACGGGGGTTTCACCGTGTTAGCCAGGATGGTCTCGATCTCCTGACCTCGTGATCCACCCGTCTCGGCTTCCCAAAGTGCTGGGATTACAGGCTTGAGCCACCGCGCCCGGCTCTCCCTTGCTCTTAAGAGATTTATAACCCCAGTACCCAGCACAGTGCCTAGCACCTATTAGGAGCTCAGTAAACATTTGTTGAGGTTGGGTACAGTGGCTTATGTCTGTAATCCCAACACTTTGGGAGGCCACAGTAGGAGGATTGCTTGAGGCCAGGAGTTTGAGACCAACCTGGACAGCATAGTGAGACCCTGTCTCTACAAACAAATAATTAAAAAAAAAAATTAGCCCGGCATGGTGGCTTGTGCCAGTGGCCCCAGCTACTCAAGAGGCTGAGGCAAGAGGATCCCTTGAGCTCAGAAGTTTGAAGCTGCAATGAGTTATGATCACACCACTACACTCCACCCTGGGTGACAGAGCAAGACCCTGTCTCTTTAAAAAAATCAATTAGAAAGAATATGAATGTTTTTTGATGATGTTATCCAAGGTTACTTAGTATCTTGCCATCTGTACAGAAGACTTCAAGACTCTAAGAAAACCACAATGAGATACTGCCTTACACCCAGTAGAATTGCTGTTAACTTAAAAATAAACAAAAAACAAAAAAACCTCCAGAAAATGACACATATGATCAAGATGTGGAAAAACTGGAACCCTTGTGTGCCCTTGGCAAGACTGTAAAATGATGCAGACCCTATGGAAAAGAGTATGGTGGTTCCTCAAAAATTGTTAAACAGAATTACCATATAATCTAACAATTCAATTACTACATAAAAAAAAAAAAAAAAAAAAAACCTGAAAGGTCTGAGTGCGGTAGTTCACACCTGTAATCCCAGCACTTTGGGAGGGTGACGTAGGCAGATCACCTGAGGTCAGGAGTTCGAGACCAGCCACGGTCAACATGGTAAAACCCCATCTCTACTAAAAATACAAAAAATTAGCCAGACATGGTGGTGGGTGCCTGTAATCCCAGCTACTCAGGAGGCTGAGGCATGAGAAACGCTTGAGCCCAGGAGGCAGAGGTTGCAGTGAGCCGAGATCCCGCCATCGCACTCCAGCCTGGGCAACAAGAGCGAAGTTCCATCTCAAAAACAAAACAAAACAAAAAACAAACTGAAAGCAGTGTCTCAAAGAGAGATTTTTACACCCATGTTCACAGCAGCATTATTCATACCTGGGAAGTACCCGGGTGTCCATCAGTAGATGAATGGGTAATCAAAATGCTGTGGTGTGTGACATACAATAGAATATCATTCAGTCTTAAAAAGGAATGAAATTCTGATACATGCCACAATATGGATGAACCTTAAGAACATTATATTTAGTGAAATAAGCTAGCCACAAAAAGACAACTACTGTGTTACCCCATTTATATGAGGTACCTAGAACAGTCAAATTCATAGAAACAGAAAGTAGGACGGTGGTTGCTAGGGGCTAGGGAGAGAGTGGGTAAGAGAGACTTGTTGTCTAATGGGTACAGAGTTCCAGTTTTGTAAGATGGAAAGAGTTCTGGAAATTGGTTGTACAACAATGTGAATGTACTTTAAAATGGTTGAAATGATAAATTTTATGGCATTTGTATTTTACCATATTTTTTAAAAAAGAGCACTAAACTGGGAGAGAAAAGACCAAGACTGCAGTTCTTGGTTGTTTTCCACAGAGAGATGAGTCTCAAGGAATTTGAGACTTCCTTGAAACTCAAGGAAGCACTCAAAGAAGTTGAGTAAAGGAAGCTTCTTTACTCATTGCTTCTGTTAATCCATCTTTAAACGGGATAAAAAAGACTGTGGAGTCTAGATTTGTATGAGGATCAAATAAACCCCCCCCCAAATGTTTAAGATAATTTTTTGAGTTGTAATTATTCCCAGTATTCCAGAGCCTCTGATCTCTTGATATTTGTTACAAGTTTCACATCTTACTTCATAATGAAATGCTAAAGATGCCTCAGCAATAGCCAGTTGACTTCAAAGGTCTTGTATGAGGAATCCTTTTAATTTGGGCTATTCACCTTGTAATTTGGTCCTGGGAAAACAGCAAATAAATAAAATTTTATGAGGACTATTGGTGATCTAAGATGGTAATTATCAGTGTAGTTTAGCATGAGCTAATGAAATACAGACTCAGGATTTTCATCTTAGTATAAAAAAGCTCTTCTTCTCCAACAAATCCCCAAATGACGGAAGACGCCAGTGCAGGGGGCGGCGGGGCAGTGGGGCGGAGGCAGCTGGGGCGGAGGCCCCGCAGCCCTGGGAGGGATGGGGAACCGCGGTGACTTCCGCGGAGGTTTCAGCAGTGGCATCCGGGGCCAGGGTCACGGCCGTGGACTGGCCAGAGCCGAGGCTGCGGAACTCACGGAGGCAAGGCCGAGGATAAGGAGTAGATGCCCGTCACCAAGCTGGGCCACCTGGTCAAGGACATGAAGATCAAGAATCTGGAGGATGTCTCTTCTCCCTGCCCATCGACGAATCTGAGATCATTGACTTTCCTGGGAGCCTCTCTCAGGGAAGAGGTTTTGAAGATCATGCCGGTGCAGAAGCAGACCCGCGCCGGCCAGCACACCAGATTCAAGGCGTTTGTTGCCATCGGGGACTGCAATGGCCACGTCGGTCTGGGTGTTAAGCGCTCCAAGGAGGTGGCCACTGCCGTCCGCGGGGCCATCATCCTGGCCAAGCTCTCCAATGTCCCCGTGCGCAGAGGCTATTGGGGGAACAAGATGGGAAAGCCCCACGCCGTCCCTTGCAAGGTGACAGACCGCTGCAGCTCTGTGCTGGTGCACCCCATCCCGGCGCCCAGGGGCACTGGCATTGTCTGGGCGCCTGTGCCCAAGAAGCTCCTCATGATGGCTGGTGTTGATGACTGCTACACCTCAGCCAGGGGCTGCACTGCCACCCTGGGCAACTTCTCCAAGGCCACCTTTGACGCCATCTGTAAGACCTACAGCTCCCTGACCCTCGACCTCTGGAAGGAGACTATATTCACTAAGTCTCCCTATCAGGAATTCACTGACCACCTCGTCAAGACCCACACCAGAGTCTCCATGCAGAGGACCCAGGCTCCAGCTATGGCTGCAACATAGGGTTTTTACACAAGAAAACGTGAATTAAGCCTGGGGGAAAAAAAAAAAAAAAGCTGGTCTCAAATTAGGGGCCTGTATGGAAGAATTAATATCTGTTGAGTACTTACTGTCAGGCCCTATAGATGTTACATGCATTATCTCATTTAATACTCAAGAACAGCCTTGTCAGGTTAACATTATATCCATTTTATAAACAGGTTAACGAAGGCTCAGAGAGTGTAAGTCACTTACCCAACATAACACAGTGAGTAACAGAGATGGAATTCAAGCCCAAGTCTGCGTGAATCTGGAGCCCACATTTTTTCTGCTATGTTACAGTGCCTCTGAAAATATATTTGACTATGCCTACTGGTAATAGAGTTTATGATAAATGACATATATTTGATGTTTATATATTTATATCAATTGTTTTACTTCATCATTGCAAGTAAGATAGACTATCTAGGGATGATTATCACCACTTTACAGATGAGGAAACAGATGGTCAGAAAATTTAATTTACCTAGCTTCAGACAACCAATAAATGATAACAATAGGGCTTGGACACATGTACTGCAACTCTCGGACTCCTGCTTTTTCCACATTGGCCTATGAGAGTAGAATTGTATCTATATTTTATCTATGAGTTTTTTCTTTTCTTTTTTCTTTTTTTTTTTTTTTTTTGAGACAGAGTCTTACTCTGTCACTCAGGCTGGAGTGCAGTGGCGCAATCTCGGCTCACTGCAACCTCCGTCCCCTGGGTTCAAGCGATTCTCCTGCCTCAGCCTCCCGAGTAGCTGGGAGAGATTGCCCGGCTAATTTTTGTATTGTTAGTAGAAATGGGGTTACACCATCTTGGCCAGGCTGATCTTGAACTCCTGACCTCATGATCCACTTGCCTCAGCCTCCCAAAGTGCTGGGATTACAGGCGTGAGCCACCTTGCCCAGCCATATCTATGAATTTTCTGACTCTAACTTTTAATAGGAGCAAACAGTGGGCATCTTGACAGTCTTGCACTTCTGTTTATGCTTGGACAGGTTAAACACATATGTTCACTCCCCAAATCACTGAAGTGACAGTGAGTTAACATTTTTGTGGTTACCAGTCTATAGACAAAAGAGAGTAAGAAAGAAACCGATAGCAGATTAAGGATATCAACACATTTTTGGAAGATGGAAAACCATTGTTGAGCTGAGAAAACAATTTTAAATGTTTGCTGAGGGTTATACTAACAAGAGACAAACAGATTCGTATTGCAGAACACTAGAATGTCAGGACTGGGACAGAGCAGATCAGAGGTGACGTGAGAGGCAGGAAAGAGAGGGTTTGGCTGAAAGCCTTTATAGGAAGTGATACGGCCAGGTCTTTTTCTCCATCCTACTCACTTAGACAACTACCCTTTCGTCTCCTTAGCAGCCCTGGGACAAAATTGAGGTAGAGAAGCTCCAGACACTGAGATACTAGGCACAGCTAAAGATAATGGCAGAGAGGCTAAGGTAGGAGGGTATCAGACTGAAAACAGAGATTAGATGAATTGTCTACATGCTGAATGGTGAAACACACTCAGTCCTCCTGCTGAAATTTGCTCCAGGAATGCTGACAGCGAGGCTTGTATTCTCCAGGCAAGATATCAGGGAATTAATTTTAATTAATTAACCCCAGAGGAAAGATCTATACATACTGATATTTGAGGTCCCCCAACAAAACACCTAGGTACCCACTTTATCATCCTACAGTGAAACCCACGAACTGATAAACTTCCTGTTAACACAGAGCTTCCAAATACTTAGTGACTCACTCTTAAATATGAAGAGATAACAAAGGGTCACCAGATATTTAAGATAAACCTTCACCAAGAAAGATAGCATCAAATAGAAAAAAAAAGAAAAAGGGAACAGAAACTGAAAAGAACAGAAAAATATTTTTTAAAAATAATAAGCAGGCCGGGCGCGGTGGCTCAAGCCTGTAATCCCAGCACTTTGGGAGGCCGAGGCGGGCGGATCACGAGGTCAGGAGATCGAGACCATCCTGGCTAACACGGTGAAACCCCGTCTCTACTAAAAATACAAAAAACTAGCCGGGCGACGTGGCGGCGCCTGTAGTCCCAGCTACTCGGGAGGCTGAGGCAGGAGAATGGCGTAAACCCGGGAGGCGGAGCTTGTAGTGAGCTGAGATCTGGCCACTGCACTCCAGCTCGGGCGACAGAGCAAGACTCCGTCTCAAAAAAATAAAAAAAATAATAAAAAAAAATAATAAGCAGTCTATGAGAAATAGTAGAAAATACTGCATCCATAAAGCAAAGATAAAATGGTCCAAAAAACCAACAGAATAAGTAACAGCTCTGGGGAATTAAAAATATAATAGAAAAATTGGCTGGGTATGGTGGCTCATGCCTGTAATCCCAGCACTCTGAGAGGCCAAGGTAGAAGGATTGTTTAAAGCCAGGAGTTTGAGACCAACCGGAGCAATATAGATAGACCTCTGCTAAACATTTTTTTAAAAAGAAAAATTAGGCAGGGCGCAGTGGCTCACGCCTGTAATCCCAGCACTTTGGGAGGCCAAGGCGGGTGGATCACGAGGTCAGGAGATCAAGACCATCCTGGCTAACACGGTGAAACCCCATCTGTACTAAAAATACAAAAAATTAGCTGGGCGTGGTTGTGGGCGCCTGTTATCCCAGCTATTAGGGAGGCTGAGGCGGGAGAATGACGTGAACCCAGGAGGCAGAGCTTGCAGTGAGCCAAGATCGTGCCACTGCACTCTAACCTGGGCAACAGAGCACGACTCCATCTCAAAAAATTAATTAGTTAATAATAAAAAAGAAAAAGAAAAATTAGCCAGCTGTGGTGCTTCATGCCTGTGGTCCCACCTACTTAGGAGGCTGAGTCAGGGGGGTGGCTCAAGCCCAGGAGATGGAGGCTTCAGTGAGCTATGATCATGCCACTGCACTCCAGCCTGGGCAATAGAGCAAGACCTGCTCTCAAATAATAATAATAGAAAAATAAATAATTTATAGAAGTCTTAATATATGAAGTTGAGGAAACCTCTCAGAAAGCAGAACAGAAATATAAACGGAAAAATAAAAGTGAAAAGATAATCAGAGGATGAATCCATAAGGTTGACCATTAGATTAACAGGAGTTCTGGAAATAAGAAATGGAAGAAAATTATCAGAGAAACTATGAGTTTCCAGAATAGCAGAGCCTGCTGAGTGCCCAGCATAATGAAAGAAAACAAAACAAAGGAAAAACATCATGGCACGTAATCATGAAATTGTTTAACACAAGGGATAAAGAGAAAATCAAAAATTTTGGTGACAGGAGGTAAGGAGGGGGCAGGGCAAGGGCAACGGGTTACTTATGAAAGAGCAGGTAATAGGAATAGCGTATTTGTCAGTAGTAATATTAGTGGCTAGAAGACGATGTAGGGAGGCTTTCAAAATTCTGAGAGAAAATACGTTTCTAATCTAGAACTCCTATACTAAGCCATATTATCAGTCAAGTATGAGGGGTAAATAAGTATATTTTAGGCATGCAAGGATCAGAAATTTACCCCTCACAGCCACATAACATTTTTTAGGAAACCACTGGAGGATATGCTCTAGTAAAACAAGAAAGACAGAAAAAAAATCCTAAAATTTGTATGGAACAAAAAGTCCAAATAGTCAAAGCAATCCTAAACAAAAAGAACAAAGCTAGAGGCATTACACTGCCTGACTTTAAAATACATTGCAAGGCTCTAATAACCAAAACAGCATGTCATTGATATAAAAACATAGACCAAGAGAACAAAATAGAGAACCCAGAAATAAATCCACGTGTAGCCAATTGATGTTTGAAAAAGGTACCAAGCACATACACTGGGGGAAAATGTTGTTGGGAAAACAATATCCATATCCAGAAGAATGAAAATAAACTCCTATCTCTCACCATATGCAAAAAATCAACTAAAAATGTCTAGGGAAAACAGAGATCAGATTGTTACTGTATCTAGAAAAAGGAAGACAAGCTGGGCGCGGTGGCTCAAGCCTGTAATCCCAGCACTTTGGGAGGCCGAGACGGGCGGATCACGAGGTCAGGAGATCGAGACCATCCTGGCTAACACGGTGAAACCCCGTCTCTACTAAAAATACAAAAACTAGCTGGGCGAGGTGGCGGGTGCCTGTAGTCTCAGCTACTCAGGAGGCTGAGGCAGGAGAATGGCGTAAACCCGGGAGGCGGAGCTTGCAGTGAGCTGAGATCCGGCCACTGCACTCCAGTCCGGGCGACAGAGCAAGACTCCGCCTCAAAAAAAAAAAA
>NC_045453.1:6892829-6935328 GCF_002776525.5 Piliocolobus tephrosceles
CAATCTCGTCTCACTACAAGCTCCACCTCCCAGGTTCACAGGTTCACACCATTCTCCTGCCTCAGCCTCCCTAGTAACTGGGACTGCAGGTGCCCGCCACCATGCCTAGCTAATTTTTTGTATTTTTAGTAGAGACAGAGTTTCATCATGTTAGCCAGGATGGTCTCGATCTCCTGACCTTGTGCTCTGCCTGCCTCAGCCTCCCAAAGTGCTGGGATTACAGGCGTGAGCCACCACGCCTGGCCAAGAAGCTCCATTTTGATCTGTACTAAGAAAAATTGTTCTGCTTTGAGATGCTGTTAACCTGTGACTCTTGGTCCAACCCTGTGCTCACAAAAACATGTGCTGTATTGACGCAAGGTTTAAGGGATTTAGGGCTGTGCAGGATGTGCTTTGTTAAAAATGTGTTTGCAGCCGGGCACAGTGGCTCACGCCTGTAATCCCAGTACTTTGGGAGGCCGAGGTGGGCAGATCACGAGGTCAGGAGATCAATACCATCCTGGCTAACATGGTGAAACCCCGTCTGTACTAAAAGAACAAAAACTTAGCCAGGCGTGGTGGCACGCACCTGTAGTCCCAGCTACTCGGGAGGCTGAGGCAGGAGAATGGCATGAACCCAGGAGGCAGAGCTTGCAGTGAGCCTAGATTGCGCCACTGCACTCCAGCCTAGGTGGCAGAGCGAGACTCCCTCTAAAAGAAAAAAAAAATATTTTCAGGCAGTATGCTTTGTGAAAGTCATCACCATTCTCCATTCTTTATTAACCAGGGACACAATGCACTGTGGAAGGCCACAGGGACCCCTGCCTAAGAAAGCCTGGGTATTATCCAGGTTTCCGCCAACTGAGACAGCCTAAGATATGGCCTCATGGGAAGGGAAAGACCTTATAGCCCCCAAACCCGACACCCGTAAAGGGTCTGTGCTAAGGAGGATTAGTGAAAGTGGAAGGCCTCTATGCAGTTGAGATAAGAGGAAGGCACCTGTCTCCTGCACATCCCTGGGAATGGAATGTCTCGGTGTAAAATCCGACCGTACATTCTATTCTGAGATAGGAGAAAACCGCCTTATGGCTGGAAGCAGTACTGCCTCATGGCACTGCGGTGTTAATATAAGGTTAAACATAAATCTAGCCTATGTGCACATCCAGGCACAGCACCTTTTCTTCAACTTATTTATGACACAGAGTCTTTGCTCACATGTTTTTCTGCTGACCCTCTCCCCACCTTCACCCTATAGCCCCACCACATTCCCCTCATGGAGATAGTAAAGAAAGTGATCAATAAGTATTGAGGGAACTCAGAGACCAGCGCCGGTGCAGGTCCTCACTTGCTAAGTGCCAGTCCCCTGGGCCCACGTTTCTTCCTCTATACTTTGTCTCTGTGTCTTATTTCCTTTTCTTAGTCCTTCGTCTCCACCTTGTGAGAAATACCCACAGGTGTGGAGGGGCAGGCCCCCTTCATCTGGTGCCCAGTGTGGGTTCCTTTCTCTATGGTGAAGATATGCTACAGTGTGATCATTGAAGGCAAATCGATGAGAGATTCCTGAGTATGTCCACGGTCAGCCTTGCGGTAAGCTTGTGCACTCAGAGAAACCTAGGGTAACAATGGGTCAAACTGAAAACAAATATGCCTCTTATCTCAGCTTTATTAAAATTCTTTTAAGAAGAGGGGGAGTTAGAGCCTCTACAGAAAATCTAATCACGGTATTTCAAACAATAGAACAATTCTGCCCATGGTTTCCAGAACAGGGAACTTTAGATCTAAAAGACTGGGAAAAAATTGGCAAAGAATTAAAACAAGAAAATAGGGAGGATAAAATCATCCCACTTACCCTATGAAATAATTGGGCCATTATTAAAATAGCTTTAGAATCTTTAAAACAGAAGAAGATGGCGTTTCAGTTTCTGATGCCCCTGAAAGCTGTGTAATAGATTGTGAAGAAGAGGCACGGACAGAATTCGAGAAAGGAACGGAAAGTTCACAGTATAAAAATGTAGAAGAGCCTGTAATGGTTCGGTCCATGCAAAATGTTGACTACAGTAAATTACAGGAGGTAATATTTTCCGAACCATCAAAATGGTTCGGAAATTGGGGAGAAAATTGGGGGGAAAAGGTCTAGAACTATTGGGGCCATCAGAGTCTAAACCACGATGGCCAACTCTCCAATCTCAAATGTAGGTTAGACAAGTACAAACCCCAAGAGAATATCAGAAAAGGATAGTCTCTATCACAGCAATGACAATCCAGATACAGTATCCACAATATCAGCCGGTAGAAAGTAAGACCCAACGGCCAGTACTCTGCCAATACTGGTCGCCAGCCGAACTTCGGTATCGATCGGCCGCCCCCAGAAAATGAGTATGGACAGCCAGGAAGTTTCCAGCACCACAGGGCTGGGTGCTATATCCTCAGCCGCCCACTATGAGACTTAATCCTACAGCACCACCTAGTGGACACGATAGTGCATTACATGAAATTATTGAGAAGGCAAGAAAACAAGGAGATACTGAGGCATGGCAGTTTCTAGTAATATTAGAGCCTGGAGAAGGGGCCCAAGAGGGAGCGCCTCCCTGAGCTGATGCCAGATATGAGTTCTTTTCTTTTTTTCAGACAGAGTCTCGCTCTGTCGCCCAGGCTGGAGTGCAGTGGCGGGATCTCGGCTCCCTGCAAGCTCCGCCTCCCGGGTTTACGCCATTCTCCTGCCTCAGCCTCCCCAGTAGCTGGGACTACAGGCGCCCGCCACCTCGCCTGGCTAATTTTTTTGTATTTTTTAGTAGAGACGGGGATTTCACCGTGTTAGCCAGGATGGTCTCGATCTCCTGACCTCGTGATCCGCCCATCTTGGCCTCCCAAAGTGCTGGGATTACAGGCTTGAGCCACACCGCGCCCGGACAGATATGAGTCCTTTTCTATGAAAATGCTAAAAGACATGAAAGAGGGAGTAAAACACTATGTACCCAATTCTGCTTATATGAGAACATTACTAGATTCCATTGCTCATGGAAATAGACTTATTCCTTATGACTGGGAAATTTTGGCCAAATCGTCACTCTCACCTTGTCAGTTTTTACAATTTAAGACCTGGTGGATTGATGGGGTACAACAACAAATCCAAAACAATAGGGCCGCCAATCCTCCAGTTAACATAGATGCAGGTGAAAAATAGAAAAATTAAACCATAAAAAATAGAAATAAGAAAAGACACATTAAAAACATTAAATGACTTTCAAAAATTGCTAGGAGATATTAATTGGATTCGGCCAACTCTAGGCATTCCTACTTATGTCATGTCAAATTTGTTCTCTATTTTAAGAGGGGACCCGGACTTAAATAGTAAAAGAATATTAACCCCAGAGGCAGCAAATGAAATTGAATTAGTTGAAGAAAAAATTCAGTCAACACAAGTAAATAGAATAAATCTCTTTTCCCCACTCCAACTTTTGATTTTTGCTACTGCACATTCTCCGACAGGCATCATTGTTCAAAACACTGAGCTTGTGGAGTGCTCCTTTCTTCCTCACGGTACAATTAAGACTTTTACATTGTACTTGGATCAAATAGCTACGTTAATTGGTCAGGCAAGATTATGAATAATAAAATTGTGTGGAAGTGACCCAGACAAAATCATTATTCCTTTAAACGAGGAACAGTTTAGACAAGCCTTTATCAATTCTTGTACGTGGCAGACTGGTCTTGCTGATTTTGTGGGAATTATTGCCAATCATTACCCAAAAACAAAAACCTTCCATTTTTTAAAATTGACTACTTGGATTTTATGTAAAATTACCAGACATTAAACCCTTAGAAAAGTGCTCTGACAGTGTTTACTGATGGTTCCAGCAATGAAAAAGTGGCTTACACTGGGCCAAAAGAACAAGTCATTGAAACTCAATATCACTTGGCTCAAAGAACAGAGTTGGTTACAGTCATTACAGTGTTACAAGATTTTAATCAGCCTATTAATATTGTGTCAGATTCTGCATATGTAGTACAGGCTACAAGGGATGTTGCGACAGCCCTAATCAAATATAGTATGGATGATCAGTGAAACCAGCTGTTCAATTTATTACAACAAACTGTGAGAAAAAGAAATTTCCTATTTTATATTACTCATATTGGAGCGCACACTAATTTACCAGGGCCTTTAACTAAAGCAAATGAACAAGCTGACTTACTGGTATCCTCTGCATTCATAAAAGCACAAGAACTTCATGCTTTGACTCATGTAAATGCAGCAGGATTAAAAAATAAATTTGATATCACATGGAAACAGGAAAAATACATTGTACAACATTGCACCCAGTGTCAAGTCCTACACCTGCCCACTCAAGAGGCAAGAGTTAATTACAGAGGTCTACGTCCTAATGCGTTATGACAAATGGATGTCACACATGTACCTTCATTTGGAAAATTATCATTTGTCCATGTGACAGTTGATACTTATTCACATTTCATATGGGCAAGACAGGAGAAAGTATTTTCCATGTTAAAAGACATTTATTATCTTGTTTTGCTCTCATGGGAGTTCCAGAAAAAATTAAAAGTGACAATGGGCCAGGATACTGTAGTAAAATATTCCAAAAATTCTTAAATCAGTGGAAAATTACACATACAACAGGAATTCCCTATAATTCCCAGGGACAGGCCATAGTTGAAAGAACTAATAGAACACTCAAAACTCAATTAGTTAAACAAAAAAGAAGGGGGAGACAGTAAGGAGTATACCACTCCTCAGATGAAACTTAATCTAGCACTCTATACTTTAAATTTTTTAAACATTTATGGAAATTAGACTACTACCTCTGCAATACAACATCTTACTGGTAAAAAGAACAGACCACATGAAGGAAAACTAATTTGGTGGAAAGAAAACAAAAATAAAACATGGGAAATAGGGAAGGTGGTAACATGGGGGAGAGGTTTTGCTTGTGTTTCACCAGGGGTAAATCAGCTTCCTGTTTAGATACCGACTAGACATTTAAAGTTCTACAACGAACCCTTCGGAGATGCAAAGAAAAGCGTCTCCGCAGAGACGGAGACATCGCAATTGAGCACCATTGACTTGCCAGACGAACAAAATGGTGATATCGGAAGAACAGACGAAGTTGCCATCCACCAAGAAAGCAGAACTGCTGACTTGGGCACAATTAAAAAAAGCTGACACAGTTCTCTGAAAAAAGCCTAGAGAACGCAAGGGTGACACAAACTCCAGAGAGTATGCTGCTTGCAGCTTTGATGATTGTATCAACGGTAGTAAGTCTCCCCATGCCTGCAGGAGCAGCTGCAGCTGATTACACCTACTGGGCCTATGTGCCTTTCCCGCCCTTAATTCGGGCAGTCACATGGATGGATAATCTGGTTGAAGTATATGTTAATAATAGTACGTGGGTACCTGGCCCCAACCCGAGGAAGAAGGAATGATGAATATTTCAATTGGGTATCGTTATCCTCCTATTTGCCTAGGGAGGGCACCAGGATGCTTAATGCCTGAAATCCACAATTAGTTAGTAGAAGTACCTACTGTCAGTACCACCAGTAGATTTACTTATGACATGGCAAGTGGAATGTCACTCAGGCCACAGGTAAATTATTTACAGGACCCTTCTTATCAAAGATCATTACAATCTAGGCCTAAGGGGAAGCCTTGCCCCAAGGAAATTCCCAAAGAATCAAAATGCCCAGAAGTTTTAGTTTGGAAAGAATGTGTGGCGGATAGTGTGGTGATACTCCAAAACAATGAATTCGGAACCATTATAGATCGGGCACCTCATCCACCGCAGTTGCACAGGACAAACTCAATCGTGTTCCAGTGTGCATATGAGTCCGGCTGTGAACAGTGACATAAGAGAAGGTTTAGATAAAAATAAGTACAAAAGGTTAGTCTCCCTACCCTTGGGAATGGGGAGAAAAAGGAATCTCTGCTCCAAGACCAAAAATAACAAGTCCTGTCATTGGTCCTGAACATCCAGAATTATGGAGGCTTACTGTGACCTCACACCACATTAGAATTTGGTCTGGAAATCAAGCTACAGGAACAAAAGATCGTAAGTCATCTTATACTATTGGCCTAAATTCCAGTCTGACAATTCCTGTGCAAAATTGTGTAAAACCCCCTTATATGCTAATTGTAGGAAACTTAGTTATTAAACCAGATTCCCAAACTATATCCTGTGAAAACTGTAGATTGTTCATTTGCATTGATTTGACTTTTAATTGGCAGCACCATATTCTACTAGTGAGAGCAAGAGAGGGCATGTGGATCCCTGTGTCCATGGACCGACCATGGGAAGCTTCGCCATCCATCCATATTTTGGCTGAAGTATTAAAAGGAGTTCTAAATAGATCCAAAAGATTCATTTTTACTTTAATGTCAGTGATCATGGGATTAATTGCAGTCACAGCTACGGCCGCTGTGACAGGAGTTGCATTGCACTCTTCTGTATGGACAGTAAACTTTGTTAACAATTGGCAAAAAAATTTTTGTGAGATTGTGGAATTCACAATCTGATATTGATCAAAAATTGGCAATCCCAATTAATGATCTTAGACAAACTGTCATTTGGATGGGAGACAGGCTCATGAGCTTGGAACATCGTTTTCAGTTACAGTGTGACTGGAATACATCAGATTTTTGTATTACACCCCGAGCCTGTAATGAGTCTGAGCATCACTGGGACATGGTTGGATGCCATTTCCTATAGATGCCATCTATAGGAAAGAGAAGATAATCTTACTTTAGACGTGTCAAAATTAAAAGAGCAAATTTTCAAAGCATCAAAAGCCCATTTAAATCTGGTACCAGGAACTGAGGCAATCGCAGGAGCTGCTGATGGCTTTGCAAATCTTAACCCTGTCACTTGGGTTAAAAGCCTCAGAAGTTCCACTATTGTAAATTTTGTATTAATCCTTGTGTGCCTGCTCTGTCTGTTGTTAGTCTACAGGTGTACCCAGCAGCTCCGAAGAGACAGCAACCATCAAGAACGGGCCACAATGACGATGGTGGTTTTGTCAAAAGAAAAGGGGGAAATGTGGGGAAAAGAAAGAGAGATCAGATTGTTACTGTGTCTAATTAGAAAAAGGAAGACAAAAGAAACTCCATTTTGATCTGTACTAAGAAAAACTGTTCTGCTTTGAGATGCTGTTAACCTGTAACTCTTGTCCCAACCCTGTGCTCACAAAAACATGTGCTGTATTGAGTCAAGGTTTAAGGGATTTAGGGCTGTGCAGGATGTGCTTTGTTAAAAATGTTTTTGCGGCAATATGCTTGGTGAAAGTCATCGCCATTTTCCATTCTTGATTAACCAGGGACACAGTGCACTGCGGAAGGCCGCAGGGACCCCTGCCCGAGAAAGCTTGGGTATTGTCCAGGTTTCCCCCACTGAGACAGCCTGAGATATGGCCTCGTGGGACGGGAAAGACCTTACAGCCCCCCAGCCTGACACCTGTAAAGGGTCAGTGCTGAGGAGGATTAGTGAAAGCGGAAGGCCTCTATGCGGTTGAGATAAGAGGAAGGCACTTGTCTCCTGCATGTCCCTGGGAATGGAATGTCTTGGTGTAAAATCCGACCATACATTCTATTCTGAGATAGGAGAAAACCGCCTTGTGGCTGGAGGCGAGACATCATGGCGGCAGTACTGCTCTGTTACTCTTTACTGCACTGAGGTGTTAATGTAAGGTTAAACATAAATCTAGCCTATGTGCACATCCAGGCACAGCACCTTTTCTTCAACTTATTTATGACACAGAGTCTTTGCTCACATGTTTTTCTGCTGACCCTCTCCCCACATTCACCCTATAGCCCCACCACATTCCCCTTGACGAGATAGTAGAGACAGTGATGAATAAATACTGAGGGAACTCAGAGACCAGCGCCGGTGCAGGTCCTCACTTGCTGAGCGCGGGTCCCCTGGGCCCACTTTTCTTCGTCTATACTTTGTCTCTGTGTCATATTTCTTTTCTCAGTCTATCGTCTTCACCTTGCGAGAAATACCCACAGGTGTGGAGGGGAAGGCTCCCTTCAAAAATGCATGAAAGACTTAAATGTATTCCAAACTACAGAACCACTAGAAGAAAACATGGGGAAACCCTCTTGGCTATTGGTCTAGGCAAAGACTTTATGACTAAGACCTCAAAAGCGCAGGCAACAAAAACAAAAATAGACAAATGGGACTATACTAAACTAAAAAGTTTATGCACAGCAAAGGAAACAACAGAATGAAGAGACAACCTGTTGAATGGTACAAAATATTTGCAAACTATTCATCTAACAAGGGATTAATAACCAGAATATACATGGAACTCAAACAACTCAATAGCAAAAACAATTCCATTTTTAAAAGTGAGCAAAGGATCTGAACAGACGTTTCTTAAAAGAAGATGTACAAAGGCCAGCAGGTATATGAAAAAATGCTCAATATTACTAATCATCATAGAAATGCAAATCAAGACCGGGCATGGTGGCTCATGCCTGTAATCCCAGCACTTTGGGAGGCCAAGGTGGGCCTGAGGTCAGAAGTTCGAGACAAGCCTGGCTAACATAGTGAAACCCCGTCTCTACTAAAAATACAAAATTAGCCATTGTGGTGGTACACACCTGTAGTCCCAGCTACTTGGGAGGCTGAGGCAGGAGAGTTGCTTGAACCCGGGAGGCAGAGGCTGCAGTGAGCTGAGATAGTGCCATTGTACTCCAGCCTGGGCAACAAGCCAGAAACTCTGTCTCAAAAAATAAAAATAAAAATAAAAGGAAATCAAAACCACTGTGAGATATTGTCTCACCCCAGTTAGAATGGCTATTACAAAAAAGATTAAAAAAAAAAATAAACAGTTGCTGGTCAGGATGCAGAGAAGAGGAAACTTATACACTGTTGGTGGGAATGTAAATTAGTACAGCCGTTATGGAAAACAGTTAAGGAGATTTCTCAAAGAAACTAAAAGTAGAACTACCATGTGATGTAGCAATCTCACTACTGCGTATTTATCCAAAGGAAAGGAAATCAGTATATCAAGGGATAGCTCCACCCATATGTTTATTGCAGCACTATTCACAATAGCAAAGATATGGAATCAACTTTGTGTCCATCAGTGGATGACTGAGAAAGATAATGTGGTATATATATATATACATAATGGAATGTTATTTGGCAATTAAAAAGACTGAAGGGTGGGCATGTTGGCTCATGCCTATAATCCCAGCACTTTAGGAGACCAAGGTGGGAGGACTGTTTGAGGCCAGGAGTTCGAGACCAGCCTGGGCAACACAGTGAGACCCCTGTCTCTACAAAAAATAAAATAAAAAATTAGCCGAGCATGGCAGCATATGCCTATAGTCCCAGCTACTCAGGAGACAGAGTCAGGAGGACCACCCAAGGCTAGAATTTCAAGGCTGCAGCGTGCCATGACTGCACCACTGCACTCCAGCCTGGGCAACAGAACAACAGCCCATCAAAAAAAAGCAGGGAGGAGAATGAATTAGGCTGGGCATGGTTGCTCATGCCTGCAATCCCAGCACTTTGGTAGGCCAAGATGGGTGGATCACTTGAACTCAGGAGTTCAAGACCAGCCTGGGCAACATGGCAAAACCCCATCTCTACAAAAAAATACAAAAATTAGCTGGGCATGGTGGTGTGCCTGTAGTCCAAGCTACTCGGAAGGCTAAAGTGGGAGGATTGCTTGAGCCTGGGAGGTCAAGGCTGCAGTGAGCTATGATCACGCCACTGCACTCTAGCCTGGGTGACAGAGTGAGACCTTGTCTCAAAAAAAAAAAAAGAGTAAATTATGTCATTTGTAGCAACATGGTTGGAATTGGAGGTCATTATGTTAAGTGAAATAAGCTCGACACAGAAAGGCAAATATGACATATTCTCACTCGCGTGGGAGCCTAAAAAAAGTTGATTTCATGAAAGTAGGGAGTAAAATGTTAGTTACCAGAGGCTAAAAGGGTTGTGGGTGTGTGAGTGGGGAGGAAGAGAGGTTGGTTAATAGGTACAAACATACAGTTAGATAGAAGGAATATGTTCTGATTTTTAATAGCAGAGCAAAGTGACTATAGTTAAACAACAGTGTATTATGCATTTCAAAATAACTAGAAGAGACAACTTGAAATGTACTGAACACACAGAAATGATAAATGCTGAAGATGATGGATATCCTAAATACCCTGAATTGGTCATTACACATTCTGTGTATGTAACAAAGTATCATATGTACCCCATAAATATGTACCAATATTATGTATCAATAAAAAAGAAAGACATAGATAATAGGTTTTAGGAAGTGGGATCAACCTAGGAAGGAAGCAGAAGGAAGTCCCAAGAGGACAGCTATATGCAGACTTAGAGAGACTGGAGAAAGAAGCACTCTAGGGGGTTATTTCCAGGGAACTGATAGAGTATCTGACATGTTTGTCTGTGTTGAAAATAATTTAGGCATTTTTACATTTATGTTGGAAAGTCTGGAAAAATTAGTGATAATGACAGAAAATTTGGCAAACAAAAACTGAGGCAATTGTTAATTCCAAGAAAAACCAAAAATTGTATAAGAAAGGAAATGTAGCTGGGCACAGTGGCATGCACCTGTAACCCCAGCTGCTCAGGAGGCTGAGGTAGGAGGCTGAGGTAGGAGGATCACTTGAGTCCAGGAGTTCCAGACCAGCCTGAGTGACAGAGAGTCCCCATCGAAAGAAAGACAAAGAGAGAAATAGGAGAGAAAGAGAGAGAAAGAGAGGGAGCGAGAGAGAGAAAGAGAGAGAAAGGAAATGTGATCATAATATGTCTAATTGATCCAGAAGTAAACCACACTAGTATAGGAAAATCATAATAAGATTAACACGAAATATTGATTTAATAAAATATATTGTGATATGACAATATTGGGAAAGATGGAAAATATAAGGTGTGAATTATCATATTTCTTGTAAGATACTGATATAGTTTGGATATTTGTCCCTAACCAAATCTTACATTGAATTGTAATCCTAGTGCTGAGGGTGGGGCCTGGTGGGAGGTGTTTGGGTCATGGGGACGGATCTCTCATGGTTTGGTGCTGTCTTCACAACAGCACAACATCTGGTCATTTAAAAATGTGTGGCGCCCGCTGGGCGTGGTGGCTCATGCCTGTAATCCCAGCACTTTGGGAGGCCGAGGTGGATGGATCATGAGGTCAGGAGTTTGAGACCAGCCTGGCCAACATGGTGAAACCTGTCTCTACTAAAAATATAAAAATTAGCTGGGTGTGGTGGCATGCACCTGTAATCTCAGCTACTTGGGAGTCTGAGGCAGGAGAATTGCCTGGAGGCAGGAGAATTGCTTGAACCCAGGAGGTGGAAGTTGCAGTGAACCGAGATTGCACCACTGCACTCCAGCCTAGGCGACAGAGCCAGACTCCATCTCAGAAAAAAAAAAAAAAAGTGTGGTGCCTTGTCTCTCTTTCCCCTCCTTTTGTCATATGATGTGCCTGCTATTACAATTGTTAGTTTTCTGCCTTTGTGATGTGCCTAATAATAACAAGTGTGTGTTGAAGTCTCCTACTATTATTGTGTGTCTAAGTCTTTTCTTAGGTCTAGAAGTAATTATTCTATAAAGCTGACTGCTCCAATGTTGGATGCATATATATTTAGCATAGTTAGATCTTCTTGTCGAATTGAACCTTTCATCATTATGTAATGCTCTTCTTTGTCTTTTTTTTACTGTTGTTCATTTAAAGTCTATTCTATCTGATAGAAGAATAGCGATCCCTATGCTTTTTTTGTTGTTTCCATTTGCACGATAGATCTTTCTCTGTCTCTTTACTTTGAGCCTATGGGTGTCCTTGTATGTGAGATGGTTCTCTTGAAGACAGAAGAAGGATGGATCTTGTTTTTTTAATCCAACTCACCACTCTATATCTTTTTTTTTTTTTTTTTTTTTGAGATAGAGTTTTGCTCTTGTTGCCCAGGCTGGAGTGCAATGGCACGATCTCGGCTCACTGCAACCTCTTCCTCCCGGGTTCAAGTGATTCTCCTGCCTCAGCCTCCTGAATAGCTGGGACTATAGGTGCCCACCACCATGCCTAGCTAATTTTTTGTATTTTTAGTAAAGACCGTAAGTAGAGTATTTTTGTATTTTTAGTTTCACTGTGTTAGCCAGGATGGTCTTGATCTCCTGACCTCATGATCCACCCGCCTTGGCCTCCCAAAGTACTGGGATTACAGGCATGAACCACCGCACCTGGCCACCACTCTATATCTTTTAAGAGAAGTGCTTAGACCATTTACATTCAGGTTAATATTGATATGTTAAGTTTTGTTGCCACTGTAGTGTTGTTAGCTAATTGCTTTATAATCTTGATTGTGTAATTGCTTTATAGAGTCTGTGGGCTGTGTGCTTTTGTGGTAGCAAGTACCATTCTTTAGTTTCCGCAATTAGAACTCCCTTAAGCATCTCTTGTAGGACTGGTCTGGTGGTGACAAATTCTCATAGCAATTGTTAGTCTGGGAAAGACCTTATTTCTCCTTCATTTATGAAGAGGATTGCTTGAGGCCAGGAGTTCAAAACTAGTCTGGGCAACAAAGCGAGACCCTGTCTCTACAAAAAGTTAAAAAAAGATTAGCCAGGCATTGTGGCATGTACCTGTCATCCCAGCAACTAGGGAAGCTGATGTAGGAGGATCACTTGAGCCTAGGAGTTTGAGGCTGCAGTGAGCTATGATTGCACAACTGTACTCTAGCCTGGGCAACAGAGCAAGATCCCATCTCTACTTGAAAAAAAATTCCTAAAAAGAGGCCCCCAGTCTCTTTTGGTTTGTAAGTCTTTTCTGCTGAGAAGTTCACTGTTAGTCTGATGGCTTTCCCTTTATAGGTAATATGATGCTTTTCTCTAGTTGCCTTTAAGATTTTTTCTTTCACATTAACCCTGGATAGTCTGATGACTACGTACCTTGAGGATGGTCATCTTGCATACTATCTCACAGGAATTCTCAGATTTCTTTTATCTGCATATTGAACTCTCTAGCCAGATTGGGGAAATTTTCCTGAATTGTATCCTTGAATATAGTTTTCAAGTTGCTTACTTGTGCTTCTCTCTCAGAAATTCCAGTTAGTCATAAATTTGGTTACTTTATGTAATCCCATATTTATTGATGGCTTTGTTCATTTTTAAAAAATTATTTTATCTTTATTTTTGTCTGACTGGGTTGATTCAAAGGACCAGTCTTTGAGCTCTGAAATTCTTTCTTCTACTTAGTATAGTGTGTTGTTAAGGCTTCTAGCTATATTTTGAAATTCTGTAGTTAATTTTTAACTCTAGAAATTGCTTCATTCATTCTTAATATAGCTGTGTTATCTTTCAAATCTTTGATTGTTCTTCTGACTTCCCTGTGTTGGATTTCAACTTTCTCTTTGATCTCATTGAGTTTCTTTGCCATTCATATTCTAAGTTCTATATCTGTTAGGATCCATTGCTTGAGACCTAATGAGGTCTTTTGGAGGTGACTAAATACTTTGGTTTTTTGTTTTCCTGGAGTTCTTGCCCTGGTTCCTTCTCATATGAAGGAACTGACACTTCCTTTTTTGAATTTGCTATCATTTGGATGGGGCTTCTTGATTTTTTTTTTTTTTTTTTGAGACAGGGTGTTGCTCTTTCGCCCAGGCTGGAGTGAAGTGGCGTGATCTCGGCTCACTGCAACCTTTGCCCCCTGCCCCACCCCCCAGTTCAAGCAATTCTCCTGCCTCAGCCTCCCGAGTAGCTGGGATTATAGGCACCTGCCACCATGCCCACTTAATTTTTGTATTTTTAGCAGAGATGGGGCTTCACCATGTTGGCTAGGCTGGTCTCAAACTCCTGACCTCAAGTGATCCACCTGCCTTAACCTCCAAAAGTGCTAGGATGGATTACAGGCATGAGCCACTGCACCTGGTGGCTTCTTAATTTTTTATTCTTTTTTTTCCCTTGTTGACATGACTGTGGTATATGTTGTCTATGATTGATTGGCTTTATTTCTGGGTGTTTTCAGGGTGCCAAGGCTCTGTACAGGTTCCTTGGTTGTAGATAAGTTCATGCAGTGGCTTTCTCAGACATTATTTGTTTCAGTGATGTACTTTTGTTCAGTGGTATAATTCAGGTTGCAGTCTAATAGATGGTGCTTAAGAGTAAGAGTCATCAGGGAGGCATGAGGGTGGAAGCAATAGAGAATCAAAAAAGTACTTTCCTTTAGGGTGTTCACCTTCAGTGAGCTGCTGGAGAAGCCCAAGAAGTGGTTTCTTTCTTTAAGCCCATGCTCCCCAGCCCTGTTGGGAACAGCCACTGTCAAGTCCACAACAGTGCACTGAGGACAAGGGTAAGGAGAGAGAGATGACCTCCTTTCCAAGTCTATTTATGGGCTTTGGTGGTACTGCCTTCAGCAGCTGGTGCTGAGCTTGCATTTCCTATGCCCCAAGGGGGACTTTGGCAGGTTGTGTTCACCCCTCCCATAGGGGTGGACTGCACCAAGGATTAGATCTCCAGGGGAGTAGGGTCTGCCTCCCTCTTCAGCTTCTTGGAGCTGGTGGGACACTGTACCCCAACTGACCAAGGGAGCAGGTTGGGGCACTAAGCAATGACACCTGCAGACTGGTTCCAGGTCACAAAGCTGTCCCTAGCTGCAAGTCTCACCACTGGTGAGAGACTTCAGTTTCAGCAACTCTCCTCTCATTCCAGTCCTATGATGGGAGACAGCCTAATTTAGTGTTTATGGCTGGGGCACTCTTCACACTCAGTGATCAGTTCTGGCTGTGGGGCCCTTCCCCCATTCCAGAACAAGCACCCCAAACTCTAGCATGAAACTAAAATGCCTGCTGTGGCTGCCAGTGCCAGGTTGCCAAACAACGTCTGTCTTTGCATGAGCCTGAATTTAAAATGGCATCCTCCTCTTGGCCCCAGATCTGGGAAACTGTCTGCACTTTTCCCAGTGTCTTTCCCTTTCTCTGCCTCCCAGGGTTTGGGAGAAATGAGTGTTCATCCTTGGCCTGGGTTGCACAGATCTGTAGAGGAAAGGTGAGTCATAGAGGGAGACTGACTGCCCCCGTCACACACTGGAGCTTCACTCACATTTATCAGCCAAACACCATCATGGAGGCTGCTTGTTCACCTTTTCCTCCCCAGGGTCTGGGTTATCGTTTACTATTTCAGTGAATTCCTGTCTTCCTTCTTGAATTAAAGCTCTCATAGTTGATCTTTATGTGCTGTTTTGTTGTTTCCAAGTGGCTAAGTCATTCTGAAAGCTTTTAATCTGTCATCTTGAAGAAAAAAACGCTTAGTATTTTTAAATAGAAATTTATGTTTTCTGGTTACAAAGGAAATAATGGCTAATAAAAAATAAAACATTCCAGAAACAAGAAATGAAAGTCCTCCACAATTTTTATTATGCATGTTTTTAATAAAGGACCATGAGCTCTGCAGAGGAAAAAAGAGAACTTTATTTTCTAAAACCAATCTGCAGGCCAGGCGCCGTGGCTCACACCTGTAATCCCAGCACTTTGGGAAGCCAAGGCAGTTAGATCACCTGAGGTCGGGAGTTTGAGACCAGCCTGGCCAACATGGTGAAACCCCCATCTGTACTAAAAGTATAAAACTTAGCCGGGCGTGGTGGCGCACACCTGTAATCCCAGCTACTCGGGAGCCTGAGGCAGGAGAATCGCTTGAACCCAGGAGGCAGAGGTTGCAGTGAGCCGAGATCACGCCTTTGCACTCCAGCCTGGGCAACAGAGTGGGACTCTGTCTCCAATCAATCAATCAGTCAATCAATCAAAGCAATCTGCAGACTAAGGAGATGTAGCCTTCCATGCAAACTGAAAATGTGCTCTGAAGTTTTGGGGTGGGTGGAGAGTTAGAGATTATATACACAAAACCTGCATGACAGGCAAGGATAATCAGGAGAATGAGGAACAGAATCTTGATTGGATGGCCTTGAAGCCCAAAATCACCAGTCTCTCTTAATTGGCTTGTTCCAGGTGGTTAGATTGTTGGCACCAGGTGGTCTCTTGGTGGTCAGTTGGGAAATTCCCAGCTGTAGTTGTTTCCAGGCGTTGCTCTTTGACTTGGTTGCAGAAAACCAAGTTTTGTGGTGCTTTCTAAGGTCACAGAGAGCATGACCACTCCCTTGCCCTGCCATGGCCTCTTGAGTTTGCTTTTACTTTTGAACCACAAGGGGTCCATCTTGTCTGTTAACTGGGAGCATAATTCAACATTTCCTCCTTTTAGTTGAAACCTGTTGTAGGCAGCATTGATGACCAACTTATGCTATGTCTCTTATTGTTGCTACGGTGGGTCCATAGTCCCTCAGTGGGACTCACGTGGCTGACAAACTTATGGCCAGTTTAAACAATTTGGACCAAGCAGGGTAAGGAGAGGCAGGCACCTGTTAGATCTTTATCAGTGTCTCTTATTGACGTTTGGTAGTACTGGTTAAGTCTGTGGAGAAGATCTGGAAGCAGGCTGAGTGTGGTGGCTCATGCCCATAATCCTAGCACTTTGGGAGACTGAGGCTGGAGGGTCACTTGAGCCTAGGAGTTTGAAACCAGCCTGGGCAACATAGTGAGTCCCGTCTCTGAAAAACAAAAACAAAAAAACCTAGACGTGTCATGTGATCAAAATCTGGGTTAGAGAACTGGTAAAACATTTGTTAAAGCACACAAGAATAACTATAAAGAGAAGCTAGGGACTTAGGCCTATTATAAGAGAATTTAAGACAATGTGAGCCAGGCACAGTGCTTCACGCCTGTAATCCCAGCACTTTGGGAGCCCGAGGTGGGCAGATCACGAGGTCAGGAGTTCAGGACCAGCCTGGCCAATATGGTGAAACCCCATCTTTTTTAAAAAAATATAAAAATTAGCTGGGCACAGTGGTGCGTGCTACTTGGGAGGCTGAAGCAGGAGAATCGCTTGAACCCGGGAGCAGAGGTTGCAGTAAGCCAAGGCTGCGCCACTGCACTCCAGCCTGGGCAACAGAGTGAGACTCCATCTCAAAAAAAAATTTTTTTTTGAAATTTAATTTTGAGTAGCTTGTCAAATATCAAATGTTTAAAACACTTGATCAAAATGAGGCCACAGGTCACTATGAAATAAAACCAAAGTAACAAAAGATCTTAAAGGCACAAAGTACAGAAACTGATAAAAGACAAAATGGAATCTCTATTTCCTAGGCCAGTTACCAGAAAGCTAAAGAAAAACCTTTTACAATTTTTGTTTTGTTTTGTTTTGTTTTTAATTGAGACGGAGTCTCACTCTGTTGCCCAGGCTGGAGTGCAGTGGTGTGATCTCGGCTCACTGCAAGCTCTGCCTCCTGGGTTCAGGCCATTCTCCTTCCTCAGCCTCACTAGTAGCTGGGACTATAGGCGCCCACCACCACGCCCGGCTAATTTTTTGTATTTTTTTTTTTTTAGTAGAGATGGGGTTTCACCGTGTTAGCCAGGATGGTCTCAATCTCCTGACCTCGTGATCTGCCCGCCTTGGCCTTCCAAAGTGCTGGGATTACAGGCGTGAGCCACCACGCCCTGCTCTACAATTTTTATTAAAGAGCAGATCAATGTTCCGAGAAAACCCTGTTGCTTCAAATAGGGACCCCAACTCTGACCTTGTGTCAGTGTGCTTTTGAATTAGTGTTCAATTTTTAGTAAAATTTACAAATAATTTTCTTTTACTTTTAGCTAACCTGATCACACACAAAATTTCTTTCATGAGGCCAGGTGCAGTGGCTCATGCCTGTAATCCCAGCACTTTGGGAGGCCGAGGCTGGTGGATCACGAGGTCAGGAGATCAAGACCATCCTGGCTAACACAGTGAAACCCTGTTTCTACTAAAAATACAAAAAACTAGCCGGGTGTGGTGGCAGGGGCCTGTAGTCCCAGCTACTCGGGAGGCTGAGGCAGGAGAATGGTGTGAACCCGGGAGGCAGAGCTTGCAGTGAGCCGAGATCGGGCCACTACACTCCCGCCAGGGAGACAGAGCGAGACTCCATCTCAAAAAAATAAAAAATTTCTTTCACCAGACTCATCTTTCCCAAACCATTTACAACTTGCTTAAACCTTCAGTTTTGTACATTTCTTTTGGGGAGTGGGAGTATTCTAGCTTACGGGAAAAATTTATTTTCTTTCTTCTTCATCATTTTGACCCCACACGGCTTTTTGTCATGTGAAAGAAAAAATTACTCTCTCTCTCTTTTAAATTTTAATTTATTTTTATTTATTTATTTTTCTTTTTGAGATGGAGTCTTGCTGTGTTGCCCAGGCTACAGTGCAGTGGCACGATCTTGGCTCACTGCAACCTCCACCTCCTGGGTTCAAGGGAGTCTCCTGCTTCAGCCTCTAGAGTAGCTGGGATTACAGTCACGCACCACCACACCCGGCTAATTTTTCTATTTTTAGTAGAGATGGGTTTCATCATGTTGCCCAGGCTGGTCTCAAACTCCTGACCTCGGCTTACTAAAGTACTGGGATTATAGGCAGGAGCCACTGCGCCTGGCCTCTTTTTAACTTTTTTTTAAACCAGAAACGCATCCTTCTTTCTTTATGTGCTCTCTCTATATAATTGTTTCTTTTATATCTAGTAGTTTTCATTACATATATTAACTACAATTTTAACTCTTAGTAACCCTAATTTCCAGTGAAAAACCTGGAAGTAAGTAATTTTGAACTGCTGTATACTAGTGTATTTGTAGATGAGAAACATTTTGTAATTTTTAGCCTTAAATTTTTGTTTATTAACATCTAAATATATTAGTTGTTTCCATACCATATAAAATGCAAAGTATATAAACTTAAACTTGTGTTTAATAATTAATGTTTCAGTGTTTTAACTTACCTAGAAATGACTCAGATGTTTTATGATTATGTATTACTTAATTTAACAGAGCATGACTTTGAGATTTTAAATTATGGGAAAGAATTTTGCAACTAAGATACGGATACCCTTTCTACTGTCTTTTCCAGTTATCCTAGGTCCCAAGTACCCAGGATTAAATAAATAAATAAATAAATAAATAAATAAATAAATAAATAAATAAATAAATAAATAAAAGAAAGATTGGAGTGGCTAGTAGTGATGGTGACATTTTATAATTTTTTTTTTTTTTTTGAGACGGAGTCTCGCTCTGTCGCCCAGGCTGGAGTGCAGTGGCCGGATCTTAGCTTACTGCAAGCTCTGCCTCCCAGGTTCACGCCATTCTCCTGCCTCAGCCTCCCGAGTAGCTGGGATTACAGATGCCTGCCACCATGCCCAGCTAATTTTTGTACTTTTTTTTAGTAGAGAAGGGGTTTTGCCATGTTGGCCAGGCTGGTCTCAAACTCCTGACCTTGTGATCCACCCGCCTTGGCCTCCTAAAGTGCTGGGATTACAGGCATAAGCCACTATGCCTGCCACATTTTATAATTTTTAAGAGCTTATGTTTGGCAGGGCTTTTTCTGTGTCAATTTTGTGTGATCTGGGTTGGGGCTATGTTTTTCCAGAGAGATTGAGTATTTGCTCTTGTCGAATGCCTCAGTGTAGGACTAATTTTTCACTTTAATTTTTTGGCTTGAAGGTTCTAAAAACATGTGGTTAGTGTAAATATGATCCTCAAACCCACCTAAGGGTGGGCCTATGGTTATACATTCTTAAGGAAGACTTTTTAAAACTTTTTTATGCAGAACAGGCATACTTCCTCGTTATTTCTCTATGATGGTGAAAAAACTAGTTCACACTTTGAAGGTCCAAGTTTTCCCGGGCATCTGAGTTCTAATGTCCTGCTTCATTTTCTATCCCTGTGTGTCAGAATACTAGGTCCTTGATTACTGAGATAAGCAATCTCCTCCACTCCCTTATCTATAGCATTAGGATCAATTTGTGTTTATCTCCCAGTTTGAGCGCCTTTTTTTTTTTTTTTTTTTTTGAGATGGAGTCTCTCTCTGTCCCCCAGGCTGGAGTGCAATGGCAATGGCGTGATCTCGGCTCACTGCAACCTCTGCTTCCTGGCTTAAAGTGATTCTCCTGCCTCAGCTTCCTGAGTAGCTGGGACTACAGGAGTACTCCACCATGCCTGGCTAATTTTTGTATCTTTAGTAGAGATGGGGTTTCACTATGTTGGCCAGACTGGTCTCAAACTCCTGACCTCAGGTGATCTGCACACCTTGGCCTCCCAAAGTGCTGGGATTACAGGCATTAGCCACCGCGCCCGGCCTAGATCCCTCTTTATTTTTAGTCTCTGGAGAGAGAGAGAGAGACAGAGAGAGAGGAAGAGAGAGAGATCAATCCTAGACTTTTATTTTCTTCAGAGAGCAATATGCGTTTAAAATAATGTTTACAATGTTTTAGTCTGCAATTTTAGGCATCTTGTAGCTGAAGGTTTTCAGAAAATCTAGACTGAAATATTGCTGGAAACAGAATGTCATTAAACTATTCCTTCTCCCAAATCCTCAGAGTCCCTTGGGAGAAAATATGCACTAAAGATGTGAAGGCTTCTCCAGTCATCACTGATGAGTCTGAAAAGTAAAAACAGGGTAGTGTAATGTTCCTCATTAGGATTCTGCTTAATACTTAAGGATTTTGTTAACATTTGGTTTTGCTTAATTTTGCCCACATTGCTTTTCTCAGAAATGGGCATTATGGGGATTCTAATGACGTCTTGAACATCAAATAGCTCTTAAAAGTAAAACCATGATGGACTGAGGGTCAATTAATCAAACAGGGATTGGATTTCCCTTGAAATACATATGGGTTTAATACATATCAAATACATACTTCCCTTGAAATACATATGAGTTTATGAAGAGCAGGAGAGTTCTTCATAATTAAAAAAATGTGGGATAATGTTTGAGATGCTTGAGAAATGCAAAGTGTTGCTGGATTGTGCTGCCAGAACGAATAGTCCCAACCAGGAAATAAAAATATCTCATACTGTTTCAGACACACAGTATGCACTTAAGGAATTTTGGCACAATCTCAATTTTTCAAATGTTTCAAACACCCGTAAGCTTATTTCTGTGGAAGAAACTTCTTTCCTATCTGCCTGCAACCGAATGTTCAGGGTATGCTGCAGAGAAAAGGAGGGGTTAGTACATTCTACCTGAAGGAATCTAAAAAGACAGCACACATGGTGCTAGAGCTGAGTCCTAAAAGAAGAGCTGTTTGCCTGGTGGACTATGATGGCCAGAGGGAGCAGCATGTGTAAAGACTCAGAGGCAGGGAAACAGCTTGGAATTTTTAAGGAACTGCAATTAATTTACTATGCCAAGGTATAATATAGGAAAGGGACACAGTGAGAGATGGGGCAGCAGGACCAGTTAGTTAGAGGCACTCACTTTATTATTTATTTATTTATTTAGAGACAGGGTCTGGCTTTGTCACTCAGGCTGCAGTGCAGTGGCACAATCTCAGTTCACTGCAACCTCTGCCTCCTGGGCTGAAGCCATCCTCCCGTCTCTGCCTCTGGGGTAGCTTGGATTACAGGTGTGCATCACCACACCTGGCTAATTTTTGGACTTTTTTGTTTTGCCTTGTTTTGTTTTTGTTTTTGTTTTTTGAGATGGAGTCTTGCTCTGTCGCCCAGGCTGGAGTGCAGTGTCACGATCTCGGCTCACAGCAAGCTCTGCCCCCCGGGCTCATGCCATTCTCCTGCTTCAACCTCCCGTGTAGCTGGGACTACAGGCTCCCACCACCACGTCCGGCTAATTTTGTTTTGTATTTTTAGTAGAGACGGGGTTTCACCGTGTTAGCCAGGATGGTCTCGATCTCCTGACCTCGTGATCCGCCCATCTCGGCCTCCCAAAATGCTGGGATTACAGGCGTGAGCCACCACACCTGGTCTAGAATTTTAATATTGAGAGGTGAAGCCAGCTGGACTTCCTGGGTTGAGTGGGGACTTGGAGAACTTTTCTGTCTAGCTAAAGGTTTTTAAACACATCAATCAGAACTCTATAAAAACAGACCAATCAGCACTCTGTAAAATGGACCAATCAGCAGGATGTGAGTGGGGCCAAAGGGAATAAAAGGTGGCCACCCGGGCCCGCAGTGGCAACCCGCTCGGGTCCCCTTCCGAGCTGTGGAAGCTGGAAGCTTTGTTCTTTTGCTCTTCACAAGAAATCTTGCTGCTGCTCACTCTTTGGGTCCTCACTACCTTTATGAGCTGTAACACTCACCCCGAGGGTCTGTGGCTTCATTCCTGAAGTCAGTGAGACCACGAACCCACCAGGAGGAACAAACAACTCCGGACATGCCACCTGTAATAGCTGTAACACTTGCTACAAAGGTCTGCAGCTTCACTTCTGAAGTCAGCGAAACCACAAACCTACGGGAAGGAAGAAACTCTGGACATCACCCTCTTTAAGAACTGAAGCACTCACCACGAGGGTCTGCAGCTTCATTCTTGAGGTCAGTGAGACCAAGAACCCACCAGAAGGAACCAATTCTGGACACATTTTGATGACCCAGATGGGACACATTTTGGCGACTCCACCAGGACAGTCACCAAGTAGTGAGTACCATTGGACCCCTTTTGTTTGCTATTCTGTCCTGTTTTTCCTTATAATTCGGGAGCTAAATACCGAGCACCTGTCAGCCAGTTAAAAGCGACTAGTGCAGCCACAGGACTAAAGACACGGGTGTCAGGATTTCTGGGAAAGAGCTCTCTAACAACCCCTGACTCTTTGGAATTGGGAGCCTTGGTTTGCCTGGAACCAGTTTCCACTTTCCCTGTACTTCTGGGCTGAGCCAAGCATCAACAGAGAGGAAAGCCATTCAGCTCCAGGGTCCCAACAATAAGTTGGTTGACCCTGCGGCCATGAGTGGAACTCTCAAAGTCACATCGCCCAAGTGAGACTTGCCCATCTATCCTATCTATCCTGACCCTTGCCTCCTGGGTCCTAATGCTTGTCAGACAAACTTCCTCTCACCTGTCTTCCAAGGCTAGTCCCGCGTCTAAAAACAACTCCCTGTCTCTGGTGCTTTTCTAGTTTCTCCTATAAGAATGATTTCTAGCATAAACTCCAGGACTCTATTCCCTTCTTTAGGCACCCGGGCTTACTAATCAGAAAGACACAATTTTTGCCCAAAGCCCCGTCGGGGTAGGGGGACTATCTTATCTGGCATTTTAGGATCCCTCCTCAGATAAGCAGGCCTAACAAAAGCTATTCCTGAAGCTAGGATATGGGGAGCCTCAGAAATGATATCCTGCCTATTCAAGTGAGGACAAAAGGTGTCACTCTTCCAACCCTGGAGATCCCTTCCCTCCCTCGGGGTATGGCTCTCCACTTCATTTTTGGTGCATAACATTTTTTTTTTTTTTTTTTGAGACGGAGTCTTGCTCTGTCGCCCAGGCTGGAGTGCTGTGGCCGGATCTCAGCTCACTGCAAGCTCCGCCTCCCGGGTTTACGCCATTCTCCTGCCTCAGCCTCCGGAGTAGCTGGGACTACAGGCGCCCGCCACCTCGCCCGGCTAGTTTTTTGTATTTTTAGTAGAGACGGGGTTTCACCGTGTTAGCCAGGATGATCTCGATCTCCTGACCTCGTGATCCGCCCGTCTGGGCCTCCCAAAGTGCTGGGATTACAGGCTTGAGCCACCACGCCCGGCCGGTGCATAACATCTTTATAGGAGAGGGGTAAAGTCCTGATACTAACAGGAGAATACTTAGGACTCTAACAGGTTTTCAAGAATGCATCAGTAAGAACCACTAAATCCGATTTTTCTTGATCCTCTTTGTGGTCTAGGAGGTCAGGCAAGGGTGCAGGTTTTCGAGAATGTGTCGGTAAGGGCCACTAAATCCGACCTTCCTCGGTTCTCCTTGTGGTCTAGGAGGAAAACTAGTGTTTCTGCTGCAGCATTGGTGAGCACAAGTATTCCAATCAGCAGGGTCCAGGGACCGTTGGGAGTTCTTGGGCAAGAGGTGTTTCTGCTGCTGCATCAGTGAGTGCAACTATTCTGATCAGCAGGGTCCAGGGACTGTTGCGGGTTCCTGGGCAGGGGGAGAAACAAACAAACCAAAACCGCGGGTAGTTTTGTCTTTCAAATGGGAAACATTCAGGCATCAACAGGCTTACCCTTGAAATGCATCCTAAGCCATTGGGACCAATTCAACCTGCAAATCCTGAAAAAGATGTGGCTCAATTTTTTCTACACTACAGCTTAGCCCCAATATTCTCTCTCTGATGTGGAAAAATGGCCACCTGAGGGAAATATAAATTAACAATACTATCCTGCAGCTTGACCTTTTCTGTAAGAGGGAAGGTAAATGGAGTGAAATGCCTATGTCCAAGATTCCTTTTCACTGAAGGAGAATACACAACTACGCAAAGTTTGCAATTCACATCCCACAGGAGGACCTCTCAGCTTACCCCCATATCCTAGCCTCCCTATAACTTCCCTTCCTATTAATGATAAGCCTCCTCTAATCTCCCCTGCCCAGAAGGAAATAAGCAAAGAAATCTCCAAGGGACCACAAAACCCCCCAGGATATCGATTATGTCCCCTTCAAGCTGTAGGGGGAGGGGAATTTGGCCCAACCCGGGGACATGTCCCCTTCTCCCTCTCTGATTTAAAGCAGATCAAGGCAGACCTGCGGAAGTTTTCAGATGATCCTGATAGGTACATAGATGGCCTACAGGGTGTAGGGGAAACCTTCGATCTCACTTGGAGAAATGTCAGGCTATTATTAGATCAAACCCTGGCCTTTAATGAAAAGAATGTGGCTTTAGCTGCAGCCTGAGAGTTTGGAGATATCTGGTATCTTAGTCAAGTAAATGATAGAATGACAGCTGAAGAAAGGGACAAATTCCCTACCAGTCAGCAAGCTGTCCCCAGTATGGATCCCCACTGGGACCTCGACTCAGATCATGAGGACTGGAGTCATAAACATCTGTTGACTTGTGTTCTAGAAGGACTAAGGAGAATTAGGAAAAAGCCTATGAATTATTCAATGACATCCACCATTACTCAGGGAAAGGAAGAAAATCCTTCTGCCTTCCTCAAGCAGTTATGAGAGGACTTAAGAAAATATACTCCTCTGTCACCTGACTCACTCAAGGCCCAATTCATTCTAAAAGATCAATTTATTACCCAATCAGCTGCAGATATCAGGAGAAAACTCCAAAAGTGAGACCTGGGCCCTGAACAAAATCTGGAGGCATTATTAAACCTGGCAACCTCGGCGTTCTATAATAGAGACCAAGAGGAACAGGCTGAAAAGGAAAAGCGAGATCAGAGAAAAGTCATAGCCTTAGTCATGGCCCTCAGACAAACAAATCTTGGTGGTTCAGAAAGAACAGAAAATGAAGCAGGTCAATCACCCAGTAGGGCTTGTTATCAGTGTGGTGTGCAAGGACACCTTAAAAAAGATTGTCCAACAAGAAACAAGCTGCCCCCTCACCCATGTCCACTATGACAAGGCAATCACTGGAAGGCATACTGCCCTAGAGGACAAAGGTTCTCTGGGTGCAAAGACCCCAACCAGATGATCCAACAACAGGACTGAGGGTGCCCGGGGCAAGCGCCAGCTCATGTCATCACCCTCACTGAGCACCAGGCACATTTAACCATTAAGGGCCAGGAAATTGACTTCTTCCTATACACTGGTGCAGATTTCTCAATGTTAGTCTCCTGTCCCAGACAGCTGTCCTCAAGGCCCGTTACCATCTGAGGAATCTTGGGACAGGCTGTAACCAGGTCTTTCTTCCACCTCCTCAGTTGTAATTGGGAGACTTTGCTACAGATAGTAAGTATGCTTATCTAATCCTACATGCCTATACTGCAATATGGAAAAAAGGGAGTTTCTAACCTCTGGGGGAACACCCATTAAATATCACAAGGAAACCGTGGAGTTATTGCATGCAGTGCAAAGAGGTGGCAGTCTTACACTGCCAAAGCCATCAAAATGGGAAGGAGACGGGAGAACAGCAACATAAGCAGCTGGCAGGGGCAGGGAAAGAAGAGCAGAGAGTTAGAGAGAGAGAGAAAGAGACAGAAAGTGAGAGACAGAGAGAGTGAGAGGAAGTGACAAAGAAAAAGAGGGAGTCAGAAAGAAGAGAAAGGGAGGAAAGACAGAAAGAGAGAAGGAAAGAGAGTAAGAGACAAAGGAGTCAAAGAGAGAGAAAGAGATAGAAGTAAAGAAAAAACAGTGTACCCTATTCCTTTAAAAGCCAGGGTGAAGTTAAAACCTATAGTTGATAATTGAAGGCCTTCTCTGTAACCCTGTAACACTCCAGTACCACCTTGTTGTCAGTGTAAACAAGGGCGTACCTTGAAAGCACTGAGGCCACTGACAACCCACAGCTTTCCTACCAAAAATCCTTAATCCAGCAGTTTTCCTAACAGGGGATCTAAATCTTAATTAATTACCATACAAAAGTCCAACCAGACCAAGGAGGAACTCCCTTCAGGTCAGGACAATCGATTTTTCCTCCCAGGCGATTAAGTGAAAAAGATACAATGTGTATTCAGTAATTTGCTTTGCAGAAGCAAAGTTAGGAAAATTGCCTAATAATTGGTCTGCTGAAAGGTGTGAACTGTTTGCACTAAGCCAAACCTTAAAGTGCTTACAGAATCAGGAAGGAGCCATCTATACCAATTCTAAGTTAATAATAACTGAACAAAGTTTTATTAATAGCAAAGAAAAATTAAAATCCCAAACTTACAAGGTTTTCCACTAAAGTAAAATTTGCTAAAAGTTAACAGTGTAACATGTATTATCCTACTACCACACACTCTCAAAGGATTTCTCAGTTTGCAAGAAATAACAAAATCTATCTTTACTCTACAATTGTTATGCCCAGACCGTTTGTTCCCCAAAGAAGACCACCAGAGTCCAGAGTCAAAGCCAAGCGGCAAGGATCTTTACTGCAAGTTCGAACTTGGTCCCTCCGTTCCACAGCATACAAGAGGGCCCCGAATGATGCATGTGCTTGCTTTTTATAGCCCGATGTAAACAGGTTATAGAGGAACAAGGGAATTCTTTTGGTTACAGCATTACAATTGGTTAACATTTTAGGTTATACCTTTAGCAGTTTTCTATTGGTTCCCATGCTTTCAGTAAAGCCGTAAATGGTTGCGACCTTATTGGGGGTCTCTCCAGGTGGTGTTTTTCCAAAGTTGAGATATATGGTGTGTTTGTACTGGGCCCAGGAAGTTAAGATATATGGTGTGTTTGTACTGGGCCCAGGAAGTTGAGATATATGGAGTGTTTGTACTGGGCCCAGGAAGTTGAGATATATGGAGGAATGTGTTTGTACTGGGCCCAGGGCTGAGGAATGTGTGAATTGTGTCAATGTGTTTGTGTTGGGCCCAGGAAGTTGAGATATATGTTTGTACTGGGCCCAGCGCTGAGGAATGTGTTCTTTCACAATCCCAAACAGACTCTTTGGCAGCAGCGACTCTCCAAAACCACCAAGGCCTAGACCTCCTCACTGCTGAGAAAGGAGGACTCTGCACCTTCTTAGGGGAAGAGTGTTGTTTTACACTAACCAGTCAGGGATAGTACGAGATGCCACCTGGTGTTTACAGGAAAAGGCTTCTGAAATCAGACAACACCTTTCAAACTCTTTTTTTTGAGATGGAGTCTTGCTCTGTTGCCCAGGCTTGAGTGCAGTGGCCAGATCTCAGCTCACTGCAAGCTGTGCTTCCCGGGCTTATGCCATTCTCCTGCCTCAGCCTCCCAAGTAGCTGGGACTACAGGCAGCCGCCACTTCGCCTGGCTAGTTTTTGTTTTGTTTTGTTTTTTAGTAGAGATGGGGTTTCACCATGTTAGGCAGGATGGTCTCGATCTCCTGACCTCGTGATCTGCCCATCTCGGCCTCCCAAAGTGCTGGGATTACAGGTTTGAGCCACCGCGCCCGGCTAACGCCTTTCAAACTCTTATACCAACATCTGGAGATGGGCAACATGGCTTCTCCCCTTTCTAGGTGCCATGGCAGCCATCTTGCTATTACTCACCTTCGGGCCCTGTATTTTTAACCTCCTTGTCAAATTTGTTTCCTCTATGATCAAGGCCATCAAGCTACTGATGGTCGTACAAATGGAACCCCAAATGAGCTCAACTAACAACTTCTACAGAGGACCCCTGGACCAACCTGCTGGCCTTTTCAATGGCCTAAAGAGTTCCCCTCTGGAGGACACTACAACTACAGGGACCCTTCTTCGCCCCTATCCAGAAGGGAGTAGCTAGAGCGATCATCGCCCAATTCCCAACAGCAGTTGGGGTGCCCTGTTTAGAGGGGAGATTGACAGGTGAAGCCAGCTGGACTTCCTGGGTTGAGTGGGGACTTGGAGAACTTTTCTGTCTAGCTAAAGGTTTGTAAACGCACCAATCAACACTCTGTAAAAACACACCAATCAGTATTCTGTGTCTAGCTAAAGGTTTGTAAACACACCAATCAGCACTCTAAAAACGGACCAATCAGCACTCTGTAAAATGGACCAATCAGTGCTCTGTAAAATGGACCAATCAGCAGGATGTGGGCAGGGTCAAATAAGGGAATAAAAGCTGGCTGCCTGAGCCAGCAGCAGCAACTTGCTCAGGTCCCCTTCCAAGCTGTGGAAGCTGGAAGCTTTGTTGTTTTGCTCTTCACAATAAATCTTGCTGCTGCGCAGTCTTTGGGTTCTCACTACCTTTATGAGCTGTAACACTCACCACGAGGGTCTGCGGCTTCATTCCTGAAGTCAGCAAGACCACGAACCCACCGGGAGGAGCAAACAACTCTGGACATGCCACCTTTAATAGCTGTAACACTCGCTGCAAAGGTCTGCGACTTTACTTCTGAAGTCAGCAAGACCATGAAGCCACTGGAAGGAAGAAACTCTGGACACATCTGAACATCTGAAAGAACAATCTCCAGAACACCATCTTTAAGAGCTGTAACACTCACTGCGAGGGTCCGTGGCTTCATTCTTGAAGTCAGCGAGACCAAGAACCCACCAAAAGGAACCAATTCTGGACACAATATTACCTCAGAAACTCCACTTATGCCTCTTTTCAGTGAATCCCACACCCCCTGCCCCCTGTGCACACACACATATCAAGGCAATTGTTATAGATTTCTGTCACTATAAATTAGATTTGTCTTTCCTAAAGTCTCAATTAAATAATGTACTATATACTCTTGTGTCTGGCTTCTTTCCATCAGCATGATGTTTTTGAGGTTTACCCATGTTGTTGTACATTAGTTCATTCTGTTTTTTGCTAAGATTTAATTAGACTTATATAACATACTGGGCATGGTGGCATTACAGTAACTCAGGAGGCTAAGGCAGGAGGATCAATTGAGGACAGGAGAGTTTGAAACCAATCCAGGCAACATAGCAAGACCGTGTCTCTACAAAAACAAAAACAAAAAACAAAAAAAAAACATTAGCTGGGTGTGGTGGCTTCTGCCTATATTCCTAGCTGCTTGGTGTGGGGAAAAGAAAGAGAGATCAGATCATTACTGTGTCTATGTGGAAAAAGAAAGACATAAAGAAACTCCATTTTGATCTGTACTAAGAAAAATTGTTCTGCTTTGAGATGCTGTTAATCTGTAACTTTTGTCCAAACTCTGTGCTCACAAAAACATGTGCTGTATTGAGTCAAGGTTTAATGGATCTAGGGCTGTGCAGGATATGCCTTGGTAAAAATGTTTTTGCAGGCAGTATGCTTGGTGAAAGTCATTGCCATTCTCCATTCTTTATTAACCAGAGACACGATGCATTGCAAAAGGCCACAGGGACCCCCTGTCCAAGAGAGTCTGGGTATTGTCCAGGTTTCCCCCCACTGAGACAGCCTGAGATATGGCCTTGTGGGAAAGGAAAGACCTTACAGCCCCCCAGCCCAACACCCATAAAGGGTCTGTGCTGTGGAGGAGTAGGGAAAGAGGAAGGCTTCTGTGCAGTCAAGAGGAAGGCATCTGTCTCCTGCAGGTCCCTGGGAATGGAATGACTCAGTGTAAAACTGACCACACATTCTATTTTGAGATAGAAGAAAACCACCTTATGGCTGGAGGAGATATCATGGTGGCAATACTGCTCTGTTACTCTTTACTGCACTGAGATATTTACATAAAGTTAAAGATAAATCTAGCCTACGTGCACATCCAGGCACAGCACCTTTCCTTAAACTTATTTATGACACAGAGTCTTTTGCTCACATGTTTTTCTGCTGACCCTCTCCCTACCTTCACCCTATAGTTATGCCACATTCCCCTCACTGAGAAAGTAAAGATATTGATCAATAAATACTGAGGGAACTCAGAGACCAGTGCCGGTACAGGTCCTCACTTGCTGAGCCTGGTCCCCTGGGCCCACCTTTCTTCCTCTATACTTTGTCTCCATGTCTTATTTCTTTTCTCAGTCTTTTGTCTCCACCTTGTGAGAAATACCCACAGGTGTGGAGGGGCAGGCCCCCTTCAGCTTGAGAGGCTGGTGCAGGAAGATCACTTGAGCCCAGGAGTCTGAGGCTGCACTAAGCTATGATCACGGCACTGCACTCCAGCCTGGGTGTCAGAGCAAGACTAAACCTCTAAAAAAAAATAAAAAATAAAAAAGTAATTTGAAAAATTAATGTAAAAAGATATATATGCCATACTTTGTTTATCTAGTCAACTTTTGATGGACATTTGAGTCATTTCCAGTTTCTAGCTCTACAAAGCTGCGGTGAACATTTGTGTGTAAGTCTTTGTCAGCACTCACTTTAATGTATGGTATAACCAGTAAATTTGTCTGGGAAGATGCTACCACCCCATCACCACTAGCCAAAGTATATGTGTGTGTGGCCAGAAGTAGAGGGGAGGGCAGCATGAAGAATTTGTTTCAGGCCCGGACAATCATTGTTCCTCATTCCCCTGGCAACAGTAATTGGTCCAAGGAGCAGGCATGTGACCCAGAAAGGTTAGAGTCTTTTCCCAAAAGAAAGAAAAAAAATGTTTTCTTCCAGGGTTGCTAAAATGGGACAATGTATACTTGAAGGTATACAGGCTGGTCTTGAACTCCTGGCCACAAGTTTCTGCACTGGTTGTATAGAGGAAGCCCTTCTACAGTAGGAGAAAATCAGAAGAATGCATAAGGGAAAATGGGGTGGGGGGGAGAGAGAGAATTCCTGCCTCCTCCATGAATTAGACTTATGCCAGACAAGAACACTCATGTTTAGACAGAACTGGGAATCTGAAATAAACCTAATAAGGAAGAAACTAGAGGTTAGAAGAGAATGGACATAGTAGGTATGGCTGAAATTAAAATACAAAATTAAAAAATACAAAAATTGGCCAGGTGCGTTGGCACATGCCTGTAATCCTAGCACTTTGGGAGGCCAAGGTGGGTGGATCACCTGAGGTCAGGAGTTCAAGACCAGCCTGACCAACATGGTGAAACCCTATCTCTACTAAAAATACAAAAAATTAGCTGGGCGTGGTGGTGGGCACCTGTAATCCCAGCTATTCAGGAGGCTGAGGCAGGAGAATCACTTGAACCCACAAGGCAGAGGTTGCAGTGAGCCAAGATTGCGCCACTGCACTCCAGCCTGGGCGACAAGAGCAAAACTCCGTCTAAACACACACACACACACACACACACACACTAGCCGGATGTGGTGGCACGCACCTGTAATCCCAGCTACTTGAGAGGCTGAGGCATGAGGCTGAGGTTACAGTGAGCCTAGATCACACTGCTGTACTCCAGCCTGGGCGACAAAGCGAGACTCTGTCTCAAAAAAAAAAAAAAAAAAGAAGAAAAGAAGAAATTTGCATTCTATGTTGTAGACATTGGGAAATTGTATCAGTCTGTTAGGGCTACCATAACAAAGTACTGCAGACTGGGTGACTGAAACAACAGAAATTTATTTTCTCATAGTTCTGAAAGCTAGAAGTCTGAGATCAAGGTGTTGGCAGGTTTGGTTTCTTCTGAGACCTCTCTCTTCTCTCCTTGGCTTGCCCAGGGTCGTGTTCTCCCGGTATCTGTGTCTTCACATGGTCTTCCTTCTTTATGTGTCTGTGTCCAAATTTCCTCTTCTTTTTTTTGAGACGGAGTCTCGCTCTTTCGTCCAGCCTGGAGTGCAGTGGCCGGATCTCAGCTCACTGCAAGCTCCGCCTCCCAGGTTTACGCCATTCTCCTGCCTCAGCCTCCCGAGTAGCTGGGACTACAGGCGCCCGCCACCTTGCCCGGCTAGCTTTTTGTATTTTTTAGTAGAGATGGGGTTTCACCATGTTAGCCAGGATGGTCACGATCTCCTGACCTCGTGATCCGCCCGTCTCGGCCTCCCAAAGTGCTGGGATTACAGGCTTGAGCCACCGCGCCCGGCCCCAAATTTCCTCTTCTTACAAAGATGCAAGTCATATTGGATTAGGGCCTTTTTTTTTCCTTTGAGACTGGGTCTCACTCTCTTTCCCAAGCTGAGGTGCAGTGGGGCAATCATAGCTCGCCGCAGCCTTGGACTTAGTGGCCTAAGTGATCCTCCTATGCCAGCCTTCCAAGTAGCTAGGACTACAAGTGTGCACCACCACACCCTGCTAATTTTTCTATCTTTGTTTAGAGATGGGGTCTCACTATGATGTGCAGGCTGGTCTCAAATTCCTGGCTTCAAGCAATCCTCTGGCCTTGGCCTTTCAAATTTCTGGAATTACAGGCATGAACCAGCATACCCCACCATGGCCTCATTTGTAATTACCTCTTTAAAGACCATATCTCCAAATATAGGCACTTTCTAAGGTACTAGGGCATAGAACTTCAACATATGGATTTTTTTTTTCTTGAGACAGAGTCTCGCTGTCACTCAGGCTGGAGTGCAGTGGTACGATTTTGCCTTACTGCAACCTCTGCCTCCTGGGTTCAAGCAATTCTCCTGCCTCAGCCTCCCAAGTAGTTTGGATTACAGGTGTGTGCCACCACACCCCGCTAATTTCTTTGTCTTTTTAGTAGAGATAGTGTTTCACCATGTTGGTCAGGCTGGTCTTGAACTCCTAACCTCAAGTGATCCACCTGCCTTGGCCTCCCAAACTGCTGGGATTACAGGGATGAACAACCATGCCAGGCCTCAACATACGGATTTTTATGGGAAAACAATTCAGCCCATAAAGGAGCCATCAAAGACTTTTTTCCCACTACTTCACGTTTTATTTTGTTGTACATTCTTCTAGAATCAGGTTCATTTTCTCAGTTTTGTAGAAAAATAGATATTCGAGCCACCATTTACATACATTTACATAACTATCTAGTCTTTTAAGAAAAATCAGATACATTCCCTGGAAAGAGGAATAGAAGTTTTTTTTTTTTTTTTCTGAGACAAAGTCTCGCTCTCTCTCCCAGGCTGGAGTGCAGTGGCACAATCTTGGCTCACTGCAAGCTCCACCTCCTGGGTTCAAGCAATTATTGGGTTCAAGTTGTATCCTGCCTTAGCCTCCTGAGTAGCTGGGATTACAGGCACACTTCACCATGCCTGGCTAATTTTTATATTTTTAGTAGAGACGGGGTTCCACCATGTTGGCCAGGCTGGTCTCAAACTCCTGACCTCATGATCTGCCTGCTTCGGCCTCCCAAAGTGCTGGGATTACAGGCATGAGCCACTGCGCCCGGCCAAATAGAAGACTTAAAAACATTTTTTTTTTTGTAGGGATGGAGTCTCACTGTGTTGCCCAGGCTGATCTTGAACTCCTGGGCTCAAGCAATTCTCCCACTTCAGCCTCCCAAAGTGCTGGGATTACAGGCATGAGCTACTGTTCCTAGTTCACATGGCAGGTTTTTTTTTTTTCTTTTTTTTCTTTTTTAATACCGAGTCTTGCTCTGGCCCAGGCTAGAGTGCAGTAGTGCAATCTCGACGTACAAAAACCACCACCTCCTGGGTTCAAGCAATTCTCCTGCCTCAGCCGAGTAGCTGGGATTACAGGCGCCCACCACCTTGCCCAGATAATTTTTTTGTATTTTTAGTAGAGATGGGCTTTTGCCATGTTGGTCAGGCTAGTCTCGAACTCCTGACTTCAGGTGATCCACCCACCACGGCCACCCAAATTGTTGGGATTGCAGGCGTGAGCCATTGTGCCCAGCCTGAAGACTTTTAAGTAGAGAAGGGCAAGAACAGATCTATACTTGAAAACATTACTGGTAACAGAGTGGAGAATGGACTGAAGGAGGAAAAGAGAAGAGGTATAAAGGCTTGTTAGAGGCTTTTGGAATTTCCCAGGCAAAGAAATGATAAAGGCCTGAATTACAGAGCCTACTCTCAGACTGACACCTGATTAGAATATAAATCACCTATAGAGTGACTTATGAGCAGTTGATGACTTCCCACTAGGATGAATTGATACAGGATGTTTATGCACATTTGCTTTGAAGAGGGAGAAAGCCTTTTCCTATGGTCACAGTTGTCAGTATTCACCCATGCAAGCTTCCGGCTAACTTATGTCTGCAGCTCGATTTTATAGGCTGGGTTTTGTTGGAAAATAAATTATTTGGGAGCTGCTTTTTATTAAAAGGGAAAGCTTACCGAGAACTTCCTTACCCTTACTATCTGCCTAAATACTTTCTTTTTAACTCCTATATCGAAAAGTTCACAAAATATGGAATTGGATCCTACTTGGAGTCTAAGTTCTGGAATTGCTGGGTGAATAACTTTGGGAAAGTCATTTTATCTCTCTGAACTTCCATTTTATGATATGTAAAATGGAGATGATAATTTCTACCATGCAAGTTTGTTAAAATAATTAAATGAGATCAGGCCAGGTGCAGTGGCTCATGCCTGTTATCCCAGCACTTTGAGAGGCCGAGGCAGGTGGATCACCTGAGGTCAGGAGCTCAAGACCAGCCTGGCCAACATGGCGAAACCCATCTCTACTAAAAATACAAAAATTAGCCAGGTGTGGTGGTGCACACCTGTAATTCCAGCTACTCAGGAGGCTGAGGAGGGAGAATTGCTTGAACCCAGGAGGTGGAGGTTGCAGTGAGCTGAGATTGTGCCACTGCACTCCAGCCTGGGTGACGAGCAAAACTCTGTCTCAAAAAAAAAAAAAAAGAAAGAAAGAAAAAAAAATTAAATGACATCATGAATGAAAACTATATTTATTTTTTATTTTTGTTTATTTTTTTGAGACAGGATCTTGCTGGAGTGCTGTGGCGTGATCACGGCTTTCTGCAGCCTCAACTTCCCAGGCTCAAGTGATCCTCTCACCTCAGCCTCCTGAGTAGCTGGAACTTCAGGTGCTCACCACCACACCTGGCTAATTTTTTGTAGAGATGGAATCTCATTGTGTTGCTCAGGCTGGTCTCGAACTCCTTGGCTCAAGCGATCCTCCCACCTCGGCCTCCCAAAATGCTGGGATAACAGGTGTGAGCCACCACACCTGGCCTGATATCATTTAATTATTTTAACAAACTTGCATGGTAGAAGTTATCATCTGCATTTTACATATCATAAAATGGAAGTTCAGAGAGATAAAATGAGTCACCTCACCCAGCCCATGAAAAGTATTTTAAATATCTGCACACATGTTATTTATTGCACTTGGTATCCCCAAAAGATACTTTTACTTCTGTAGTTGGGAGTGGGAAGCAGATATTTGTTACAGAGAAAAATAGTGGCTATGATTTACTGAGTTGCCTACTATGAGTCCTGGATGTGAGCCTTAGAGTACCTCTTTCTTCTAGAAGGGATCCCTAGGTCACAGGAGCTGGTTGGGTAGTAGTTGTATCAATATCTGAGAAAAAAGTGACTCTCCTCTGGGCTATTTGGATCTGATTACCAGAAAAGAAAAAAAATGTGATTTGATTTCAATAAATGCTAGAATTTGTGGGGGCAGATTTAATATCACTAAGACAAAGGAAAGAGAGCAAATTGACAAAAGAAGGAAAAAAGAGAAGGAGAGCCTCAGGAGGAATATGAAAATAAAAAACAAAATTAGAAAAGACAATAGAAAAGGAAAAACAAAGACTTTCCCCAAATGTCTCCTATTTCAGGCTTTGTATTCATGTTTCATTTCTCATTGGTGTCTCTTGAGGAAGAGCTATTGTTTTTAATATCATTTATGTATATGCCTGGTGAATGTCAACACATCATTAGTAATACTGTTGCTTACAACAAATGATTTCAGAAAATTTTGGCTTGAGTTTGTTATTACATATAATAATTAGCATTCTATAAATTTCATACCTCGCTCAAATCCTTCAGATGTGGGATCGCTGAGGAAATGACTTTTAAACTGAAACCTGAAGGATGGGTAAAACTTAGTTCTGAGAAGAATGGGGAAGAATAGCCCAGGCAGAGGAAATGATGTGTTTATAGCCCTGAGACAGGAAAGAATTCATTGTGGAGTCCATCAAAGCAGGCTCATGTGGCAGATCTCGGGAGTCTATGCAGGCAAAACTTGGAAAAAAAAAAAAAAAAGATTCTTCTTTTGTGTCTCATGTGCTTAGAGTCGACACTAATTGTTAAGTGTCTTGGATATGGTCAAGGCTCAAACAACGCTAACGGTTGACACAGCGACCCATGAGGCCAGGCCCAGTTCTGACCCAGTGTGGACAAAGAGATTTGAGGTGGGGAGAAAAATCGAACTTAAAGATCCAGCATATTTATTCAGTATGTCCTCATTCATAGCTCTCCTTTTTTTTTTTTTTTTTTTTTTTTTTTTTGAGACAGAGTCTTGCTCTGTTGCCCAGGCTGGAGTGCAGTGGCACAGTCACAGATCACGGCAGCCTTGACCTCCCAGGCCAAAGCCATCCTCCCACCTCAGCCTCCCCAGTATTTGAGCCACAAGGGTGTGCCACCCTACCCAGCTAATTTTTTTTGTTTAATAGAGACAGGGTCTCACTATGTTGCCCAGGCTGGTCTCAAACTCCTGGGCTAAAGAGATCCTCTCACTTCAGCTTCTTAAAGTTCTGGGTTTACAGGCTTAAGCCACCACACCCAGTAGGCACTTTAAAGGCACCCAGCCAGGCACTTTAAAGCCACCTTTGACTCTTCTGTCCTTTGTAAGAACAATAGATTTCACCTCTGCGTTGTCTCTCTGATGAGTTGCCTCTGGTTCATTCTTATGGCCACAGACTATGTCAGGTTCTTAGTTTCCTGACTCCAACCTCATCCAGCTTAATCTGTCCTTTGGGTTCTTGCTGTATTTGTCTCTTTGAATACTGTTCTAATTCTGCCCCTTTCTTAGCTCTGACCATTTTCTTTGTACACAAATTCCCACAAAACTATCTCACCCTTAGGCCTCAAAATATATCATCCTTGGGCCAGGCGTGGTGGCTTACTCCTTGGCCTCACTTTGGGAGGCCAAGATGGGAGGATCTCTCCAGGCCAGGATTTCAAAGCTGCCTTGAGCCATGATCACGCCATTGCACTCCAGCCTGGGCAACAGAGCAAGACTCTGTCTCTAAAAACAATACAAACAAAACAGAATGTATCATTCTTCATTCTTTTTTTTTTGAGACAGGTCTTGCCCTGTTGCCCAGGCTGGTGTGTAGTGGCGCAATCTCAGCTCACTGCAACCTCCACCTCCCGGGTTCAAGCGATTCTCCTCCCTCAGCCTCACAAGATTACAGGCACCATGTCCGGCTAATTTTTTTGTATTTTTAGTAGAGATGGGAGTTTCGCCATATTGGCCAGGCTGGTCTCGAACTCCTGACCTCAAGTGATCTGCCTACCTCGGCCTCCCAGAGTGCTGGGATTACAGGCGTGAGCCATCATGCCTGGCCCAGAATGTATCATTCTTAAGATTACTTCAGACTTTGCCCTTGTTCTGCCTTTCTAGCATACTTCTTTTCTATCCCCCACTCACTGTCTGGCCATCCCAATTCTATAGTCTTCCAGGGCTTTAGGGCATTCTTTTATTCATTCATTCATTCGATAAATGTTTATTGAGTATCTACTATGTGTCAGACACTGTGTTAGGCACTGGAGATACACAGTGAGCCAGACAGATACAGTCCCTGCCCTTGTGGAGCCTACACTTTCACAAAAGGATAGTGAAGTTCCAACCAAAGCAATATATCAAGCTAGAGTAAGACAGGAAAATTTTCCCCACAGCTGATTAAATAAGTTCCTAGGACTCTTCCAGCTGAAAGTTTGAATCTGAAATTAGATTGGGAAGCTAGCAGGCTACAAGTTACTCTTCACTGGTCTAGACTGGGTATTAAAGGAGAATAAGGTTAGAAGCGTTAAGTAAGACCAATTTATGGAAGACTTTGAATACCAGGCTAATAAGTTTTAAACACAGTTGTAGACAATGATGAGGCATCCACTTTTTCTGATCCTTTCTTTAGAGACAGAGTCTTGTTTAGTCACCCAGGCTGGGGTGCAGTGGTACAACCATAGCTCACTGCAGCCTTGAACTCCTGGTCTCAAGCAGTCTTCCCGCCTCAGCCTCCCCAGTAGCTGGAACCACAGGTGTGTGCCACCATGCCTAATTTTTTGTTTGTTTATGTAGAAATGCAGTCTCACTGTGTTGCCCAAACAATCCTCCCACCTTGGCCTCCCAAAGTGCTGGGATTATAGGCGTGAGCCAACATGCCCTGCTGACCTTTTTTTAAAATTCAAATTATAGGCTGGGCGCGGTGGCTCACGCCTGTAATCCCAGCACTTTGGGAGGCTGAGGCAGGTGGATCACCTGAGATCAGGAGTTCGAGACCAGCCTGACCAAGATGGAGAAACCCCATCTCTACTAAAAATACAAAATTAGCCAGGTATGGTGGCACATGCCTGTAATCCCAGCTACTCTGGAGGCTGAGGCAGGAGAATCACTTGAACACGGGAGGCGGAGGTTACAGTGAGCTGAGATCGCGCCATTGCTCTTCAGCCTGGGCAACAAGAGCAAAACTCCATCTCAAAAAAAAAAAAAAAAAAAAAAAAAAAACGGATCTCCAGGTCAGGACAGGAGATTGAGACCATCCTGGCTAACACGGTGAAACGCTGTCTCTACTAAAAATACAAAAAATTAGCCGGGCGTGGTGGCAGACGCCTGTAGTCCCAGCTACTTGGGAGGCTGAGACAGGAGAATGGCATGAACCTGGGAGGCGGAGCTGGCAATGAGCCAAGACCACGCCACTGCACTCCAGCCTGGGTGACAAAGTGAGACTCTGTCTCAAAAAAAAAAAAAAAATTCAGATTCTAAAGAATCAGTAGCTTTCTTCACTTCCAGGCTTCTTCAACAAAACTGGAAAAGGTAGGTATTGTCTACACATCTTTACTCAGTGACTGACTAATGATCTATATTTGAGGTTGCTTCTTTTATTTTTTAATTTATTTTTTATTTTATGTATGTATTTATTTTTTTGAGACAGAGTCTTTCTCTTGTCGCCCAGGCTGGAGTGTAATGGCACGATCTTGGCTCACTGCAACCTCCGCCTCCCGGGTTCAAGCTATTCTCCTGCCTCAGCCTCCCAAGTAGCTGGGATTCCAGGTGCCCACCACCACGTCCAGCTAATTTTTGTATTTTTAGTAGAGACGGGGTTTCGCTATGTTGGCCAGGCTAGTCTCGAACTCCTGACCTTATAATCTGCCTGCCTTGGCCTCCCAACGTGCTGGGATTAAAGGCGTGAGCCACCATGCCCGGCTTTTTTTTTTTTTTTTTTTTTTTTTTTTGAGATGGAGTCTTGCTCTGTCACCCAGGCTGGAGCACAGTGGCACGATCTCGACTCACTGCAACCTCCACCTCCCAAGTTCACGCCATTCTCCTGCCTCAGCCTCCCGAGTAGCTGAGACTACAGGCGTGTGCCACCATGCCCGGCTAATTTTTTTTTTTTTTGTTTTTTTGTATTTTTGGCAGAGGTGTGGGTTTCACAGTGTTAGCCAGGATAGTCTCTATCTCCTGACCTCATGATCCGCCCGCCTTGGCCTCCCAAAGTTCTGGGATTACAGGCATGAGCCAATGTATCCGACCTTATTTTTTATTTATTTATGTTTTTGAGACAGAGTCTCCTTCTGTCACCCAGGCTGGAGTATGATAGCGTGATCTTGGCTCACTGCAACCTCTGCCTCTTGGGTTCAAGCGTTTCTCCTGCCTCAGCCTCCTGAATAGCTGGGATTACAGGCATGTGCCACCATGCTCAGCTAATTTTTGTATTTTCAGTAGAGACAGGGTTTCGCCATGTTGCCCAGGCTGGTCTCGAACTCCTGACCTCAGGTGATCCGCCTGCCTCAGCCTCCCAAAGTGCTAGTATTACAGACGTGAGCTACCACGTCCAGCCTGATTCATTTAATATTTGCATTTCAGCCATCTTGTGGAATCAGAGGTTTAAAAATAAAACCAAAAAGCCAAGCCACAAAATTCCATATTCACCTTATTTCCAGGATAGACCAAACTGGAGCCTGCCAAACTTGCTCCCTAAAACCAGTGGGGTCAGAGGAATGCATGCCTTTCCAGTCCTCTCTATATCTGCTGAATTCTTTCTTTTTTCTGGCATGAGCACTCACCTCTAGACTGCAGCCAGCCACTCCTCTGAGGGGAAAGCCCAGAAAAAGCTTTACCTCCTCTGCCTTTACATATCCTTTCTCTCCCTCTGCCCACGTTTCCCAGGTGTTCTACTTGCTGCTACTTTAGTTAACATTTAATGACTGTTAATACCATAATCCTTCATAGCTGACATCCTGTAACAACATCCCTCTGCCATCTAAATTACCTAGACCGATAGTAAGCAGATTTTTTAAAGAGCCTGAATTCATTTTCTTTATAGCAATATTAGTGAAGCCATAGACAATTAATTATAAACACAATCATATTACTTCAGTTTGGCACGGGTTTACACACAGATTGTGCTTTTACGGTTATTTACAGATAGCTTCCTGTCTATTCCCAGCCCATTCTAGAATTCCACCTGTAACTTTTCTAGCCATGGTAGAAGTAGCAATTTCCCAAGCTACATTCCACAGCTATTTCTAACTTCTGTGTTTAAAATGCCCACTTCAGAGCCTCTTGAACCCCAACTACTGAAGTACCACTTTGAAATCTGCTTGCAAAAAATGTCCAGACTACCCATTCCCTTCCGCGTTATACACCTTGGTCTATCTGCTCACACCATACTTAGCCTCTTGTCAAGTCTTCCTTAGGGCTTTTTCTAAAAATGCCTCATCATCTCACCTACAAGCACAGAGCGGCATATATTGTGTTGTTCTTATCATCACCTTCATTGAAATATTAGGATGACTACATCAGGACAAAAACCTAAAACTCAGTTATATTTTAATTATCCTAGCCTTAGACAGATCACAACCCATCCACAAATCATGTTTGATTTGGGGGGATAAGGTCATTTTAGCACAACAGTGTAGTGGTCAAAAGGACAGAATTTTGTCACCTGTTCATAAGTTTAGACTTTTTTTATTTTTTCTTTTTGAGACGGAGTCTTGCTGTGTCATCCAGGCTCTGGAGTGCAGTGGCACAATCTTGACTCACTGCAACCTCTGCTTCCTGGGTTCAAGCAATTCTCCTGCCTCAGACTCCCGAGTAGCTGGGACTACAGGCACATGCTGCCACGCCCAGGTGATTTTGTATGTGTGTGTGTGTGTTTTTTTTTTTTTTTTTTAGTAGAGACAGCATTTCACTATGTCGGCCAAGCTGGTCTTGAACTCCTGGCCTCGTGATCCGCCCGCCTCGGCCTCCCAAAGTGCCAGGATTACAGGCATGAGCACTATGCCCCGCCATTCAGGCCTCTTTTGCTAAAATTGCATGAAAGCATGTTCAAGAGAACTCAGAGCATGAGCACCCAGGGCTGCATTTCATTATTCTGGGCAGCTCACATCTGGGAATTACCATAAGAAAAATGTCTTTGTGCTGTCTCCCTTCTTTCTGACATCTGCTTTGGAGGGGAGATCTGGATGGAGTAAAGTTTCTAAGCAAGTGGGAAAAGGCCTAGAAATAGAACACTTCAAAGTGCAGGTCATATTCTTTTCTCCTGATATATAACTGATTTTAGAAGATTTAAGCTTTTTCCTCTCTGGAAGCTGGTACCAATTTTCTCCATTATAGAAAAGCTGCGGCTCCTTAAAGGAATGTCAAAATGTAGTTTGATTGGAAAATATCTGATGAGAGAACAACGGGTCTTCAAAGTAGGAAAAGCATTTGTCAAACGTGCTTGTGCCTCCTGTAGGGTAACACTGAGCTATTGACAATGTCCTCCTTTCTCCTACGGTCAAGTCAGGCAGGCATTAAAGGACAAACACAGTCTCTAAAAAGAAGGCTCAACAGAAAGCCTGGGTTTGTGAAAAGAAAAGAAAATATTGGAACCCCAAACTCACCATGCCAAAGGGAAAAGTTAAGCTAGGGAACTGAGTCATGCAAAAAACTGCCTTCCTTTTGTTTCTAAACAGATAATTTCCATATAGAAGCCACGAATATCCCCACATGGGAATATCCCTCACCCTAACAATGCAAATTAACAGCTGATCTTCTCAGGTAGTGAAAGGGCATAGAAGTGTGTACCCACCCTATTGCTAAACCTTTGTTCTGCTCTCACAATCCTTTTGTCCCTATCTCAGCACATTCTAGAGATTTTGTAAGTTCCTGTTTTTCTTTCTGAGGCACGGCAAGGTCACAAGACGCATTTAAGTAAGGTACACCCATGTTGCAAAACAAGCCCTGTAAAACCTGTCGCAA
>NC_045453.1:6935338-6982325 GCF_002776525.5 Piliocolobus tephrosceles
CAATATGATTAACTGCCTTTGTGTAAGACTGCTTTCCCGCCTCGGGTTTGCGAAAACAAGCCCTACCCCTGCCCTGCAAGCCCCTGATAAATGTCATCAGAATTTCAAAATTAACTGAAATACCAGAAATGGCGGGAACCAATCATAATCAGCCAAATCGCCTTGTTCAAATATCGACCAATCATACATCTGATTTGTATAATGACTCTGTGCCTATTTACCCCAGACTATATAACACTGTCCTGAGCCCAGTTGGGGAGCTCTCCCGCCCCACTCGTTTCACGGGTGTGTGTGAGAGTTCCAGGTTCGAACCTGTAATAAAGATCCTTGCTGCTTGGCTTTGACTCTGGACTCTGGTGGTCTTCTCTGGGGAATAAACGGTCTGGGCATAACAGTAGAGGACAAAGACAAGAATAGAAATCATATCTCTGGCCACCCTGAGACAAATGCGTATTTGACTTCTTCCTGTATTCTATATTTGTTATCTTACATAAAATGCAGATTTACTGAGTGCCAGATAAATTGGCTGTTCCTCTTTCCCCTCTTGCCTGCTCCTTCCCCCTTAAATACTAAGTCCTCAAAACCCTCTTTGGACAACAACACAAGCCACAGATCTGCTGTAAGTTGTTTGTCTTTTTCCTGGGCATGTCCTCAGCCTTTGCACAATAAATCTCTAAATCAATTGAGACGTGTCTTAGACACTTTTTGATTAATAGTTCTTGTTTTTTGAAGCTGCCTTGGCTTGTCCTCCCTCCTAAGGCTTGCTGGAATATGACTCCTTTGGGGTAGTCTTAGAGCTTTTGCTATTAAACCCTTTTCTTAAAATGTGCTAGGGCTGACTAGTTGCTCTTTTATGTAAAGAAAAATGTCTCTGAAAGAGTGTGTCGATTTGAAAAATATCATATTCCAGAAACAGGTTACATTTTCCCATACTTTCATCCTTAAATAAAAAGTTGGCCTGGTGTGGTGGCTCATGCCTGTAATCCCAGCACTTTGGGAGGCCGAGGCAGGTGGATCACAAGGTCAGGATATCAAGACCATCCTGGCTAACACAGTGAAACCCCGTCTCTGCTAAAAATACAAAAAATTAGCCAGCTGTGGTGGCAGGCACCTGTGGTCCCAACTACTTGGGAGACTGAGGCAGGAGAATGGTGTGAACCCAGGAGGCAGAGCTTGCAGCGAGCCGAGATCATGCCGCTGCACTCCAGTCTGGGCAACAGAGCGAGACTCCATCTCAAAAAAAAAAAAAAAAAAGTTACAAATTAAGGAATCATACACTCATAATTGTCAATAGAATCTATCCCAGGCAAGTTACCAAAAATATGGGCTTAGCAGTAATGTGTTAATTGCAAATAACTTTTCAAATGTACAAGAAAATCTTTTTCCAGGCTTCTCTGACTCATACAGTGAGATACGAAAATCAAATTGGTCCCTTAAGATAGGATTAGAGTTGATAAGATCATCACCTTTAGAATTAGGAGGTAAACATTTTAGACCTAGAACAAAGTTAGCACCTAGTCGTGCAAATAAAGAAAGGACTCCAGAGTAGAGAGAATGATCCAGGGATTTCCTGGGTCATTTATTTATGAATTGACTTTTGACCCTTCCCATCATAGGCTGTGACCTACTCTTAAAGTTTGATCTTCTTTTTTCAGTCCTTTTACAGCATGGCTGTATTTCCTTAAGATCTAACAAGAATCCTAGCTAGACTTAATTCTGTTAGCCTAACAATATAAGAAATTCAGAAAGTTGAGCACACTTACTTCCTGGACTTTTACCCCTGTTTCCTATTCTCTAGTCCCCCTCCTGAAATTAGTGCTGATCAGAACAGGAGTTTGAAGAAACTACCTGAAGCTGGACAAAGTAGCACCAGAAAAGAGCAGAAGGAACAATCCTCAGAGTACCAGCCCCAACAAGATAAAATTCACTATGTCTGGCATTCAAAAAAAGTTATCAGGCCTGCAAAGAAACAGGAAAATGTGATCCATAATGAGGACAAAAATCAAATCAATAAAAACAGATCAAGAATTATACAGAAGATATAATTGGTAGACAGAGACATTAAAACAATTCTTATAACTGTATTCCACATGTTCAAGAAACTAGAGGAAAGACTGAAAATGATAAGTAGAGACATGGACGGTATTTTAAAAGATTTAAATCTAACTTCTAGAGATGAAAAATACAGTATTTGATATGAAAAATATGATGGATAAGATTAACAGCAAATTAAATATTGCCAAAGGAAAGACTAAATAACTTGAAGACATAGCTATAAAAACAATAGGCCAGGCATGGTGGCTCATGCCTGTAATCCCAGCACTTTGGGAGGCCGAGGTGGGCGGATCACGAGGTCAGGAAATCGAGACCATCCTGGCTAACACGGTGAAACCCCGTCTCTACTGAAAATACAAAAAGTTAGCCGGGCGTGGTTGCAGGTGTCTGTAGTCCCAGCTACTCAGGAGGCTGAGACAGGAGAATGGCCTGAACCCGGGAATTGGAGCTTGCAGTGAGCTGAGATCACACCACCGCACTCCAGCCTGGGTGACACAGCAAGACTCCGTTTAAAAAAAAAAAAGAAAGAACAAGACTGAAGAGCTTAGTCAAAGAGATTGAGACCATGCTGGCCAACGTGGTAAAACCCTGTCTCTACTAAACAATACAAAAATTAGCTGGGCATGGTGGCGTGCACCTGTAGTCCCAGCTACTCGGGAAGCTGAGGTAGGAGAATCCCTTGAACCTGGGTGGCAGAGGTCAGAGGTTGCAGTGAGCCCAGATCGCACCGCTGCACTTCAGCCTGGCGACAGAGCGAGACTCCGTCAAAAAAGAAAAAAAAGAGAAAGAGAGAGAGAAAAGATAGGCAAAGAGGTGTAACGAAGAGGTCTAGTAGAAGGGTGGGGCTTGAACAGAGGGAGTGACTCCTTTTTTAGTGAGTTGAAAGAAAGAAGTGGAGGAGATAGAGCTTAAAGGAATTTACTACTGGCAGTTTCATTTCCCTCCTAAAGTAGGAGACAAGGTCGTGTGCTGCAGAGAAGGCTTGAGGAGAATGAAAAAGGCTGTGACATAGAATAACCACTCATATTCAAAACAATGTACTGTGATCTGCTGAAGACTTCAAATCAGAGCCGAAAACCAGGACAAAATATATCCTGTCCTCCTCCTAAACATATCCTAAAATATCTCCTACTGTCCCTTCCGTTTTATAAACAACCATCTGCCTAGGCTCTCTAGACAGATCACTGCCTTTGATTCTGAGTATGGGGTTTTCTCTGGAGGGGAACAGGAAAATGTAGCAAAACAAGAGTAAAGGAGGAGGGCAAAATATGAAGAGTGCTCAAGAGTAGGTTATACACATTTTAGAAGTACAGCAAAGATGATTAAAATTTATAGCCCTAAATCTGGTTTGAATGTAAAGGTTTCTAACAGGTACAGGGAATCAGATGTGTTCTAATGTGTCAGTTGACAAATTTCTTGGCAATTTACCTTCAGAACAGTGAGACAGATCTATAGCTAACATATTCAGTCATTCTTGGAGGGTATGGGGGATCTCTCTGCGGGGACATTATTTTAAAATCAAAGCAAAATGTCTAACAGAATAACAAGTATCTGTAATGAAAAACATCTCCATTTCAAAGTGTTACTTGAAATGAAACAGATATTTTATTAGATTATTTCTTAGAGAGTGGTTCGAGGAACAACCATGTCATGGGGTTGAGGGTGAGGGCCAGGGGTTGGGGCTGGACAAAAATAGAGATTATTAATATTGCAGTTTCTTGAATCCTATGTCAGATTTACTAAATTAGAATCTCCAAATGGCAGGAGAGCCCGGAAGGTGGGGGAGCCCGGAAATCTACATGTTTTACAGATGTTCCAAGTAATTTTTAAATTTTTGTTATGAAAAATTTTAGTCTTACACAAAAGTAGACAGAATAGTACAATTAACCTCATTGCACCTATCACACAACAGGGGGCCTGAGTTAGGAGTTGGTAAGCAAAGTCTCAATAACTTGTGCCCAAGTGAACAAAGTAAGTGGACACCTATACAATCTGCTACTCCATTTTGCCTTATATAGTTGCTCCAAAAGTAAATTGCCTCTCTAAAAGAGAAAATGTAGTTATAACTATACATTCTTTTATGATGTAAATATATCCTGTTCTATCTATGTTCTATAAAATGCAAATGTAGCAAAAATTCTTTGGGAAGGGGAGGAGCTGAATGATTCTGAATAGCAGGTCTGCATCAATTTCTTAGTTAATGGCCACATTTAAAACATTAAAAATTTTTTTTAATTTTAGAAGTGGGGTCTCGCCCAGCCTGGTCCCAAACTCCTGGGCTCAAGCAATCTTCCTGCCTCAGCTTCCCTAGTAGCTAGGACTACAAGTGCAACTATGCCCAGCAGTTAATGGCCACATTTAATTTAATAAATGCTAGTGAGCACTTACTGTGGCCAGCTTATGATGCAAGGTCTAAGCTGCTGTTACAGAGAGACCAAAAAAAAAAAAAAAAAAAGACCAGTGACTTAAACAAGATAGGTGTGTATTTCTTCCTTACACAACAACCTGAGGGACTGGCATTCCAGCAAGGAAAATGGATATTGAGGGATGATTAGCAATCTCTACTGTACCAACTTTGTGCAAGACCTTGTGGTGAGCCCAGAACTTAGGAACCCTGGAGCGTGTACAAATTTGGAGTCCCTCTTTAAGTAAGAGAATATAGAATTATAGATACAAAATGAAGTACAGAAAACTGAGCAAGTAAAGGTCTTTAAAGCTAAATTAGCTTTACAGTAACTCTAGCTCTGAGTGGGCTTCTGCCATCCAGTCAAGATTTGCCTGAAAAAGACAATTAGAGACCAGGTTCCCAGCACTTTGGGAGGCTAAAACCAGAGGATTGCTTGAGGCCAGGAGTTTCAGACTAGCTTGGGCGAGACCCCACTTCTACAAAAAAATAAAATAAATTAGCTGGGCTAAGTGGCTTATGCCTATAGTCCTAACTACTTGGGAGGCTGAGATGGAGGATCTCTTGAGCCTAGGAGTTCAAGGCTGCAATGAGCCATGATTGCAACCACTGTACTCCAGCCTGGATGATAGAGTGAGACTCTGTCTCCTTTTTTTTTTTTTTTTTTTTGAGATGAAGTCTCACTCTGTCACCCAGGCTGGAGTGCAAATGGCACAATCTCAGTCTCCCGGGTTCAAGTCATTCTCCTGCTTCAGCCTCCCAAGTAGCTGGGACAACAGGCATGTGCCACCATACCTGGCTAATTTTTGTATTTTTAGTAGAGATGGGGTTTCACCATTTTGGCCAGGCTAGTTTTGAACTCCTGACCTCAAGTGATCTGCCCACCTCGGCCTCCCAAAGTGCTGGGATTACAGGCATGAGCCACTGCACCTGGCTGTGAGACCCTGTCTATCTCTCTCATTTTTTTTTTTGAGACAGGATCTCACTCTGTCACCCAGGCTGGAGTGCAGTGGCCCGATCTCAGCTCACACAACCTCTACCTCCCAGGTTCAAGTGATTCTCTTGCCTCAGCCTCCTGAGTAGTTGGGACTACAGGTGCATGCCACCGTGCCTGGCTAATTTTTTGTATTTTTAGTAGAGACGGGGTTTCGCCGTGTCAGCCAGGATAGTCTCAGTCTCCTGACCTTGTGATCCACCTGTCTCAGCCTTCCAAAGTGCTGGGATTACAGGCGTGAACCACCGCTTCCGGTTGAGACCCTGTCTCTTAATAAAAATAAAAAGACAGAGATCTATATAAGTTAGTGTTTTGTCATACTGTAATTGACTAAAGTGCCTGAAATAAGCGCCGTGTGCAATGACAGTCCAGGGTGGTAAAAGAATTTACTAAGGCAAAAATAAAATAACAGAAGCGGCCGGGCGGGGTGGCTCACACCTGTAATCCCAGCACTTTGGGAGGCTGAGTTGGGCGGATCACGAGGTCAGGAGATTGAGACCATCCTGGCCAACACGGTGAAACCCCGTCTCTACTAAAAATCCAGAAATTAGCCGGGTGGGATGGTGGGCGCCTGCAGTCCCAGCTACTCGGGAGGCTGAGGCAGGAGAATCGCTCGAACTGGCGACAGAACAAGATTCAGTCTCAAAAAAAAGAGAAAGAAAGATAAAAAAGAAAACAGCAGCAAATTTATTAGGGGGAATGCTGCTTTATAGCAGCAACAGGCAGTAACGAGAGAGCTGCTATCTGCCAAAAGGCAGAAATGTGATAGGGTTGTTTTTTTTTGAGATGGGGTCGCCCAGGGTCTGTCGCCCAGGCTGGAGTGCAGTGGCACGATCTCGGCTCAGTGCAACCTCCGCCTCCCAAGTTCAAGAGACTCTTCTGCTTTGGCCTCCTGAGTAGCTGAGACTGCAGGCACGTGCCACCACGCCCGCCTAATTTTTGTATTTTCAGTGGAGACAGGGTTTCACCACGTTGGCCAGGCTGGTCTCTAACTCCTGACCTTGTGATCCGCCTGCCTCAGCCTCCCAAAGTGCTGGGATTACAGGTATGAGCCACCGCATCCAGCAAGAGGGTTTTATAGGATAGTGTTGGAGAGATCTACATACAAGTGAGCTTGTGCTGTATAGTAAGAATACATTGGGGTAATTTTTCACTGCCAGGCCTTTCCTCTTCAGGTGCCCAAGGGAAACACTCTACTGTTCTTAGCCATCTTGCAACCAGCATGACTTTCGTTTCTGGAGTTGCAAGATAGTGGCTGTGATTTTTTCACACAAAGGAGTTACAAACGAGATTAAGCCCCTGTTCTGCCAGCCTGGCTCCTTCCTGTTCCATTAACGTATTGAGTTACTAGGGCCCCATAATATGTTCAAAATATTTTGCTATACTAAGAGTTATGGATAGTCACAAAAGCTTGAGAAAAAGGAGAAAGGATGTTTGTTGGAGTTATCCGTAAAAGGCATCATAAAGAAGGTATAGTCAGACTCTTAAAGGATGGGTAGGACTTGAAAAGGTAGAATGTAGGGAAGAGGCTGTTGAGGAATCCACATATGCAAAGTCCTGAAAGCAAGAATGACAGAGCACTTGGGAGATGGGAGGACATCTGGACTGGAACTAGACTAAACGTTGTAAACAACAAAAGATTAGGCAGAGACAAATGATGGAAATGTTCTGCTGAGGTGCCAGAGAGAACATATGGGTTTGATCAGATAGATCAGGGATGGGTAAACTACATCAGCAAGCCGGCCAAATCTGGCCCACCCCCTTTTTTTGTAAATAAAATATTATTGGAGCACAGTCATGCCCACCTGTTTACAAACCTTTGTTGCAGCTTTTGGACAAGTAAAGTTGAGTAGCTGTCACAGAGACCTCATAACTCACAAAGCCTTTATAGAGGGTTTGATCAAACGACAGTATAATATAAAATCCTCTAATAAGGAAGAGAACTGAAGTTTTATTGCAGATCATTTTTCAGAATCTGACATATTTACAACTTCTTAAAGCTCCAAAGCAGGTTTAGAAAACTTTAATTGAAATATTTTCCAGGCTGGGTGCAGTGGTTCACATCTGTAATCCCAGCACTTTGGGAGGCCAAGGTGGGCGGATCAAGGTCAAGAGTTCAAGACCAGCCAGGCCAACATGGTGAAACCCTATCTCTACTAAAAATACAAAAATTTGCTGGGTATGGTGGCACATGCCTATAATCCCAGCTACTTGGAAGGTTGAGGCAAGAGAATCGCTTGAACCCAGGAGGCGAAGGTTGCAGTGAGCCAAGACCTCGCCACTGCATTCCAGCCTGAAAAAAAAAAAGAAAAGAAAAAAAAATATTTTCCTAGTTTGCAGAGACTGTGCCTTAAGGGATAATTTAGGTTGAAATTAATCTCATTGTCTTGGCTTCAGCAGTTCTTGCATTATTGTTTGTTTTCCCTAGTATGCTTTTGTTTCCAAATCTTTGACAAACCAGTTGGGCCAATTATCTTCCACACAAGTAAAATCAAATAGTTTGTGCCTTGCAGCTGTTTCTCCTTAATCTTGGTCACTTTATATAATGCTGTTTTCCCTCCTCACTAAAGCTCTCATTCTATGGTGGGGGCACTTGCAAATTAACATTCCCAGCAAACTTTTTGCAGGGTTTACATTTTTCTGAGCAATGTCTTCTCCCCTATATTGACAGTCCATGAGCACCCTCAGGTTCAGTAAAGTGTTCCTTTTACTCATTTTTTATTTCACACATGAACACTCAGCAGAAGAAACAGGTAAGATTGTTATACCTAGGGGAGTTGTACCTAGGGAAAAAAAAAATGTAACATTTAAGATGATTGTCCCTGGTGGAGGGTGTCTAGATTCTTGGCATCTTGAATAAAGAATTGGATGAAATGCACAAAGCAAGGAAGGAATGAAGGGATTTATTGAAAATGAAAGAACATTCCACAGTGTGGGAGGAGCCTGAGCGTAGGGGCTCAAGGGCCCCATTACAGAATTTTTGGGAGTTTAAATACCCTCTAGAGGATTCTATTGGTTACTTCAGATAGGCCCTACACAAATAGGATGAAGTAGAGTTACAAAGTTATTTACTTGGCCTATGCCCTATGGAGAGGATATTTCCTGTCCTAGCTGAAGTGGGAATTGGTCTTGCCTCAAGACCATATTTTCCTGCCTCAATGATTACAAAATATTCCCCATAAAAAAAACCTTTCATTTATTGACATTTGTGTCCCCAGATTCCCACATTTTCATAATAAATTATTATTATTATTATTATTTTTGAGACAGAGTCTGGCTCTGTCACCCAGGCTGGAGTGCAGTGGCATGATCTCGGCTCACTGCAAGCTCCACCTCCCGGGTTCACACCATTCTCCTGCCTCAGCCTCCCGAGTAGCTGGGACAACAGACACCGCCACCATGCCTGTCTGATTTTTTGTATTTTTAGTAGAGACGGGGTTTCACCGTGTTGGCCAGGATGGTCTTGATCTCCTGACCCCGTAATCTGCCCGTCTCGGCCTCCCAAAGTAAATTAATGTTTATTGGGATCTTTCTTTTTTCTTTTTTACTTTTTTTTTGCCCTCAAGACATAGTCTTGCTCTGTCACCCAGGCTGGAGTACAGTGGTATGCTCTCGGCTCACTGCAACCTCCGCCTCCCAGGTTCAAGCAATTCTCCTGCCTCAGCCTCCTGAGTAGCTGGGATTACAGGTGCACACCACCACACCCAGCTAATTTTTGTATTTTTAGCAGAGACGGGGTTTCACCATTTGGCCAGGCTGGTCTCAAACTCTTGACCTCAAATGATCTGCTCGTCTCAGCCTCCCAAAGTGCTAGGATTACAGGCGTGAGCCACCACACCTGGACTCTTTTTAACTTTTTATGTTATGGAATTTATTGAAATCTCACAATGTACATGGCAGTAAAGTGAAGAGATCAGAGAATTTCACCCCAAAATATGGCATCCTGGTATGCTGATTATTTTAAATTAAAGGACTTTGGAGACCAGCAGATGCTGGAAGTAGCTTTGCTCTGTTATTCCCTTATCCACCTGAACTCCAGACCTGCCAAAGGAGAAAAGAGTTACTTCTGGTCCCTTTTCTGAATTTTCATTAATTTAACTTCATCACAGGAAGAGAGAGTGAAGTTTTATTAACACAGCTTAACAGACTTTTGTCACCGGCATAAACCATTGTCTGCTCTGCAGGCCCAACAGACGTTGTTGATTTGTTTTCCTAAGACCACCAGAGCAGGCACAAAAGAACCAGCGAGTAGGCAAGGGTAGGAGCAAAACTGCAAATTTATTTTTGGTCACCTAGCTTCAGGGAAGAAGGTGGGTAGGGAGAGGTCTGTCGGCCTCCGGCAAAGGAGGCCAAGAGAGTCGCCCAGTGGAGCTCTAGGGCGGAGTTCCTAATGCAGTCCCAACAGGAGTGGGGGGGCTGGGAAGTCCGCACCGCGCGTCTGCCGGGAGCGGCTTTTCTAAGAGTGGGAGGGCAATAGGCGGGGCATGGGCATGTCGGGGGGCGTTCCACAGGTGCGACCAGGTAAATCTTGGTCTTTTCGGATTGACGTCACCTGGCGCATGCCTGGTTGGTCTGCACCATCCTGGGCACCGGCTGCATTTTCACGCGCGCGGGAAAAGTTGGTGATGAAGAACCCGGAAGTGCACCATCTTGCCTCCATTCATCCAAACAGTTGTATGTTCTCCAAGCCTGTTGAATTATCCTAAAAATCATTTACTTTACCCCCAAAATCATCCACATTTCCCCATCTCTCATCCTCTTATGAAGAAGAGTATATAAGCCTCTGTACCCCATTGGGTTGTGAAGTTATCACTCTCCAGTCATTTTCCTCTCATGCATGTTAAAATAAATTGTACATGCCTTGCCTTTTCTCCTATGAATTTGCCTTTTCTCAGTTCATTTTCAGAACCTTCAGAGGGCAGAGGGGTAGCTTTCCTTTTACCCCTACAGGAGATACAAAGAAGCATTAGACCCATTTTCCACCTTCTTATAATCTAGAGTTGCAGTTCTTAAATGTTTGGTCTCAGGACCTTTTTTGTTTTCCTTTTTTTTGAGGTAGAGTTTTGTTTCAAATGATTCTCCTGCCTCAGCCTCCCAAGTAGCTGGGACTACAGGTGCCCACCACCACACCCAGCTAATTTTTATATTTTTAGTAGAGATGGGGTTTCACCGTGTTAGCCAGGATGGTCTTGATCTCCTGACCTTGTGATCCCATAGTGTTGGGATTACAGGCATGAGCCACCATGCCTGGCCTTGAAAACTGTATTTTCTAAAACAAAGTAGTGAAAAGATCGGTATTGTTTTAGATTTCTGTGAATCTCTTCAATGTATGGCTTAGTAAGACAACTGGATTATCATGTCTGCTTCTGCATTTAATTTGTTGTGATATGAGGCCGGGCACAGTGGCTCATACCTGTAATCCCAACACTTTGGGAACCCAGGAGGCAGAGGTTGCAGGGAGCTGAGATGGTGCCATTGCACTCCAGCCTGCGTGACACAGCAAGACTCTGTCTAAAAAAAGCACAAAACAAACAGACAAAAAACAAAACTTGTTGTGATATCATATGCCATATATTATCTAGAAAATTCCACTTGTGAGAGGAACAGAGTGAAAAAGGCAACTACTGTCTTAGTATCATGCAGAAAATAGTTTTGACCTCATGTACCCACTGAAAGCTCCTCAAGGACCCCTCAATGATCCCTGGACAATACTTTGAGAACCCTTGTTCTACAATGAGAAAAAGGGTGCTTGCTTCAGCAGTACATATACTAAAATTGGAATCATACAGAGAAAAAGGATCTATGTATGAAAAGAAAAATAACAAAATAGGCAGCATATCCCAGCTGACAAAAGGAAGGGATTTCAGCATAGTAAGCTATAGTAATGCTGGGGAAAGGATGGAGGGAAAGGCTTTGGGAAGCAAGTAGGATTTGAGCTTGGCCTGGAAGGACTCACAGGACAAAAATATGTGGAGATCTTAAAAGAGGGTTTTGCAGGCCAGGTGCCACGGCTCATGCCTGTAATCCCAGCACTTTGAGAGGCCAAGGCAAGTGGATTACTTGAGGCCAGGAACTCAAGACCAGCCTGGGCAACATAGGGAGACCCTGTCTTTAGAAACAAAACAAAACAAAAATATTAGCTGGGCATGGTGGTGCATGCCTGTGGTCCCAGCTACTCCCAAGGCTAAGGTGGGATGATCACTTGAGCCCGGGGGATAGGCTGCAGTGAGCCATGACTGTGCCACTGCACTCCAGGCTGGGTGACAGAGTGAGATCTGGTCTCAAAACAAAACAAAACAAAACAAAACAAAACAAACAAACAAGAAAAAACAAAAAAGCAAAAAAAGAGAGAAGAGGACCTCCCAAAGGAGGAACTGAATAAAGGTACTAGCTGAAATAGCAGCTATATGCAGGAAGCAATAAGGAAACCAGTTGGTTAAACAGGAGGATTTGTGTGTCAATAAGTGACTATTTGAGGTTTTTTTGTTGTTGTTTGTTTGTTGTTGTTGTGTTTTTTAAGGTAGGGTCTCACTTTGTCACCCAGGATGGAATGCAGTAGCACAATGTCGGCTCACTGCAGCCTCCACCTCCCAGGTTCAAGTGAATCTCTTGCCTCAGCCTCCCAAGTAGCTGAGACTACAGGCACATGTCACCACACCCAGCTAATGTTTGAGCTCTTTTTTTTTTTTTTTTTTGAGACGGAGTCTTGCTCTGTCGCCCGGGCTGGAGTGCAGTGGCCGGATCTCAGCTCACTGCAAGCTCCGCCTCCTGGGTTTACGCCATTCTCCTGCCTCAGCCTCTGGAGTAGCTGGGACTACAGGCACCCGCCACCTCGCCCAGCTAGTTTTTTGTATTTTTAGTAGAGATGGGGTTTCACCGTGTTAGCCAGGATGGTCACGATCTCCTGACCTCGTGATCCGCCCGTCTCGGCCTCCCAAAGTGCTGGGATTACAGGCTTGAGCCACCGTGCCCGGCCATGTTTGAGCTCTTTTAAGCAAAAGGAAGAATGTTTTCATTCAGAGAATCAGATCTCAAGAAAGAAGGATCCCACCTCTCAGTACTTTGGGAGGGCCAAGGCGGGAGGATTGCTTGAGGCCAGGAGTTTGAGACCAGCCTGGGCAACAAAGCAAGACCTCCATCTCTACACAAAATTTAAAAAATAAATTAGCTGGGCATGGTGCACTCCAGCCTGGACAACAGAGCAAGACCCCATCTCTAAAGAAAAAAAAAAAGAATATTATTCATTGAATTACAAGAGAACCATGATAAACAGGAATGAAAACTTAGAGTTTGAAATTGTAAGATCATTATAATGAACTTTTAAATCATTTTAATAATTAAACTCTAGTCTGTGGAGCTACAGGCACTGTACTACTGAAGCATCATGCTTTAGGGGGCACGATTCATTTTCCCAGAACCTACTGTAAGTCATTTGAAGAAAGGTCTCATCAAAATAAAATAAGCTTAATCCTTCAGTGGATAATAACGAGCCCAATTATCTTAGATATGAAAGGAATACAGTAGTCATTTCCCATTCCTGCCCTACCACCATGCAACCACCAGTCTATTTTCTCTCTATGAATTTGCCTATCCTGAGGCACTTCCCTTGTGACCCAGAAATCCTACATCTAAGAATCTCCAACAATATGAAAATACATATGCACACAATTATTCATTGCAGCATTGTTTGTATTTGTAAAATATGAGAAACAACCTAAATACCTATGCACAGGACAGTGGGTGCATAAACCAAGGAATAGCCACACAATGGGGTACTATGCAACGGTAAAATAGTATCAGGATGATCTCTATTAACTGACACAGAGTGATTTTGAGGGGTGACAATGTGCTAGCAGCCCTCGCTCTCGGCACCTCCTCAGCCTCCGCGTCCACACTGGCAGCACTTAAGGAGCCCTTCAGCCTGCCACTCCACTGTGGGAGCCCCACTCTGGGCTGGCTGAGGCCAGAGCCGGCTCCCTCTGCTTGCCAGGAGGTGTGGAGGGAGAGGCGTGGGCGGGAGGCACTCACAGGCCATCGCAATTTCCGGCGGGTGCTGGTGCGGGCTCGGAGGGCCCCCCACTCGGAGCTGCCGGCCGGCTCCACTGGCCCAGGGCAGTGAGGGGCTTAGCACCTGGGCCAGCAGCTGCGGAGGTTGCATCGGGTCCCCCAGCACTGCAGGCCTGCATGCACCACGCTCAAATTCTTGCTGGGCCTCAGTCGTCTCCCCGCTGGGCAGGGCTTGGGACCTACAGCCCACCTTGTCTGAGCCCCCACTCCACAGTGGGCTCCCACGTGGCCTGAGCCTCCCCGACGAGTGCCACCCCCTCTTCCATGGTGCTGGGTCCCATCAACTGCCCAGGGGCTGAGGAGTATGGGTGCATGGCGGCGCAGGACTGGCAGGCAGCTCCACCTACAGCCCCAGTGCGGGACCCACTAGGTGAAGCCAGCTGGGCTCTTGAGTCTAGCGGGGATTTGGAGAACTTTTATATCTAGCTAAGGGATTGTAAATACACCAATCATCACTCTGTGTCTAGCTCAAGGTTTGTAAATACACCAATCAGTACTCTGTATCTAGCTAAGCTAGTGGGGATTTGGAGAACTTTTCTGTCTAGCACTCTGTGTCTAGCTAAAGGATTATAAACACACCAATCTGCACTCTGTGTCTAGCTCAGGGTTTGTAAATACACCAATCAGCACTCTGTGTCTAGCTCAGGGATTGTAAATACACCAATCAGTACTCTGTATCTAGCTAACCTAGTGAGGACTTGGAGAACTTTTATGTCTAGCTAGAGGATTGTAAATGCACCAATCAGCACTCTGTGTCTAGCTCAGGGATTGTAAAATGGACCAATCAGCTCTCTGTAAAATAGACCAACCAGTTCTCTGTAAAATGGACCAATCAGGTCTCCATAAAATGGACCAATCAGCTCTCTGTAAAATAGACCAATCAGCTCTCTGTAAAATGGACCAATCAGCAGGATGTGGGTGGGGCCAGATGAGGGAATAAAAGCGGGCTGCCCAAAACAGCCCGCAGCAGCTTGGTTGGGTTGCTTTCCAAGCAATGTAAGCTTTGTTCTTTTGCTCTTTGCAGTAAATGTTGCTGCTGTTCACTTTTTGGGTTCATGCTGATTTAAAGAGCTGTACCACTCACAGCTAAGGTCTGCAGATTCACTCGTAAAGCCAGCGAGACCACGAACCCACTGGGAAGAATGAACAACTCCAGACACGCTGCCTTTAAGAGGTGTAACACTAACCATGAAGGTTTGCAACTTCAGTCCTGACAGCGAGACCATGAACCCGCCAGAAGGAAGACACTCCAGACACATCTGAACGTCTGAAGGAGCAAACTCCAGACACACCATCTTTTAAGAACTGCAGCACTGCGAGGGTCCATGGCTTCATCTTGAAGTCAGTGAGACCAAGAACCCACTAATTCCAGACACAGTTTCCATGAAAGCGAAGTGCAAAAGAGTGTCCTATAGCATGCGTCATAGCCTAAATTTTGTCCCTACTGCCAAAAGATATATATTGAAGTCCTAACATCCACCACCTCAGAATGTGACTCTTATTTGGAGATGCAGGGTTTACAGAGGTGATTAAATTAAAATGAGGCCATTAAGATGGGTCCTAATTCAATCTGACTGGTGTCCTTATAAGAAATTTATTTTTTTGTTTTTAATCTTTTTTTTCCTCTATAATTCTAGCCAAAGAGGAAATTTGAGAACAGAGATATCAAGAGCATGTGCACAGAGGAAAGACCGCGTGAGGACATAGTGAGAAGGCAAACATCTACAAGTCAAAAAGAGGCCTCAGATGAAACCAAACCTGTCAATAACTTGACCTTGCGCTTCCAACTATCAGAATATGGGACAATACATTTCTGTTGTTTAACCAACCCAGTTTGTAGTATTTTGCTTCGGCAGCTCTAGCAAACTATTACAGTATGTGTCATTTTATGTAATAAAGGATATAATAAAATATACATGTGTCTGCTTATTTGTGCAAAGGACATACAGGAAGGATAAACCAGACATTAATAAAATTGTTTACCTACAGGGGATAGGTGGAAAAAAAAGGGATGAAATAGGGTAGCAGAAATGGAGGAGGGAAATTATTCTTCACAGAGTATACTTTGTTGTCTGACTCTTAGAGTAAGAGAATAAGTAGGCCAGGCACAGTGGCTCACAACTGTAATCCCAGCACTTTGAGAGGCTGAGGCAGGTGGATCACTGGAGGCTAGGAGTTTGAGACCAGCCTGGCTAACATGGTGAAACCCCTTCTCTACTAAAAAGTTAGCTGGGCGTGGTGGCATGCTCCTGTAATCCCAGCTACTCAGGAGGCTGAGGCAGGAAAATTGTTTGAACCCGGGAGGTGCAGGTTGCAGTGAGCCGGGATTGTGCCACTGCACTCTAGCCTGGGCAACAGAGAGAGATTCCATCAAAAAAAAAAAAAAAAAAGAATAAGAGAATAAGTATACCAAATAATACCATGGTATGATTTGCCATACACAAAATTAAAGAATTTTTTTAAAAAATCAATCAGGTTGTGAGGTGAACTCAACATGGAATAAAAAAGGAACAAACCTAACTTTATTACAAATGAATAATACTATCACTCTGAGGTGGACAGAAAAGAATTAACTGAAGAAACTTTGGAAAACAGTATTTTGACTATAATCTAGAAGGTTAAAGATGAAAAATTGTACACAAATACTGTACTCTAATTAGTAAATTTATTCCCTACATCGGGTACAGGTTAGCATTCTTAAATTACTTCTATGTATATACTAAGATTGAATAAATAACTAAATATATTCAATAATGAGAACCAGGTTTATCACGTAAGAGAAAGAAGTTATAAAGAAAGAAAAGGGGCAGGCCAGAATGAATTCTGTGGGGTTGGATTGGAACTGGAGGTATCAGTATGATGTCATGTTTTTCATATATATGTAAATGGATAGATACAGAAGATCAATACAGATGTGTATATAGCTGTGTTTTAGTACACACAGACATATACACACACATACCCTGATATCAGTGTGTCATTACTTTCAGTCATTTCAGAAGATTGAAGAGTGTGTGTGTGTGTGTTGTGTGTAGTTTAAAACACTACCACAGAAGATATCTCTATTCCTTGATGATTTCGTAGTTCATAGAATGTATTATTCCACTTTAATGACATCTTCAAAAAGATAAAACTATAGTACAAAACCATAATGATGGAGACAAAATGAGTGCTTGCCAGGGGTTAGTTAGGGATGGGGATGAAGACATGGAATATGACTACAAAAGGATAGACAAGGCCAGATATGGTGGCTCATGCCTGTAATCTCAGCATTTTGGGAGGCTGAGGCAGGTGGATCACCTGAGGTTAGGAGTTCAAGACTATCCTGGCCAACATGATGAAACCCCGTCTCTAATAAAAATACAAAAATTGGAGGGCATGGTGGTGGGTGCTTGTAGTCCCAGCTACTCAAGAGACTGAAACGGGAGAATTGCTTGAACCCGGGAGGCTGAGGTTGCAGTGAGCCGAGATTGTGCCACTGCACTCCAGCTTGGACGACAAAGTGAGACTGCATCTCAAATAAATAAATAAATAAACGGACAAGAGAAATTTTTGTGGGGATGGAATGGTTCTATATCCTGTTTGTGGTGGTGGTGATGTGAATCTAGACATGTATTAAAATGAACTGTATACCATACAATTCCATTTTAGTATATGTTCTTTTTTTTAGAGATGGAGTCTTGCTCTGTCTCCCAGGCTGGAGTCCAGTCGCATGATCTTGGCTCACTGCAACCTCTGCCTCCCAGGTTCAAGTGACTCTCATGCCTCAACCTCCTGAATAGCTGGGATTACAGACACGCACCACCATGCCCAGCTAATTTCTGTATTTTTGTAGAGACGGAGTTTCACCATGTTGGCCAGGCTGGTCTCAAACTCAAGTAATCTGCCAACCTCGGCCTCCCAAAGTGCTGGGATTACAGGCATGAGCCACTGTGCCCAGCCTAAAAAATTATTCATAGAACCAGGACTCCTTAGAGAAATGGTTAATTCAGTGAACTGATTGAACATCCCAAATCCCAAATCCAAAATGCTCCAATGAGCTTTTCCTTTGAGCTTCCTGTCAGCACTCAAAAAGCATCAGCTTTTGGAACATTTCAGATTTTCAGATTAGTGATTCTCAACTTGTATCAATCACTCGATCTTCCTAGTCCTTTGGTAAACAAGCCAAAGGTATAGGATGTCTCTGAATTTCGCTGAAAAACTGGGTTGCCAATGTTGATGGAAATGTGAAAAGTGAATGGGACTTTCCAACATATAGAAGTATATAATAGCCTGATAAATTGGAAAGAGCACTGGGTAAGACATCAAAAGACACCCAAGTATATTTCACGGTTCTGCCACTAACTGATCACTTAATTGCTTTAGGCTAAATTTGCTTTTTTAAATATGTAAAACAAAAGTTATATACTATATTATCTCCAAGAATTTTTTTTTTTTTTTATGAGACAGAGTCTCGCTGTCGCCCAGGCTGGAGTGCAGTGGCCAGATCTCAGCTCACTGCAAGCTCCGCCTCCCGGGTTTACGCCATTCTCCTGCCTCAGCCTCCCGAGTAGCTGGGACTACAGGCGCCCGCCACCTTGCCCGGCTAGTTTTTTGTATTTTTTGTAGTAGAGACGGGGTTTCACCATGTTAGCCAGGATAGTCTCGATCTCCTGACCTCGTGATCCGCCCGTCTCGGCCTCCCAAAGTGCTGGGATTACAGGTTTGAGCCACCGCGCCTGGCCACTTTTTTTTTTTTTTTAAACAAAGTCTCTCTCTGTCGCCCAGGCTGGAGTGCAGTGGCGCGATCATGGCTCACTGCAGCTTTGACCTACTGGGCTCAAGCAATCCTCTCCACCTCAGCCTCCAGAGTAGCTGGGACCACAAGCATGTGCCACCACGCCTGGCCAATTTATTCATTAATTGTAGAGATAGGTCTCATTATGTTGCCCAGGCTGGTCTCAAAGTCATGGCCCCAAGTGATTCTCCCATCATGGCCTCCCAAAGTGCTCAAATTATAGGTGTGAGCCACTGAGCCCTACCAGAGCTCTTCTAATAGTAAAGTTTTGTGAGGTAGAAATGGAGATAAAATTGGAAATGTTTTGCCTAGCCAAAGTCCTTATGCCCAACATAGTCATATGTGCTCAAGGATAGACAATAAAAAGTATGTAGAGTACTTATCTATCTCATTTATCCACAGAGAGTGAACAAAGCCTCCCTGGCTTCAGGAATATCTCCTCTGGTGTGTGGAAAGCTCCTGCAGCTATGAAGGAAATGGCACCAGGAGCTCCAGAAGACTCTGGAAAGCTTTCAAATCCAATGGGATGGCTATACAGGTCAGTAAAAGTACAGAGGAAAGAAAATTCTTTTGTGTGTATCACATTCTGTGCTAATTACTTTATATAACTGTCTCATTTACTCTTTGCTTATGATGTAGGTTTACTCTTCTCATTTTAAAAACACTTTTTGCATCAATAAGAAAGTAAGGCTCTCAGAGTTTAAGTGATTGGAAGTCTGTGCACTGTCTATATTTCATTCCATCTCTGTCCGGAGAGTCAAATTCTTTCATGAAACATTTCTACCCCTTCTGTAGAACCTTCTCTGACCATCCTAGCCCACAATGATGTCTTGTTCTGAGCTTCTCTAGTGCTTATTACCTGTACCACCAATTTCACACCTGTAACACTTTGCAATGTTGGTTATATTTGACTTATATATCAATCAGTAAGCATTTATTGAACAGCCACCATGGACCCCCTAGGCAGTGGGGATACACAGGTGAATAAGACACAGCCCCTGAACTCAGGAGTTAAAATCTAATAGAGGAAACAACCCCACTGGCAGTGAATAAACACCCCGGGTCGGGCGCGGTGGCTCACGCCTGTAATCCCAGCACTTTGGGAGGCCAAGGCAGGCAGATCGCCTGAGGTCAGGAGTTCGAGAGCAGCCTGGCCAATATGGCGAAACCCCGTTTCTACTAAAAATAAAAAAATTAGCCTGTGTGGTGGCGGGCACCTGGAATCCCAGCTACTTGGGGGGCTGAGGCATGAGAATCGCTTCAACCCAGGAGGCTGAGGTTGCAGTGAGCTGAGATCATGCTATTGTACTCCAGCCTAGCGACAACAGCTAAACTCTGTTTCAAACAACAACAACAGCAACAACAAAAAACCGTTTATAAACACCCCAATCCATTCTAAGAGTAAATCGCTTTCTCTAGTTCTCTCTCCCCTAGTTTGGAACACTTACATTTCAGCTCTCAGGAAAAAAAAAAAAAAAAAAAAATATATATATATGTATATCATACCAATTAAGCCTGAAAGTAGCAAAACCAAGCCTTAAGGGAAAAGGAAAAGGAGAATTTTAACTAATGAACTACAGCAGCAAATACCCTATATCCTGTTTGTGGTGGTGGTGATGTGAATATAGACATGTATTAAAATGAACTGTATACCATAAAATTCCATTTTAGTATATGGTTTTTTGTTGTTGTTGTTGTTGGTTTTTTTTTGAGATGGAGTCTTGCTCTGTTGTTGTTGTTGTTGTTGGTGGTGGTGGTGGTGGTGGTGGTGGTGGTGGTTTTTTTTTTGAGATGGAGTCTTGCTCTGTCTCCCAGGCTGGAGTCCAGTCGCATGATCTTGGTTCACTGCAACCTCTGCCTCCTAGGTTCAAGTGATTCTCATGCCTCAGCTTCCTGAGTAGCTGGGATTACAGGCACGCACCACCATGCCCAGCTAGGGACACCATGCCTACCAAGGACAAAACACAGCAGAGGTAACAATGGACTTAAAACTTAAATTCTCTTAAGGGATACTGCTTTTCCCAGGCAGAGCAGGCAGAGGGGGTTTCCGCCAAACTCTCAGCCCTGTGGCAATACACAATGGCGGGTGGGGCCAGGCATGGCTAGGGGACAGAGGCAGGAAGAGGATTACTTGAGGCCAGAAGTTCAAAGGCCAGTCTGGGCAACAAAGCAAGACCCCACCTCTACTAAAAAAATGAAGAGAAAAAGAAAACAATGGCTGGTGGCACACTGTTGTCTTAACCCACTCCATGGAGGGAATCAGGGAGGAAGAGTCTCACTTTCTGGTAACTAGGCATGACTTTAGGAATAAGACTATCTATTCCAGCCCCTATTCTAGCCAGCTGTCCTACTAACAACACATTCCTAAGCTAGTCTTCTAAGGCAATGATAACTTTCTAAAAGATAATGAAAGTCCATAGATAAAAGTTATATGAACAAAGCCTGGTATAGAGACAAGATACCGCTCAGCTTTGGTTTCCTCTTGTTTCTCTCGGTCAGTCTGAATCTTGCTCATCAACAATTTTAACTTCCATTTTTTCCTTCAGTTTCATGTCCTTTGTTACTGAATCAATTCAATTTGATTTAATGAGCAACTTCGACATGCAAAGCCATATGTACTTAAGAGAATAAACATGAATAAGAGAAGATTCCTGCTTCAAAAGTTGATAGTCATGTAAATTATTATCCATAATATAGATCTGGAAATGTCATGTTCTTGTGACAACTACGTATGCTCTTAAGAGCCATATATAAAAGCCATGTGTATATGTGGCTTAGCTTATTCCACCCCATACTGTAAGATTAAGATCATTGCCATCTTCAAGGTTCTGGGCTGGGCTATGTTAACAAGAAGTTCTGGTTGTGCCTACTGAGAGACTTGTCCCAGAAATGAACATTGCAAGCATTCTCGAAGTCAGAGAATCACTTAGTCTTATCATTACGACCTAGGATTTGAGGAAGAGAAACACCAATCCCTGTGACTATCTACGGTATCCACCCCACATCCTTTCTAGACTTGCCCCTCAGTAATATATTCTTCAACCCAAGCCTCATCCTGTCTACTAAGCAAGAGGTAAGGCAGGTAAACAGATTTCCTCTAAAATGTAGAGGGTAGAGTTAAGGGAAGTGAAGTTCATTTAGCATCTACCATGTGCTATACATATCATAGCTTGTTTAAAGCTCACATTAGCACTGTAGAATAAGTCTCATTGCCCGCATTTTACGTCTTAGGAAAGTGAGGCCAAAAGAGGTTACATAACCTGTCTGAGGTCACGGCTAGTAAGTGGCAAAGCCATGATTCAGACTTGGAGAATGGTAGCAGATGGAGTTCTAGTTCGGAAAATCTGTTGGATTCTGGCTCTACCAGGGCTTTAACAAGGCTAAGAGACATTTCAGATTATCAAAGTGCTCCAAAGCTATGGGTAGGAGGCCCCCACACAGCAAGCTCTACTCCAGGGAACTTCAGACTTTGCCTGAAATTCAGTTGCACCAAATGCCTTTAGTCTCCACAATTTAATTTTTGCACCTTAATTTCAGGCTGCTCCCAATTAGAAATGTGATAGCTCAGTTGCCATAAGCAAAAGAACTCACACCAAGGAAACCCTTGCTGAGTTGTCAGCACCCTGGGAGATAGGAGCCCTGAGGCAGAGAAGGCCATGGAGCAGGAAAATATAGAGGCTTCTTAAACATGAAAGCACTGACGATCTGGGAGGCCAGGCAGAGTGGTCAGAGGGATCGCCCCACAGCTGGAAGTCATTAACAGCCCGGGGTTGCATAAAAAGCAACGTGAAGGGAGTGAATAGCTTTGGTCAGGCTACCGAAGTCACTGAACCAAAGCCTGGACCCTGAGTTCACCAATCCTTCCTACTCAGTAATACCTACAGGTAAGTCCAAAGGGAAATTGCTTCGGGAATCTGACAATTTAACTCTACTCTGCTGATACAAGGATGTCATCACCAAAGCTGGAAAGAAAATGGGCCACTGATGATGACATGATTTAATAATGAGGCCAGCTCTCATTTTTCTATTGGGAGCTTGGCAAGAATTCTCTAGACAGTAGACAATCCTCAACTGACTTATATTTGACTTTGGAATTTGAGATAGCTTTGGCAGCAGTAGGATTTTTTCTTTCTTTCTTTCTTTCTTTCTTTCTTTCTTTCTTTCTTTCTTTCTTTCTTTCTTTTTTTTTTTTAATTATACTTTAAGTTCTAGGGTACATGTGCATAACGTGCAGGTTTGTTACATATGTATACATGTGCCATGTTGGTGTGCTGCACCCATCAACTCGTCAGCACCCATCAATTCATCATTTATATCAGGTATAACTCCCCAATGCAATCCCTCCCCCCTCCCCCCTCCCCATGATAGGCCCCAGTGTGTGATGTTCCCCTTCCCGAGTCCAAGTGAGCTCATTGTTCAGTTCCCACCTATGAGTGAGAACATGCGGTGTTTGGTTTTCTCTTCTTGTGATAGTTTGCTAAGAATGATGGTTTCCAGATGCATCCATGTCCCTACAAAGGACGCAAACTCATCCTTTTTTATGGCTGCATAGTATTCCATGGTGTATATGTGCCACATTTTCTTAATCCAGTCTGTCACTGATGGACATTTGGGTTGATTCCAAGTCTTTGCTATTGTGAATAGTGCCGCAATAAACATACGTGTGCATGTGTCTTTGTAGTAGAATAATTTATAATCCTTTGGGTATATACCCAGTAGTGGGATGGCTGGGTCATATGGTACATCTAGTTCTAGATCCTTGAGGAATTGCCATACTGTTTTCCATAATGGTTGAACTAGTTTACAATCCCACCAACAGTGTAAAAGTGTTCCTATTTCTCCACATCCTCTCCAACACCTGTTGTTTCCTGATTTTTTAATGATTGCCATTCTAACTGGTGTGAGATGGTATCTCATTGTGGTTTTGATTTGCATTTCTCTGATGGCGAGTGATGATGAGCATTTTTTCATGTGTCTGTTGGCTGTATGAATGTCTTCTTTTGAGAAATGTCTGTTCATATCCTTTCCCCACTTTTTGATGGGGTTGTTTGTTTTTTTTCTTGTATATTTGTTTGAGTTCTTTGTAGATTCTGGAAATTAGCCCTTTGTCAGATGAGTAGATTGCAAAAATTTTCTCCCATTCTGTAGGTTGCCTGTTCACTCTGATGGTAGTTTCTTTTGCTGTGCAGAAGCTCTTTAGTTTAATTAGATCCTATGGAATCTAATTAAGATCATGGGCTTAATTAGATTTAGAAAGATTCATGGGCTAGAATTCTGAAATCTTTGCCTTAGCTGTGTAACTGTTCAGAGAGCAATTTCTTTTTAATCTGTCTCTTCCTTTGGCCTCTAAAGTTCTTCTCAGAGAAAAAAATCAATCCCCTGCTCCAGGCTAGGGCCAAGTATATAAGGTTTTTCAGTTTAATCTCTGTCCACAGGCCTAGTCACTTTAAGCTGGCCTGTCCTAGGGCTGAGAATCTACTGATGGTGTTTTCATCTTTCTCTTAGGAGATCCTGAATTTCCTAAACTGCCTTTGAGAGACTCAGATATTTTATTTTATAAACAGCAGTGACAGATGTTATGTATCAATTGCTAATGTTGTCTGTACAAAATCAAGAAGATATGTTAGAATGGATACAAACCTAGAGTGCCTTTTGGATATGGCAGGTGAGGAGTGTTCCTTGATGGTTTGTTTTCAGTTCAGTGCAAGACACACGTGAAGCACATCACTTACTATAAATGAACTTTAAGAGGGAAAGATACTTTGGAGTTGTTCTATCACTTGAAAATGGGGCTGGACCATTACAAGAGTAAATATAGTTATTTATCAAAAGCCAGATCTCCAAGTCCAATAGGAGAGAAATAAGTATTATTCATATAGTTCAGTCCTTAGAACCAATTCTCCTCTGCTGTGTATGGCATTTCCACATCTTGCTTTGACTTCAGGCTGAGCCTGTTACTGTTGGGAGGTGGGAGATGAGGGAGTGTATTTCAGAAAACCCGTCTTCCCCTCAGACTTCCAGGGTCTTATTCATATCGACTTGTTCTGCTACCATTTTACCCATACCCAGCATCCCGATATTTATTGAACATATTTATGTGTGCCATTCTATCCTCGTTCCCAAAGGGGATACGAAGATGAAATTTTACAAAAGGTTGTAGAGCATTTACACAAACCTGTAAAGGAGGTGATGTTGGCCAGTTTAGTTTTTTCAGTTTACTTGTGGAACTCGTTAGCCTGCTTTCAGCCCTTTTGTCTCCAAAAGCTTAGGACATGTACCGCCGGTGGTGTGTGAGATGATTTAAGTTAAACAGAAGATGATTTTCGGTGATAGATGGACAAGCATAAAATCATCACATCATGAAAAAGTAATTCCCTTTTTGATTTGATTTCAAGCCTGGATTCATTTAGAAGAAAGTTTCAGTAAGGGTTGATATGTCATTAACATATTCTAAAACTTATTCTTTTTTAATATATTCCTTTTCAATCAAGAAAATAGACCTTAGGCCTGGAGTGTTCTTCTGCTGACAGTATTTATAATTTATTGACACCGTTTTATTAATTTTTTTCTAGGATTGTATTGTTTATGAAAAATGACAGTAACATGCTATAAAATTTCCAATTTACACAAATGCATTTATGTTTTGGAAAAGTTGTTAGTTGATTTGAAGAAAAATATTGAGTAAATAATAATATAGCTGGCTTGGGGATATGGTTGATATCCTGACGTTGCTATTCAAATGACTGAAGTTTGGGAGACACTTCTTTCCCCTACTCCGAGCCCAAACAAAATTACTGTTTGTGACCCATTCCTGCCCTCTGCTTTACCTAAACCAATTCAGGATCATGATAACGACTAACAGTATAGTAAGAATCATACTTCTCCCTATAAGCATTATGCTAGGGCTCTGAGATCTTTAACCTAAAGAGTCATTTTAATGGTGGAAATTTCTAAAAAGACAAGATAATATATTTGTAGTAGATGAAACTGTCACAATAATGACACTGTCGAGTGCTATCATTAATTTAGGCTTTTTGAGTATTCTCTAATTCTCACAACAACCTGAGGCATTTTTGAGATGAGAATACTGAGGTTCAGGGCAGTTAAACAAAACCTCAAGCAATAAGGAGCAGAGCCATGGTCTGGTGCCCAGAACCTCTGTCCACGCAGGTAGCTTAACTGCTCCCCCTATGATTTTTTTGAGACGGAGTTTTGCTCTTGTTGCCCAGGCTGGAGTGCCGTGGCGCGATCTTGGCTCACCACAACCTCTGCCTCCTGGGTTCAAGTGATTCTCCTGCCTCAGCCTCCCGAGTAGCTGGGATTACAGGCACACGCCACCAAGCCCGGCTAATTTTGTATTTTTAATAGAGACGGGGTTTCTCTATGTTGGTCAGGCTGGTCTCAAACTCCCGACCTCAGGTGATCCCCCACCCTCGGCCTCCCAAAGTGCTGGGATTATAGGCGTTAGCCACTGCACCTGGCCCTGCTCCCCCTAAGTATTAGGCAAACCCTGGAGAAGCCACACGGATGAACAGCCTGAGGAACTCAAGGGAGCATGTGAACAGGTGCACAATAACACATATAACACCGGGAAGCTCCGAAATACTACGGGAGGAAGTACGTTCAGAGTAGGTGAGACAAATTGAAGAAAGTGGGGACTCTACCAAAGGAGTCACCTCACTGCATTTATCTCTGCCTTGCATTCTAGCCCTCTGCCTTACAGACCTCTCCTCGTAGGGCCAGGTCAGCTTTCATGTCTCCCACCAACCCCAGTCACTCAGAAAGGAGCAAGTACTCTTGCTGCTTTATTTCTGTCTCTGGAAAGGATGCCTTTCTTCCCAGTTGGGAAGACCGTTCCTCAGTTCGGTCTAGTGGACTGCTGCCTGTAGGACACGCAGAGACAGGCAGGCTGCCCCTGCTTCTGGAGATAAACCCCTGCTGCAGAGCTTTTGTCAGGTCAGCCACTGTCCTGCAACAGCTTGTCTAACCCAGCGCCACAGACCAGCTATGCTCTTCACCAAGAGTCTAGGCAAGAGCTTCAAGTGCTCTTAGAGTCATTCCGTGTCATGCTAACCTGGGGCTTCAAGCCTACTGTTGGGAATCACTATCCTTCGTGATATCCACCGTGTCCGGGCCCCACCTCCTGCCTCTCCAATGGATGGGATTTCTTGCAGTGTTGGCATCATCCCAGTCATACCTGGTTTTACCAGGTATTTTATAGAACCTCCCAGATGAGAATTAAGATAATGAGTATGAAAGATAATGAGTATGGTAATGAGTTGAGAAATTCCAAAGCCCCAGAAAAATATACAAGATTATATCACCAAACCTTTCCTAGCCCACTCTAGAGTTTAGTCCTTGGAACTCAGCCCTTGTCTCTATTCCCGTTTTCCCTGGGTGATCTCATCTGTTCCCCTGGTTTTAATTACTACATATATGATCATAACACTCCTATCTGCGTGTCTAGTTCAGATCTCTCTCCTGACCTTTAGATTTTTATTTTGACAGATTCCTAGATATCTATATTTAAGTGTATTCCACAGGTACTTCAGAGTAAACAGAACTCACCCCCTTCCTCACTAAGGCTTCCTCTTCCTTCGGAATTTTGTATCTCATCAGGGTTACCGATGAGTCCCAAAGAACTCTAACTGGAAGAAACACACACATCCCATACAGTCTTCTCTCCATACCAAGTGCAGAGCTGGGCTCTAGTGTGGCCACCTGGGGACAGTGCAGACTTGAGGAAGTGCTTCGCAGCAAGACTTTGCAAGCCCCAGTCCTGAGCAATCCCAGTCCTGAATGCAACTTCTGCCCAGCTTCCTTTCTTCTCTTTTTCAGGGATATATTTGAGTCCACCATTGATTCAGGCTCCTATTGAATTGGTAAGGGAGGGACTGGAATGGGGCCCAAGTGCAAGGCTCCTTCACAGAGCAGCATGCACCCCCATGTGCACATATCCTGGAACACTTCCTGCCTTCAACTCCCGAGAGGCACAGTTCAACAAATCAAGCTGGAGGCTTCTTTGAACCAGAAAACCTAAATACTTTAAAGGAAAGTGTGGAGGCTGGTGAAACAGGTATTACTTTGTTCCCTGACATACAGGTGGTAGAAATGTCACATTTCTTTAATTTTCTAAATTAAATACCCTTGGCTTCCATCCAACAATGAGTAGCAAATCCAATCTTGGTCCTTTATCAGGAGCTTACACATACTGGGGGAAAGATGTCTCTTAGTCAAGGGTGCCTGCCACCCCTGGTGCTCTTTGCTCAAAACAATGGTCTATTCTACCACCCTTTCTCCAGTTCTCTCTATGGCATGGAGACCTCTGCTGAGGTCAGCAGTGCCTTTGCTCACCTCCCTGAGCTCACAGTCATCCCCATTGAAGGCCCTCTGGTCCCAGGGATCTATGGGAGGCCTGGAACAGGACCTGGCCACAAAAGGAGGCTGCAGGGCTCCTCAGCACCATGCCCTCAAAGCCAGGCTCAGGAAATTCTCCTTGCCCTCTTCTAATCCTACAAATCCTTCTTCCTCTCAGACAAAACAATTTTATTGCCTCTAAGACTGGGTTAATTTTTTAAAACAAAAGCTTGTTTATTTCTTTCTTTCCTTTCCTTTTCCTTCCTTCTTTCCTTCCTTCCTTCCTTCCTTCCTTCCTCCCTCCCTTCCTTCCTCCCTTCCTCCTTCCCTCCCTCCCTCCTTCCCTCCCTCCCTCCTTCTCTCTTTTTTCTTTTTGATGGAGTTTCACTCTTGTTGCCCAGGCCAGAGAGCAATGGCACAATCTCAGCTCACTGCAACCTCTGCCTCCCGGGTTCAAGCGATTCTCCTGCCTCAGCCTCCTGAGTAGCTGGGATTACAGGTGCCCGCCACCACGCCCAGCTAATTTTTTCTAATTTTAGTAGAGACAGAGTTTCACCATGTTGGCCAGGCTGGTCTCGAACCCGTGATCTCAAGTAATCCACCCGCCTCGGCTTCCCAGAGTGTTGGGATTACAGGCGTTAGCTACCATACCTGGCCTGATTTCTTTCTTTTCGTTTTCTTTTCTTTCTTTCTTTCTTTTTTTTTTTTTTGAGGTGGAGTTTCGCTCTTGTTGCCCATGAGTGCAATGGCGCGATCTCGGCTCACCACAACCTCTGCCTCCCAAATTCAAGCAATTCTTCTGTCTCAGCCTCCCAAGTAGCTGGGATTACAGGCATGAGCCACCAAGCCCAGCTAATTTTGTATTTTTAGTAGAGACGGAGTTTTTCCATGTTGGCTGGTCGCAAACCCCAGACCTTAGGTGATCCACCTACCTTGGCCTCCCAAAATGCTGGGATTACAGGCCTGAGCCACCACTCCTGGCCTCTTTCTTTTTAAGAGACAGCATCTCGCTCTCTTGCCGAGGCTGTAGTGCAGTGGTGTGATCATAGCTCACTCCTAGGCTCAAGCGCTCCTCCTGCCTCAACGTCCTGAGATTATAGACATGAGCCACGACGCCCAGCTCAATTTCTTTTCTTTGTTTCTTTCTCATTTTCCTTTCCTCTTTTTTTTTTGTTTTGTTTTGTTTTGTTTTTTTGTTTTTTTGTTTTCCTGAGATCAGAGAAAGCCTGATCTCTAAAACAAAAAGCCCTGGTTACCCTTTGGGATTGGGAGTGTGGAGGAAGATAGGAATGGCCTATTCTTTTGTGAAGAACAGAAATGGCAGATACTACAGAAAATCAGTCAATTCCTCAAGCAGGTTACCCTCCCTGCATTAAAGTGATGCTTACCTCACACCTTATTGCCAAAGTTTGGGGCCTGCCTCAGATTGGTGATGCATCAGGTTGAAAGTAAGCAGCAAACTTAGGATTCCCCCATGCTTTAAAACATTAAAAAAAATTTATGGATACATAATAGTTGTACATTTTATAGGGTACATGTGATATTTTCATACATGCATAAAATATATAATGATCAATTAAGGGTAATTGGGATATCCATCTCCTCAAGCATTTATCATTGTCCTAGGAATACTCCAATTCTACTCTTTTATTTTGAAATATGTAATAAATTATTGTTAACTATAGTTGCCCTTTTGTGCTACCCAACACTAGATCTGATTCCTTGTATCTAACTGTACTTTTGTACCCATTAACCAACCCCTCTCTTTATCCCTTCCTCCCCACTACCCTTCTCAGCCTCTAGTAATCATCGCTGTACTCTCCATCTTCATGAGTTCAATTTTTATCTTTTTATTATTATTATTATTTTATTTTATTTTATTTTTTGAGACAGAGTTTTGCTCTTGTTGCCCAGGCTGGAGTGCAATGGCGCTATCACAGCTCACCACAACCTCTGCCTCCTGGGTTCAAGTGATTCTCCTGCCTCAGCTCCCAAGTAGCTCACAGGCATGAGCCACCATCCCAGCTAATTTTGTATTTTTAGTAGAGACGGGGTTTCTCCATGTTGATCAGGCTGGTTTTGAACTCCCGACCTCAGGTGATCCGCCCGCCTTGGCCTCCCAAAGTGCTGGGATTACAGGCATGAGCCACCGCACCCGGCCTTTATCTTATTTTTAAATTTTTTTTTTTTTTTTTTTTTTTTTTGTTTTTTTTTTTTTTGTTTTTGTTTTTTTTTTTTTTTGAGACGGAGTCTTGCTCTGTCGCCCGGGCTGGAGTGCGGTGGCCAGATCTCAGCTCACTGCAAGCTCCGCCTCCCGGGTTTACGCCATTCTCCTGCCTCAGCCTCCCAAGTAGCTGGGACTACAGGCGCCCGCCACCTCGCCCGGCTAGTTTTTTTTTTGCATTTTTAGTAGAGACGGGGTTTCACTGTGTTAGCCAGGATGGTCTCGATCTCCTGACCTCGTGATCCACCCGTCTCGGCCTCCCAAAGTGCTGGGATTACAGGCTTGAGCCACCGCGCCCGGCCTAAATTTTTTTTTTGAGACATGGTCTTGCTGTGTTGCCCCGGCTGGAGTGCAGTGACGCAGTCATGGCTCACTGCAGCCTCAAACTTCTGGGTTCAAGTGATCCTCCTGCCTCAGCTTCTCAAAGCACTGGGATTATAAACATAAGCCACCACACCCAGCCCTCAGTGTTGTAGTTTTTTTTAGCTCCTAACATATGAGTGAGAACATGCGATATTTATCTTCTATGTTGGCTTATTTCACTTAACAGAGTATCCTCCAGTTTTATCCATGTTGTTGCAAATGACAGAATTTCATTATTTTTATGGCTGAATAATATTCCCTGTGTAGAGCGCCACGTTTTCTTTATCCTTTCATCCACTTTTGGACACTAAGGCTGATTCCATATCTTGGTTATTGTGGAATGCAATAAACATGGGAGTGTGGATCTCTCTTCTAAATACTGATTTACTTTCTTTTGGTTATATATCCAGCAGTGGGGTTGCTGGATCATATGGTAGTTCTAATTTTAGTTTTTTGAGGAATGAGCCACCACCTTCTGCATATAATTCCAAAATAACTAGGGAGAGTGGGGGTGGTGCTGCCTGGTTCCAGTTTCCTGGGGCTTGTCTAGTTTAGGCCTTCCATTCCTAGATCTCAGGAGAAGTGTGAAGAACCCATGAGAGAGTTACCCCCGGATCCTATCTAACCCTTGTATAATGAGCTGGATAATGGAATAATAGAAGACAGATCCCTTGATCATTTATAAATGAATTTTATTTCTATTTTTTGCATACATTTTTCTATTTTTAAGTATTTCATTAAAATATTACTTATTCTGATTATTGGAATTTTTGGCACCTCCTGAAGTTTCGCACCCAGGACACATGCCTCACTCCTGTCACCCTGGTCTGTCTATGGACTGCTGGAGCCCTTGTGGTTTATAGGATGCAGAGGGTTGCCTGGGCCTGACTCTGCGAGACCCCCAGTGGGAGGCAAGCATCTCAGCCTGGCCCTAGGCAAGGGTTGGTGGCCTAGCATCCTGGGCCAGCACTGCTCCCAGACCCTCAGCTAGAATGTATTGAGGCTACACATGTGAGGTACATTGACACCCCCGGACATCAAGCCAAGGGTCCTTTGATTTTTGTCATAGATGGAGAGAATTTGCTCACATACTTCCATTCATTAAGGGTCACATGAGGATCCAAGAATTTCATGGCAAAATCTAGGTTGACCTGATTTAACTAAATCCACGTTCTTTACTGTGGCCCATATTTATCCAACATCTGCTGTCTGCAGGCACTATTTTAAACATGTAGTGTAATAGTAAACAAGACAGATGAGATACTTTGATGACATTTATATTATGGTTGTAGAACTAGACCAAAACAAGTAAACAGACAAGATACAGTTGACCCTTGAACGACATGGGGGTTAGGGGCACCTAACCAGTTGAAAATTTGAGTATACCTTTCAACTTCTCCAAAACTTAACTACTAATATAGCCTACTATTGACCAGAAAGAAGCCTTTCAGATAACATAAATCATCAACACATATTCTGTATATGTGTTACATACTGTATTCCTACAGTCAAGTAAGCTAGAGAAAAGAAAATGTTACTAAGACAATCATAAGGAAGAGAAAACACATTTACAGTACTGTACTGTATTTATTGATGCCATAAATTTATGTCATCTGTTTACAAGATGAACCATCTGTCTGAAATGGTAGGCAGTCGCAGCTGCAGACCTCAATCTATGGTCTATATCAAGCTATTCAGCTTTTTCTTGTAATGTCATGACTTTTCTCTGCTTCTTATGAGCACTTCTAGCATCACTAGTGGCACCTTGTATGGGTCCTGTGGTGTTATTCAAAGTTTACGATACTGTATTAAACACTACAAAAAAACACATGAGAACCTTGAGAGAGCACTTTCTACTGCCATATGCAATAATTTACTAGAGAAACTAACTGCTTACCTGGAGGTGATCAGTGTCACCTGACATTTTAAGCAGATGCTTGCAACACTTGCGCTCACAGCAATAGCAACAGGAGGTGGCTTTGAAATTATTACAGTTGTATAGTATGTGTAACAGTTAATTGTATGCGGTTATGATTTAATACTGCATCTTCACATTTGCTTACATTTCTCTCCACCGCTAATGGTGCCATGTATGGTATTTGTACATAAGTGTTGATAAATTTTAACTGTTTTTTTTTTTTTCAAGACAGAGTCTCGCTTTGTCACCCAGGCTGCAGTGCAGTGGCATGATCTTGACTCACTGCAACCTCTGCCTCCCGGGTTCAAGCTATTCTCCTGCCTCAGCCTCCTGAGTAGCTGGGATTACAGGTGCCCACCACCACACCAGCTAATTTTTGTATTTTTAGTAGAGATGGGGTTTCATCATATTGGCCAGGCTGGTCTCAAACTCCTGACCTCATGATCCGCCCACTTTGGTCTCCCAAAGTACCAGGATTACAGGCATGAACCACCACGCCCAGACAATTTTAACTTTTTTTTTGAAACAGAGTCTCACTCTGTCACCCAGGCTGGAGTGCAGTGGCTCGATCTCGGCTCACTGCAGGCTCCGCCCCCGGGTTCATGCCATTCTCCTGCCTCAGCCTCCCAAGCAGCTGGGACTACAGGCGCCCGCCACCTCCCCCGGCTAATTTTTTATATTTTTAGTAGAGACGGGGTTTCACCATGTTAGCCAGGATAGTCTCAATCTCCTGACCTCGTGATCCACCCGCCTTGGCCTCCCAAAGTGCTGGGATTACAGGCATGAGCCACCGCGCCCGGCCCCAATTTTCACTTTTTATAATAGACTTATGTATATTTTATGGTAGTAAATGATAAAAATAGACTAGTATCTACATGTATTTTATGCATTTATGACATGCCTAACTTTTTCTTAAGTTTTTGAACATTTCTAGGTTATGAGGTTCATCTGTGAGTTTTTTCAAATTGTTCCAAATCTCCAAAAAATGTTCTAATACATTTATTTTTAAAATTCCATATATAAGTGGACCTGTGCAGCTCAAACCCATGTTGTTAGCTGGGCACACGGTGGCTCAGGCCTGTTGTCCCAGCACTTTGCAAAATGTGCACGTTGCTCAAGGCAGGAGGATCACTTGAGCCCAGAAGTTCAAGATTGGCCTGGGCAACAAAGTGAGCCCTTATCTCTACAAAAAATAAGAAAAATAACTAGGCATGATGGTGCCTGCCTGTACTTCCCTCTGCTTGGGAGGCTGAGGTGGGAGGATTGTTTGAGCTCAGGAGTTTGAGGCTGCAGTGATCGCACCACTGCACTCCAGCCTGGGTGACAGAGCAAGACTCTGGCAAAAAACAAGAACAAAAAAACTCATGTTGTTCATGTAATTTCAAATAGTGATGAGTTCTAGGAAGAAAATAAGGTTATATAGTAGTGGCCAGGCGCAGTGGCTCACGCCTATAATCCCAGCACTCTGGAAGGCTGAGGCAGGCAGATTACCTGAGGTCGGGAGTTTGAGACCAGCCTGACCAACATGGAGAAACCCTGTCTCTACTAAAAATACAAAAATCAGCCGGGCATCGTGGCAGATGCCTGTAATCCCAGCTATTCAGGAGGCTGAGGCAGGAGAATCACTTGAACACTTCAGCCTGGGCTACAGAAGGAGACTCCATCTCAAAAATATATATATATATATATACACACACACACATATATATATATATGCACACATATATATGTATATGGTAGGGAGTGAAGTGGGGTAACTTGAGAGAAGTTGGTCAGGTATAAACACGCATGAGGCAGATTCTAGGGCTGAGATACAAGGTAGTATAGTCGACAACTTCCAGCTTCTCCAGAAGTGGCAAATAACTTTCCCACTGGGTATCCACACAGAAACAGATGAGCACACTTACATGGCATGTGCTGCCCCACCTCCCCCTCCCGGGAGTTACAGCTACAGCAGTTTTACAACCTCTTTAAATCAGCTTTATAGTATCTGGCAGCAAAGTATCATTTCCTAACATGCTGAATCATTGAGTCTCTGAAGACCTGGAAAAGGGATGACAAGCCAAATCATTCAGGAACCAGGGTGTCCCAGAGAGGTACGTAATAAATTTCATCTGGGTGTTGGAATTGGCCTTTTTTTTTCTTCTTTTTTTTTTTCCAGTTACATTAATAAAGCAAACACATTGTTTTTATCTTATCAAGCAAGGTAGGAAGAACATTTTCCCCTTTATTTCTAGGTAAGCCTGCACAAAGGATTGAAAGGGCTAACAGCATCTAGGTCATACAGGATGACACCTGAATTATTGGAGAGTACTTTGTACATGACAGAATTATCCAGATAGGTAAATGGTGTTGCAAACACTTCACCAAAATCCAACTAGAGACCTCTAAGTTCATTTTAGTGTACAGCTTCCAAACTTTATCTGCAGTGTAGGTAGCCTGGTCTGTTTTAAAATCCTTCTAGGAAACTATGGCTGTGTAAATTGGTCCAACAAATAGCCAAGTGTACATGTTACTCTGTTAGAAAGGGAAAAGCAGACACAGGCATAAGTGTAAATTTTTATCTCGTGGCATCCGAGGAACCTAAATGTCTGGACAGGTTTGTTGTGCTATGTGGCTGACAACCAGGTTATTACATAACTCACAAAACTCTTCTCCAGCAGCCCAGACTTTCCTGAGGTTAACTCTTCCCATAGGACTAGAATGAGGAAAAAAGAAAAACAGATCTCCCTAAGCTGCAGCCACATTTAATGTCCCCTTTACCCCACACCTGAACTCCTGCTCCCTGGAAGAAAACCCTAAATAAATACACCAGTGGCAGCAGAGAGGGATTATTTTTGATAGTGGCTGCTCCTGACTCCAAGCTGTGGGCACTGAACTAGAAAGCAGTGCTGAGAGAGAGAACCAGGAATAAATGACACTGGGAAATGGGAAATCCAGAGAAGAAAAAAAAATCTTACTTTCCTCCCCTGAAAAAGATGCGCTTTGCAAGGTTCATCTTTTCCTCTTTTAATCTGGCGAGTCTCGAAATTTTTAGTCTTTAGGCTACTTAAGCAGAACGAGTCTCACCTATTTACTAGATTACATAAAGAAGCAAGCAAAAAAAAACACCTTTGAATCCCTTGTGTTTTTGCTGAATCCCTTGTGATTATTTATAGCTCCTTTCAAAAATATTTGCTTTGGTGCATTTAAATTTTGTTTCAAATCTGCAGTGGAAAATATGTTTCAAAGGGCAAAAAAAAAGAAGAAAGAAAAAAACCACCCAACACACTGTGAGCCTTGCGTTTAGACTCAGCCCACTGAACGGCTGGAAGAATTTTCACAGACCCACCAGAGATCCCTGGATTCAACTTGTAAAACCACTGATCTAAAAACTACATCTTGACTTCAGAACACTTCTTTTCATCTGGAATTATCTATTATTGACCACAGAGAGCAGCCACTGACGATTTCCTGGAACAGGGCCCTGTATAGAGAGAGGTGAGCTCCAGTGAGGGAAGAAGAAATTTCTTTCGCTTTCTGAGCGGGTCTTTGGTACAGTACAATATCTATGCTATAGTAATATATCTATGGGCTTGACTTCTCCTTCTCCTCTTTTTCCTCTTTCTCCAGCCCCCTCCTTCCTCATCATCATCTTCTTTTGTTTGTTTGTTTATTTGCTTCTTCTATAGTAAAACTTTCTGAAAGCCGATGTGCCTGGATGATTTTTGCCTGGTACATTCCGCTAATTGGAGTTTCAGAATCACAGTTTCTTGCTTGGGTGCAGAATTTTCAAAAGTGTTTAAGTGCCTAAATTATTGTAGTAGTGGCTGGCCACTGCCCATGCTTTGTAGACAGGCAGCTGAGAAGGTACCAAAAAAAAATAAAAAAAAACAAAAGGCTGCAGGTCTGTACCAGAATGCAGAACCCTACTGAGCTGCTCCTCAAGGAAGGAGGAGCCGTGTTGTACTGAGCTGACAACATGGGCAATCGAAAGAGCAAACCCAGGGCATAAATGGAACCAGGCCCCGGAAGCCTTTGGTTGGGAGTCTCCCTTTGGTCAAGCCTTTCCTTTCGTCAAGTGGCTCTGTGAAAATAAAGAAGAATCTGATCCAGATGAAGGTAAGGAGTGCATCGGCATCTCCTCTTCTCAAGCTACAGGGATCTCATTAAGGATCAGGGCACTTACACTGATGGCTTCACTTTGGGCCCAACCTACAGCAGGACAGCCCCATGCAAAGATAATTACCAGGAATGGTGGGCTCATTACAGCCCTTTGATCTGGTCACTCCAACATACTGTTAGACAGATGTAAGAAAGCTGACGGACATTTACATGAAAGTGACTAAATTGCAGGTTGAAGGATTTGGTTTTAGCCTCTGTCAGGTTGAGGCTTTGAAAAAACAGAATGTTATGCATTCAGGAAACCAAATAGCAGATTCTGTTGCTTTGGAGCTCTTGCAAATTCAAGTACATAAGGACATGTATAGCCAAAATTGAGACAATTACCTTTTTTTTTTTTTTTTTTTTTTTTTTGCTGGACTAGCTTGAGTGAGGAGCAATTACTTTTAATAGTCTATTTTACTGTCCAGCACATAACCCCCATATATTGTAACTGGCTCTGGGTTGGAAGGCAATCTGGGAAAGGGCTTGTTTCTGCTTCTTTGAGACAGCCTGCAGGAAACTTCAAAGTTAAAATAACGTAAAACTTGCCATATCTTGGTTCCACTACGAGTGTTTCTCTTCCAATCACTTCCGCCTATGAGTATTCCAGCAAAGATGCCATTACAGTCCGGCACGCAGAAATAAAAGGAGCCAAGTGTTGGGCAAAAGAGATAAGGAACCAGAGCCAGAACTCTCACTGAAACGGGAGATTTCTTTTTTTTTTTTTTTTTTCTTTTTGTTTTGAGACAGAGTCTCCCTCGGTCGCCCAGGCTGGAGTGCAGTGGTGTGATCTCGGCTCACTGCAAGCTCTGCCTCCCGGGTTCACACCATTCTCCTGCCTCAGCCTCCCAAGTAACTGGGACTACAGGCGCCCACCACCTCGCCCGGCTAATTTTTTGTATTTTTTGTAGAGACGGGGTTTCACCGTGTTAGCCAGGATTGTCTCCATCTCCTGACCTCGTGATCCGCCCGTCTCGGCCTCCCAAAGTGCTGGGATTACAGGCGTGAACCACCGCGCCTGGACAAAAAGGGAGATTTCTTATAGAAAATAGGAACCAAAAAGTGCAGATGTCTGGGAGGAGGTGCGGGCAGTATGTCATCTTTGAAATAAAAAAGAGTACGATTCCTAGGGGAAATGTACACAAAAAGGCTGTGAGTTGAGAGAAAACTGACTTTAGTTTTGTTAGGGAGATTTATTCAGATTTTGGGAGGAAATTGGAAAGAACTATAAAGCTAGAGTCTGTAATTAGTTCCCATACCTGTGCAGACAGTTCTGAGGGGTGAGGTGCTCCCTAGAGCCCTGAGAGGTCTGCATTTTGCTCACAGGGCAGCTGTCTTGAGGAAAAAGATGAAGAATGGAAGTGTTATGGGGGGCATACGCCCCTCTGATGGTCACTACAAAGGTAGGATCCAGCTGTAAATGGCCTTCTAGAGAGCCACCAGTTCTGTCTCCATCTGTTCCCCAAACTTGTGCTTACAGATTTGATATTCAGGTATTTTTCAGAAGAATGAGCTTGAAGCAAAAATACTGAACTAAAACATTCTTTAAAAAAAAAAAATTCAAAACCACAATTTGAATCTTGTTTAAAAGATGGAAGGATGAGAAGTGTGATTCTCTTGGCTTGTTTAGAAATAGACATAGCAGATCGGGTGCAGTGGCTCAAGCCTGTAATCCCAACACTTTGGGAGGCTAAGAGGCAGGTGAATCACGAGGTCAAGAGTTTGATACCAGCCTGGCCAACATGGTGAAACCCTGTCTCTACTAAAAATACAAAAATTAGCCAGGTGTGATGGCGGGTGCCTACTCTGGAGGCTGAGGCAAGAGAATTTCTTGAACCCGGGAAGCGGGGGGTTGCAGTGAGCCGAGATTGCGTCACTGCACTCTAGCCTGAGCAACAGAGCAAGACTCCGTCTCAAAAATAGAAAAAAAGAAGTAGCCATACTAGACGGGATCCCAGGTGTTTTGCATTTTCACTCTTCCCTCGGGTTATCCTCATCTCAACTGCCTTCAGGACTTGTTCAATACAGTTAGTAATTAGGCTTTTAGAAAGAGGAGAAGTATTTATGTAAAATTGCCTGCTTACGTCCTGTAGCTGCACCCCTGTGCCTCCAGGGAAGTGTACGCAGTGACCATTGAGTGGGTATCTGCTTATTTCATGGTAGAACTGACTTAAAGCAGACTCCTAGTCCTTGGCGTTACTCTAAGTTAGGGACAAATTTCTCATCCTCAGCATTATTATAAATTAGGGACACAGAGAAAAATTTGCTGGCTCCTAGAGAAGGCATTCACTGCTTGGAACCCAGACTCAGCAACATCATGCAGCCTGACCACTGGCTGTAGTGCACCAAGCTCATGATCAGGAATTAGGAGACCAGATTCAGGTCTTGCATCTGCGTGTAACTACCTGTGAGACTTTAATGTATGTATTGACCGCCTCAGGGGTTCCATCTTCCTATGAATCAAATGGGAAAACAAAGACTTGCCTCCTCTACTAGCAAGAATTCTTGTAGATACCATGACAGGTTAAAAGTATTTGCCATAGCTGGGGAAGAGAGAATGGGTTCAGACCCTTGATGTTGTAGTAGCTAATTTTTTTACTTGATTGATTTTTTTTTTTTTTTTTTTTTTTGAGACAGAGTCTCACTCTGCCACCCAGGCTGGAGTGCAGTGGCGTGATCTCAACTCACTGCAACCTCCACCTCCAAGAACTGCTTCTGTATTTCCTCAATATTAAATAAATTCAAGCAATTCTCATGCCTCAGTCTCCCAAGTAGCTGGGACTACAGCCACGTGCCACCACACCCAGCTAATTTTTGTATTTTTAGTAGAGACAGGTTTCACCATGTTGGCCAGGCTGGCCTTGAACTCCTGACCTCAGGTGATCTGCCCACATTGGGCTTCCAAACTGCTAGGATTACAGGTGGGAGCCACCAATCCGGCCATTGCTTAATGTTTTAAATGTTAACAATCCGGCCATTGCTTTATGTTTTAAATCTTCATCTTCCATTTTCCTGGGCTCCTAAATGACCTGGATACACTTTTATTTTCTTTTTTATGTATTTATGGATGTATGTATGTATTTATTTATTTTTCAGAGACAGGATCTCCCTCTGTCACCCAGGCTGGAGTGCAGTAGTGTGATCATTGTTCACTGCAGCCTTGAACTCCTGGGCTCAAGTAATCCTCTCCCTCAGGTTCCCAAGTCGCTAGGATTACAGGCACACACCACCATACCCAGCTAATTTTTAAATTTTTTGTAGAGATAGGGTCTTGCTGTGTTGCCCAGGCTAGTCTCTAACTTCAAGTGAACCTCCCACCTTAACCTCCCAAAGTGCTGGGATTACAGGTCTGAACCACCATGCCTAGCCCCTTATTTTCTTGTAAGTTTTTATTGATATAAAGTACACTTACAGAAAAGTGTTCATATCGATGAATTTTAACTATGTGAACACACCCAGAAAACCAGAATCTAGATCTAGAAACAGAGCATTACCAGCACCCAGAAGCCTCCTCATTCCCTCTTCAAGTCCCTTTTTCTTACCAAAATTAGTCACTAACCTGACTTCTAACACCATAAATTAAGTTTTGTCTGTTTGGGGGCTTTATATGTATGTGTAGGGGTTTTTATGCCTGGCTTCTTTCACTTAATATTAGGTTTGTGAGATTCATTTATGTTTTATATGGTAATATTTTATTTGTTCTCATTATTGTGTGGTATTACATGAATTAATACCACAATTTATTTATCCATTTGTTTGTCCACAATTTATCTACAATTTACATGGATAAATGCCACAATTTATTTATTCATTGTCTTACTGATGGACACATGGAGTGTTTGCAGTTGGGGGCTATTACTGAACAGAAGCACTAGGAACATTTGTGAATACTTTTGAGTGCATTTCTATCTAGAAGTAGAATTGCTAAATCATAGGACATGTGTGTTCCGCTTTTACAGATATTGTCAGTTTTCCAAAATGATTGTATCATTTTACACTCCCATCAGCAATGTCTGAGATTTGTTTTTTCTCACATCCTCATCAAGAGTTGGTATTGTCTGTCTTTTACATTTAGCCATTTTGATGGGTGTGCTTCTTTATTTTAATTTCTATTCCTTGAAGAGTAATGAAGTTTAGCACCTTTTCACATATTTATTGGCCTTTTGACTATCCTGTTTTGAGAAATATCTGTCCGGATTTTGAACCGGTTTCTCTACGGAGTTGTCTGACATTTTTATTGACTTGTAAGCATTCTTTAAATGTAGATATGAGCCCTTTGTTGTGTACATGTTGCAAATACCATCTCCCACAAGGCTATGTTGAGTCACATTGGAGCTTCAGGCAAAAGAAAAAACAAAAATACTGATTCCTGTCTTTATTTTAAATTTTGATATTTTGTTCAGCATGGATTTTTTTGTATTACATTTGATTTTTTAAATATTGCATCAAATTTTTATTTCTCCTGATTACTGAGTTTTTTTTGTCACCCCCTTAAAGAATTGTATCCAAGGCAAGAGCCTCACTTGCCTCCCCGCAGTCCTGGCCCATCTCATTCTGTATCTTGCATTTTCATGCTCTTTATATAGTGTTATTTGATGAAAAGAAGTTTCTAATCTAATGAAGTCCAAATGTTCAAGCTTTTCTTTTAAGATTAGTGCCTTTTCATTTGGATCACATTTATACAGTTACAAAAATAAAGATTTGATTTTGGTCATTCTTCAGATGTTTGGCTCTGAATGACTTAAGCTGAAGTAACTGGCTCCTTTTCTAAAATGTTGTGCCGTCATTTCACCTGATGAGCATTCTTGGAGTCTGCTAGATATTGTTAGGTCCTGAGGCTGTGAAGAGGTCTTCAACAGGATGTAAAGCAAACTTAATTGTAATTACCTTATTCAGCCCATTAAGAAATACAGTACTAAAGTTTTATCTCTAGTCTCTCAAATTGGCATCCCTCAAATTGGCATCTGGTAATGTACATTGTGAGGTAGACTGATAACCAAATGACAGTGCAACATCTTACCAAGAAGTAGATATGACCTGAGTGTCCTATAAATAATGTAAGAGCAGGTTTTGAAATTTGGAGAGCTGTTTTCTCATTTCATGTACACTTGCCCCAAATTGTAGTTTTTGAAGTTGCGTGCATTATTACATTAACAAGCATTTTGTGTATATGTAGTAGTTACTTTGTACTAAGAGAACTTGCTTTGGGGTGCAATTAAACAATAAACTGATTTTATTTGGGAGAAACAGGGAAGGGTGCACTTACTAGCAACCTAAGCATAATTTTTCAGTGTTTGCCCTTAAAGTTTAAATTAAGGTTTAAATTATAATTCAAAAATGTTAGAGATTCTGTATCTTTTTGTTCAGCATGGCTTTAATTTCCCCCCCCTTATGGTTTGTTCTTTAATGCCTTTTACATTTGGACACATAGTTTATGCTTTTTAGATTTTGGTTGCTATCTTGCCAAAATAAATGTTAGCTGTGTTTCAAACTTGATTTTCTTTCTTTCTTTTTTGCCTCCAGAATGTCTTATTTAAAAAGAAAGCTAAAAGTATACTTCTAAGTCAGAGCCTCTATTTTGGTGCAAAAGTCTTACTTTTTTTTACTTTTTTACTTTTAATTTTTTACTTCACATTGAATATAGCCAGGCACCCAAGAAGTCTGATGGCCACCTGAGTGCAGGTGACAAGGACCTGACAGAGCCCATGCAGGGCTTTAGATTTGGACACACAAGAGTTGATAACTTCCTTGTGAACTCCTTGCCTGATCTAAACTCAATATGGATTCTGACTGTGTTTGAGTGATCATCTTCAAGGTTAAACCTGTTGGCAGTTACCCCTTTTCACAAAGTGCACAGTGGGAATCGAGAATCTGTAGGGTTAATTTTGGAGCAGTGGCTTATAACATTCACCTCTTTTTTTTTTTTTTTTTTTTTTTTTTGACTTATCTCACAGATAATGAGACCTTAATAATAAATAGGTGTAAAAAAGTTTCACATTGAAATGATACAAACATTTGATGTAATAAAACTTTGTTGGCTTGATATTTCAAGGAACTGAAATCTAGCAGTCTTACTGGAGAGACAAGAATTGGTCTCCAGCTGCCTTTGATATATTCGGGTGTGAGTGGAGCCGGAGTCATATACCTGGAGGGAACGTGGTTTGTCACACCAAAGAGGATTTTGTTTTCTTCAAACTAACATGTTGCCTAGGTTTCAAATTCTTTGCCACAAGGCCGATTTGCTTACATTAACTGGAGTTCTGTAGAAGATACTGGTGACCTAAGCTAAGTTGTACTCAACATACTCAGTGTCAAGCTAATGAGGTTCTGTTATAAAGCTTCTACTTTTACTCTGAGAGAAAACATGTTCAGGGCTTCTAGAACACTAAAAATTTTGGCTTAAACAGTGTTCAGTCTAGTGTCAAACTTCCAATGGAATTCAAATTCACATAATCTGAACTTTGTTCACAGGTTATCCTAATAGAGTAATTCTTCATTTTGTTCTATTGAGCTGTCTTAAGGATTTGTTTCAAACAGCTAAGTTACTTGATTAAAATAATGATAAAATTGTAAAAAAAAAAAAAAAAAAAAGAAAAGAAAAAGAAAAAGAAAAAGATTAGTGCCTTTTTAAAATCCCTTATAAGAAATTTTGTCTTACCTAGTCTTATTCTATCTTATATCTTCTAGACAGCAAGCACTGTCCGCTTGAACTTTCTGCAATAATGGAAATATACTATATCTGCATTGTCCAAGATGTAGCAACTGAATGGCTATTGACTACTTGAAATAGCACTAGCCACATATGGCTATTGAACAACTGAAATAGTACATACGGTCTACGGCCTTACCACCCTGAAATATTTTACAGATATTGTCAGTTTTCCAAAATGACTGTATCAATCTTTCCTGAAATAGTACATATGATGAAATGAATTTTAAATTTTATTTACTTTTAATTTAGATGAATTGTGGTGAATGGCAATGTAGTTCTGTTAACGTTGTTGCACCTGGAATTGATTTTCAGGTATGATGTGAGGTCAAGTTTCCCTTTTTTAAAATTCTGTATGGATATTCAATCAACCCAGCATCATGTACTGAAAACACTATCCACTTTATTAATCCATTGTCTATCTAATATGTGTGTGTTGTTCTGGAATCTCCATTCTTTTCCATTTGTCCATTAGTCTATCTTTCTGCCACTTGCAACCTGTTTCCATTTCCTGCAACTTTACAATAAGTTTTGATATATGGTAAGATAAGTCCTTCATGTTTCTGGTCTTCCCCAAGATTGCCTTGGCTATTCTTGAACTTCTGTATTTCCACATAAACTTTATGATAACTTTATAAATTCCACCAAAAAAAAAAACCCTGTTGGAATTTTTATTGGGATTACATTAAATCTGTACATCGATTAATATGAAAGTCTTTACAATACTAAATTTTCTGATCCATGAATATGGTATATCCCTTCACTAGTTGAAGTCTTATTAAAATTTTTTGATAATGTTTTATAGTTTTCTATGTAGAAACCTGGCATAACATTCATTGGATTTATTCCTAATTATTATCTATTTATTTTATAAGTGGCATATATATGTGTATATATATATATATATATATATATTTTTTTTTTTTTTTTTGAGACACAATTTCACTCTGTTGCCCAGGCTAGAGTGCAGTGGCATGATTTTGGCACACTGCAATCTCTCCCTCCTGGGTTCAAGTGATTCTCGTGCCTCAGCCTCCCAACGAGCTGGGATTACAGGCACCTGCCACCATGTGTGGCTAATCTTTGCATTATTGTAGAGACAGGATTTTGCTATGTTGGCCAAGATGGTCTTGAATGCCTAACTTCAAGTATTCTGCCCACCTCGGCCTCCCGAAGTGCTGGGGTTATAGGCATGAGCCAATGCACCCAGCCTTATAAGTGGCGTATTTTAATTTTAATTAATTAATTAATTTTTTGAGATGGAATTTCACTCCTTTTGGCCCAGGCTGGAGTGCAATGGCACAGTCCTGCCTCACTGCAACCTCTGCCTCCTAGGTTCAAGCAGTTCTCCTGCCTCAGCCTCCCAAGTAGCTGGAATTACAGGCACACACCACCATACCTGGCTAATTTTGTATTTTTAGTAGAGATGGGGTTTCACCATGTTGGCCAGGCTGGTCTCGAACTCCTGACCTCAGGTGATCCACCTGCCTTGACCTCAAAGTTCTGGGATTACAGATGTGAACCACCATGCTCGGCTATAGTGGCATGTTTTAATGTTCATTTTTAGTTGTTTGATACTGGCATATTGACATAATAATTAAAATTTTGTATTTACCTTGCATACAGCAACCCTACTCAATTAACTTAATAATTCTTATAGTTTATTTATAGATTCACAATCATGTAGTGGAGTGTGTAGTGATTTCTTTCAGATAGTTGTTTTATAAATTTTTTTTTTTTTTTTTTTTTTTTTTGAGATGGAGTTCTGCACTTGTTGCCCAGGCTGGAGTGCAGTGGTGCAATCTCGGCTCACCTCAACCTCCACCTCCCGGGTTCAAGCGATTCTCCTACCTCAACCTTCCGAGTAGCTGGGATTACAGGCACATGCCACCACACCGGCTAATTTAGTATTTTTAGTAAAGATGGGGTTTCTCCATGTTGGTTAGGCTGGTCTTGAACTCCTGACCTCAGGTGATCCGCCCACCTTGGCCTCCCAAAGTTCTGGGATTACAGGCATGAGCCACTGCTCCTGGCCAGTTTTTTAACTTCTTTTTCTTGACTTATTGGACTGGGTAAAACCTTAAGAACAATGCTGAAATAAAAGTGAAAATAACAGGCATCCTTATCTTAGTTCTGATAGAAAGCACTCAATAATTTCAGTTAAATATGATGGTTACTGAAGTTTACTTTTTGTAGTTACTGTTTATCAGATTGAGGAATTTTTCTTCTAATTCTAATTTGATATAATTTTTAAACATTAACAGATAGTGAATTTTATAAAATGCATTTTTCTTATTAATTAAAATGAGCCAGTGATTTTTACACTTTATTCATTTTATTTATTTTCTTTTTTTATGGATAGGTAATAGTTGTACAATTTATGTGGTACATGTGATACTTTGATATGAGCATACAATGTGTAATGATCAAATCGGGATAATTGGAATATCCATCACCTCAAGCATTTATCATTTATTTGTGTTGGGAACATTCCAAATCTACTCTGCTAGTTATTTTGAAAGGTACAATAAATTATACTTAATTGTACTCAACCTATTGTGCTACCAAGTACAAGTGTGTCTGGAATTGGTGGGTTCTTGGTGTTGCTGACTTCAGGAATGAAGCCGTGGACCCTCGCAGTGAGTGTTACAGTTCTTTTTTTTTTTTTTTTTGAGACAGAGTCTGGCTCTGTCACCCAGGCTGGAGTGCAGTGGCCAGATCTCAGCTCACTGCAAGCTCCGCCTCCCGGGTTTACCCCATTCTCCTGCCTCAGCCTCCCGAGTAGCTGGGACCACAGATGCCCGCCACCTCGCCTGGCTAGCTTTTTGTATTTTTTAGTAGAGATGGGCTTTCATCATGTTAGCCAGGATGGTCTCGATCTCCCAACCTCATGATCCGCCCATCTCGGCGTCCCAAAGTGCTGGGATTACAGGCTTGAGCCACCGCACCCGGCCAAGTGTTACAGTTCTTAAAGATGGTGTGTCTGGAGTTTGTTCCTTCAGTTGTTCAGATGTGTCTGGAGTTTATTCCTTCTGGTGGGTTAGTAGTCTTGCTGACTTCAGGAGTGAAGCCACATACCTTCGCAGTGAGTGTTACAGCTCTTAAAGGTGTCACGTCCAGAGTTGTTCGTTCCTCCCGGTGGGTTCATGGTCTCACTGGCTTCAGGAGTGAAGCTGCAGACCTTCGTGGTGAGTGTTACAGCTCATAGAGGCTGCACATCTGGAGTTGTTCATTCCTCCCGGTGGGTTCGTGGTCTTGCTGGCTTCAGGAGTGAAGCTGCAGACTTTCATGGTGAGTGTTATAACTCTTAAAGGTAGTGGGGACCCAAAGAGTGAGCAGCAGCAAGATTTTTCATGAAGAGCAAAAGAACAAAGCTTCCAGGTGTGGAAGGGGACCTGAGCGGGTTGCCGCTGCTAGCTTGGGTGGCCTGCTTTTATTCCCTTATCACCCCACCCGCATCCTGCTGATTGGTCCATTTTAAAGAGTGCTGATTGGTCCGTTTTACAGAGTGCTGATTTGTGCGTTTACAATCGTTTAGCTACACACAAAAGTTCTCCAAGTCCCCACCCCATTAGCTAGACACAGAGCACTGATTGGTGCATTTACAAACCTTTAGCTAGACACAGAGTGCTGACTGGTGCATTTACAATCCTTTAGCTAGGCCGGGTGCGGTGGCTCAAGCCTGTAATCCCAGCACTTTGGGAGGCCGAGACGGGTGGATCACGAGGTCAGGAGATTGAGACCATCCTGGCTAACACGGTGAAACCCCGTCTCTACTAAAAATACAAAAACTAGCTGGGCGAGGTGGCGGGCACCTGTAGTCTCAGCTACTCGGGAGGCTGAGGCAGGAGAATGGCGTAAACCCGGGAGGCGGAGCTTGCAGTGAGCTGAGATTCGGCCACTGCACTCCAGTCCGGGCGACAGAGCAAGACTCCACCTCAAAAAAAAAAAAAAAAAAAAACAATCCTTTAGCTAG
>NC_045453.1:6982425-7089024 GCF_002776525.5 Piliocolobus tephrosceles
AAAAAAAAAAAAAAAAAAAACAATCCTTTAGCTAGACAGAAAAGTTCTCCAAGTCCCCACCCGATTAGCTAGACACAGAGCACTGATTGGTGCATTTACAAACCTTTAGCTAGACACAGAGTGCTGATTGGTGCATTTACAATCCTTTAGCTAGACAGAAAAGTTCTCCAAGTCCCCACCTGATTAGCTAGACACAGAGCACTGATTGGTGCATTTACAATCCTTTAGCTAGACAGAAAAGTTCTCCAAGCCCCCACCCGACCCAGAAGCCCAGCCAGCTTCACCTCTCAATCCCCCTCTAAACAGGACACTCCAACTGCTGTTGGGAATTTGGCCAGTGACCACTCTAGCTACTTCCTGCTGGATAGGGGCAAAGAAGGGACCCTGCAGTTGTATTGTCCTCCAGAGGGGAACTCTTTAGGCCAGTGGAAGAGCCAGAAGGTCAATCCAGGGGTCCTCGGTAGAAGTTGTTAGTTGAACTCATTTGGGGTTCCATTTGTAAGACCATCTGTAGCACGATGGCCTCAATTCTAGAGGAAACAAATTTGACAAGAAGGTTAAAGATACAGGGCCTGAAGGTGAGCAATAGCAAGATGGCTGCCACAGGACCTAGAAAGGGAAGAAGCCATGTTGTCTAACTCCAGAGGTTGGTATAAGAGTTTGAAAGGCGTTGTCTGATTTCAGAAGCCTTTTCCTGTGAATGCCAGGTGGCATCCTTTACTATCCTTGACTGTTTAGTGTAAAAACAACACTCTTCCCCTAAGAAGGTGCAAAGTCCTCCTTTCTCAGCAGTGAGGAGGTCTGGGCCTCGGTGGCTTTGGATAGTCGCTGCTGCCAAAGAGTGTATTTGGGATTGTAGAGCAAGGATAGATTTCGTTATCTCTTGCAAACTGTCTGAGAAATCCTTCGAGAGTGTGTAGTAGTAGGATAATGAAGTAGATAAACTGGCTATTCCAGTTCCTATAGCAGTAGCCATTCCTAACCCTATAAGTGGGAGCATTAGTTGTATGGCTCTGCACTGACGGACTTGAGCTTTGAGGGGTACTGATAGGGCCTGATTTCCTGGGGCAATGTTAATGTTGGGCCTTAGAAAGACTAAGGTGCAGGTGCCTGTCCAGTTAGTGGGGAGGCAGATATAGGTCGATGTTCCACATAAGAAGAATATACCTTGGCTGGGTAGACAGGATTGGTTGTGTATGTTAAAAAGGTGTGTGAATTTGTTGTTTTCATTTTCCCCTACTCCTAGAGTACTTGCCAAAGTAGCTCCAATGAGCGGTTGGAAAGGGGTGTTGGAAGCAAACTGAGTGGCTCCCTGTGTTCTATTTTCCCATTGGAGAAAAAACTGTTTTGTATCTACTAGGAACCATTCAAGAGAGTGACTGAAAGAGGGGATGAGAAGGCATTCACTAGTGGTAGGGACGCTGCTGCAGGGGGTCCAGGGGTGAATGGTCATGCAGGGAGTATGTTTGCCATTACAAAACGTGGACTGTTTGTTAGGAGGGGAGGAGGTGAAGATTGTTGGAGGCCCTGAGAAGCAGACAAGCCGTTTGAATGGAGCTGTTTGGGTGGCTCGGAAGTTACTATGATCAGTTAGGGCTTGAAGTTGTAGGGAGTAATTACACTGACGGGGTAGAAGGTGCCCCAGGGGCAGTCCTGATAACAGGTTGCGTTGGATGCATAAAGGGGCTTGTAAAGTTAAGATGGTATTCGTAGTTACAGGGCTGTGTGTGGGCTTTTCATTTCTTGTGTAACATTTGAGGTTGGAAATTTAAGAACATAAAAGTTGGGTTGTACGTCCTGTTAGGGTATTCTTGGTCCTATCAGAGATGGGGAAGTCAGCTAATGATTGCAAATTTAGAAGTCAGAAGGGGTCTTTTCCTTCATAGCGAGGGTGGTAGGCTAAGTTGGTTAAGGCCCAGTTTTTTGCAGGAATGTGATTGGCAATGTAAGCAGAGGTTGATAGAAAGATACAAAGCCAACAGTCATTTGCCAGGGAAGGATTGGACTGGTTTAATAGAGAGTGGGTTAAGTTGAGAGTCTTGTAGAGATAATTAGGAGCTAGTGGAAGGGGAGGGGCAATTGTATGAGATATCCAAGGAAGCAGGAGGGATAGATAGGCAAAGAGTAAATAGGAAGGTAAAGGGGGTGCTCTGGAAGATGAGATCATTTTATCCAGGCTGAATTAAAGGTACAAGTAAATTACTGTCGGAAGGAAGGAAGATAGAAAGAAGGTGGATGTGATTAGGATTTTCGTCCTGGCAGGAGCTACAGTATATAGTCCTATCGCAAAGAGTATGGTTAGTATGCTGCTTAATAATATGATGAAATAGTAAAAGGATTCCATTAAAGGGGCAAGGAGAGGTGTTAAATATAAAGATTATGTAGGTTTTCACTTATCTTTTTTAAGGAGGAAGGGGTTTTTCCTCAGGATCAGTGGTAGGAGCCTTTTTAGTCTGGGATGTTTCCTTCTGAAATAGGAGGTGCAAGTCCTCCAACGGTTCGCAGGTGTATCGAGGCTGGTCTGGCTGATCTTGGGACTCCTGAGCTGATGGTCCCGCTGGGGGGTTCCTCAGGGGGTGTTCCTCAGGGGGTGTCCAAAATTTAACTCGGGTGTGGTGAGTCCAAGATTCCACTCCTACCACCGTAACTGCAGTGGGGGTATAAAGGATTACCGAGTATGGTCCTTTCCACAAAGAGTCCGTAGATGGGGAGGTAGAGGGGAGAGATTTGACCAACACTAGATCTCCTGGTTGAAACAACTTTGTTCCCTTTTGTCTGTGACATCCTTCAGGTAGGTTTTTAAGGTTTTGTTGATATTTTGCCAAAGAAGTTATATCTTTGACCAAGTTGGCCATTTCCTGATCAAGTAGGAGGCCATTTGTGAGAAAAGGTCGTCCATACAGCATTTCATATGGACTGAGCCCCATTTTGTGAGGAGAATTTCAGATTCTCAACAGGGCCATGGGCAGAAGAGTAGGCCATAGGAGATGCGTTTCTTTTGTTACTTTCCTTAATTGCCTGTTGAGTGTTTCATTTGCCTTCTCGACCTTCCCTGAGGATTGTGGCCTCCAGGGTGCAGTGAAGGTGATATTGTATCCCTAGCACCCTGGAAATTCCCTGAGTTATCGTGGCTTTAAAAGCCAGACCATTGTCACTCTGTAAGCTTTGGGGAAGCCCAAATCCAGGAATTATTTAATGAATTAGGACTTTAATCACTTCCTGAGCCTTCTCTGTCTTGCAGGGGAAAGCTTCTATCCAATTTATAAAGATCACAGATCAACAAGTTTTGAAATTCTTTTGACTTAGGCATATGGGTGAAGTCTAACTTACAGTCCTCTCCAGGATAGTGACCTATTCTTTGTTCCCTCAAAGGGGCCTTACGATGGACCAAGGGATTATTCCTTTGGCACACCTCACAGGCTTTGACTACCTGTTGGATGATCTGGAGGAGATTTGGCCCTGTAAATAAGGATTTGGCCATTTGATGAGTGTTTTCAATACCCATATGAAAAGTTTGGTGGAGGGTTTTAAGTATTTTCCACTGGCTAACTTCGGGTGTAAGTACCTTTCCTTCTTCTGTCATTAACCACCCCAAGGGGAGAAAACTATGCCCCTGTGAAAGTCCCCATTCTGTTTCAGTTGGGGAATACTGGGGCTTAATCTCTTGGAGGGGGTTGTTCCATATCAAGGGTCCTTCTGTAGGTATTTCTAACGGGAGATTCTGCCTGGCAGTGATTTTGGCCTCAGCATCTGCCTGACGGTTTCCTTCTGCCTTTGCTCCTTCACCTTTCTGATGGCTTTGGCAGGGTAACACTGCCACCTCCTTGGGTTTTCGCACTACATGCAATAACTCCATGATTTCTTTGTGGTATCTAATGGGGGTTCCCCCAGAGGTTAGGAACTCCCTTTCTTTCCATATTGCAGCCTGGGCATGTAGGATTAGATAAGCATACTTGCTATCTGTGTACACATTTATTCTTTTTCCCTTTTCCAGTTCTCAGGCTCAGGTAAGTGCCACTAGTTCTGCTAACTGGGCACTGGTCCCTGGGGAAAGAGGCTTACTTTCAAGTATGGTTACATCACTAACTATGGCATAACATGCCCTTTGTATCCCATCCTCCACAAATGAACTTCCATCGGTATATAGGTCAAGGTCAGGATTCGCTAAGTGTACTTCTAAGAGATCATCTCGGGCGGCATAAGTCTGGACTATAATTTGTTGGCAGTCATGCTCGATTGGTTCCCCATCCTCTGGGAGAAAAGTGGCAGAGTTGAGGGCCATGCACGTACGGATTTGAATCACTGGTCCCTCAAGGAGTAGCGCCTGGTATCTAAGTAGGCAGTTGTCTGATAGCCATAAACTTTCTTTGGCACCTAGTGTGCCATTTACATCGTGAGTAGTCCAGACAGTGAGATCCTTTCCTTGTATTATCTTGATAGCCTCTGACACTAAGACAGCCACCACCGCAACTACCCTTAAACAGTGAGGCCAGCCTTTTGCTACTACATCAATTTCCTTACTTAGGTATGCCACTGGTAGTGGGGTTGTCCCACGAGTCTGAATAAGGACTCCGAGTGCTATCCCTGCTCTCTCTCTGCCGTATAAAGAGAAGTTTTGTCCTGTGGGAAGGTTTAAAGCTGGAGCTTATACTAGGGCCTGCTTTAAGGTTTTGAAGGCTGTTTCTGCCTTCTAGTAGAATACTCATCCTACTAGATGAGTATTTGCCCTCTGGGTCTCCTTGATTATAGTATAGAGGGGCCTGGCTGTCTTGCTGTATCCGGGGATCCACAGTCGGCAAAAGTTGATGATTCCAAGAAACCCCCGCAATTGTTTTAATGTCTTAGGGAAAGGATAAACCAGTATAGGCTGTTTTCATTTCTTGCTGAGTGCCCTGATTCCTCTGGCTAAGATTAGGCCTAGATATTTGACCTGCTGTAGGCAAAGCTGGGCCTTCGACCTAGATGCCTTGTACCCTTGATTAGCTAGAAAGTGTCTTGTTTTTCTAAGACCAGCCGAGCGGGCGCAAAAGAACCAGTGGGTAGGCAAGTGTAACAGCAAAACTGCACGTTTATTTTGGTAACCTAAGGTGTGTGGGAGAAGTCTGTCGGCCTCCGGGGAAGGAGGCCGGCAGAGTCCCCCCGTGGGGCTCTCGGACGGACTTCCCACAGTCCTGACATCCCGACAGGAGTGGGGCTGCAAGAAGGCCTCCGGGCTGTGAGAAGGCCGCGTGGCTCAATGGCGGAGAGCAGCTTTTCTAGGAGTGGGAGGGCAATAGGTGGGGCATGGGCATGTCAGGGGCGTTCCGCAGGTGCGACCAGGTAAATCTTGGTCTCTTCAGATTGACGTCACCTGGCGCATGCCCAGTTGGTCTGCACCCTCCCTGGGGGCCGGCTGCATTTTCGCGCGCGCGGGAAGAGTTGGTGGTGAAGAAGAACCCGGAAGTGCACCATCTTGCCTCCGTTCGTCCAAACAGAAAGTTCAAGAGATCTAGAGTAGCCTGCTGGCATGAGGCTTCTGAACTGGTAGCCAAAAGTAAATCATCCACATACTGAAGGACCAGAATGCCTGGACTTGAGAAGTGGCCTAGATCTTGGGCCAGTGCCTGACCAAACAGGTGAGGGCTATCCCTAAACCCTTGGGGCAAGACTGTACACATAAGTTGGGATGTGTGGTCTGTGGGATCCTCAAAGGCAAAGAGAAACTGGGAGTCATAGTGCAGGGGAATACAGAAGAAGGCATCCTTAGGTCCACAACAGTGAACCATTCTGCTTCCTCTGGTATTTGAGAGAGCAGGGTATAGGGGTTGGGTACAACTGGATATGGAGGAATTATTGCCTCATTGATGGGTCTAAGATCTTGCACTAGTCTCCACTGACCGTTCAGTTTTTGTACTCCTAGAATTCAGGTGTTGCAGGGACTGCTGCATTTCCTTACTAAGCCTGGAGCTTTTAAATGTTTAACAATACCCTGTAATCCTTTATGAGCTTCAGGCCTTAAGGGATATTGCCTTTGATAAGTAAAAGTGGTGGGGTCTTTTAGCCTGATTTGGATTAGCCGGGCATTGTTTGCCCTTCCAAATTGTCCTTCTGATGCCCAGACTTCAGAGTTGATTCCCTCCTCAAGTAGAGGACAACAAATGGACAACTATTATCCCAGGATTCCTTGGATGGTAATTGACCTTGAGGACAGTCGTCCATAACAGGGGATTAATACTGAGAAGGCCACACCAGTGTCCAGGAGGAGGTCAATTTCCTGGCCCTCAATGGTCAAACGTACCCGGGGCTCAGTGAGGGTGATGATATGAGATGGCACTTGCCCCAGGCACCCAGTCCTGTTGTTGGATCATCTGGTTGAGGGCTTCTGACCCAGAGAATCTTTGTCTTCTGGGGCAGTGCACCTTCCAGTGATTGCCTCGGCATAGCGGACATGGACGAGGGGGCGACTTGTTTCCCGTTGGATGATCTTTTTTAAAGTGTCCTTGTAAACCACACTGATAGCAACCCCTACCGGGTGATTGGCCTGCTCCATTTCGGTTCTCCATTTCGACCAGCAACCGAATATTGGCCTGCTCCATTTCGGTTCTCTCTGAACCACCGAGGTTTGTCTGAGGGCCATGACTAAGGCTGCAGCCTTTCTCTGATCTTGCTTTTCCTTTTGGGCCTGTTCCTCTTGGTTCCTACTATAGAACACCAAGGTTGCCAGGTTTAATAATGCCTCCAGAGTTTGTTCAGGGCCCAGGGCTTCCTTTTGGAGCTTTCTCCTGATATCTGAGGCTGATTGGGCAATAAACTTATCTCTTAGAATCAATTGACCCTCAAGTGATTTGGGTGACAGGGGAGAATATTTTCTTAAGGCCTCCCATAGCCACTCAAGGAAGGCAGAAGGATTTTCTTCCTTTCCCTGAGTAATGGTGGATGTCATTGAATAATTCATGGGCTTTTTCCTCATTCTCCTTAGTCCTTCTAGAACACAGGTCAACAGATGTTTATGACTCCAGTCCTCATGATCTGAGTCAAGGTCCCAGTGGGGATCCATATTGGGGACAGCTTGCTGACTGGTAGGGAATGTGTCCCTTTCTTCAGCTGTCATTCTATCATTTACTTGACTAAGATACCAGGTATCTCCAAACCCTCGGGCTGCAGCTAAAGCCACATTCTTTTCATTAAAGGCCAGGGTTTGATCTAACAACAACATGACATTTCTCCAAGTGAGATCGAAGGTTTGCCCTAGACCCTGTAGGACATCTGTGTACCTATCAGGATCATCTGAAAACTTCCCCAGGTCTGCCTTGATCTGCTTTAAATCAGAGAGGGAGAAGGGGACATGTCCCTGGGTTGGGCCAAATTCCCCTCCCCCTACAGCTTGAAGGGGACATAACCGATAGCCTGGGGGTTTTTGTGGTGCTTTGGAGATTTCTTTGCTTATTTCCTTCTGGGCAGGGGAGATTAGAGGAGGCTTATCATTAATAGGAAGGGGGGCTATAGGGAGGCTACGATATGGGAGTAAACTGAGAGGTCCTCCTGTGGGATGTAAATTGTAAGCTTTGCATAGTTGTGTATTCTTCCTCAATGAAAAGAAAGCTTGGACATAAGGTATTTCACTCTGTTTGCCTTCCCCCTTACAGAAAAGGTCAAGTTGCAGGATAGTATTGTAATTTATACTTCCTTCAGGTAGCCATTTTTCCCCATCAGAGAGATAATATCGGGGCCAGGCCATAACGCAGAAAAAAATGAGCCACCTCTTTTTCAGGATTTGCAAGTCAAATTGGTCCCAATGGCTTAGGATGCATTTCAAGGGTGAGCCTGTTGATGCCTGAGTGTTTCCCATCTGAAAGACAAAACCACCAGTGGTTTGGGTTTGTTTTGTTTCTTCCCCTGCCCAAGAGCTCGAAAGGGTCCCTGGACCCTGCTGATCAGAATAATTGCACTCACCGACCAGCAGCAGAATCAACCCCTGCCCGAGAACCCGCAACAGTCCCTGGACCCTGCTGATCAGAATAGTTGCACTCACTGATGCAGCAGCAGAAACACTAGTTTTCCTCCAAGACCACAAGGAGGACCGAGGAAGGTCGGATTTAGTAGCCCCTACCGACGCATTCTTGAAAACCTGCACCCTTGCCTGTCCTCCTGGACCACGAAAAGGACCAAGAAAAATTGGATTTAGTGACCCTTACCAATGCATTCTCGAAAATCTGTTAGAGTCCTAAGCCTTCTGTTAGTATTGGGACCTTACCCGTGTCCTATAAAGATGTTATGCCCCAAAAATGAAGTGGAGGGCCATGCCCTGAGGGAGGGAAGCGATCTCCAGGGTTGGAAGAGTGACACCTTTTGTCCTCACTTATATGAATAGGAAGGATATCATTTCTGAGGTTCCCCATATCCTAGCTTCAGGAATAGCTTTTGTTAGGCCTGCTTGTCTGAGGAGGGATCCTAAAATTCCAAAGAGTCCCCCCTACGATGGGGCTTTGGGCAAAAATTATGTCTTTCTGATTGGTGAGCCCGGCTGCCTAAAGAAGGGAATAGAGTCCTGCAGTTTATGCTAGAAATCATTCTTATAGGAGAAACTAGAAAAGCACCAGAGACAGGGAGTGGTTTTTAGAAGCGGGGCTAGCCTCAGAGAAGAGAGGCAAGAGGACGCTTGTCTGGCAGGCATTAGGACCCAGGGGACAAGGGTCAGGATAGATAGGATAAATGGGTGAGTCTTGTTTGGGCGACATGCCTTTGAGAGTTCCATTCATGGTTGCAGGGTCAACCAACTTGTTGTTGGGACCCCGGAGCTGCATAGCTTTCCTCTCTATTGACCCTCAGCTCAGCCCAGAAGTACAGGAAAAGCAGAAGCTGGTTCCAGGCAAACCAACACTCCCAACTCTGAAGAGTCAGGGGTTGTTAGAGAGCCCTTTCCCAAAAAGCCTGACGCCCATTTCTTTAGTCCAGTGGCTGCACTAGTCGCTTTTAACTGGCCGACAGGTGCCCGGTATTTAGCCCCCAAATTCTAAGGAAAAATAGGACAGAATAGCAAGCAAAAGGGGTCTGATGGTACTCACTGCTTGGTCATAGGCGATAGTCTCCCCACTTGGCGATAGGCGATAGTCCCATCTGGGTCGCCAAAATGTGTCTGGATTTGGTGGGTTCTTGGTCTTCTTGACTTCAAGAATGAAGCCACAGACCCTTGTGGTGAGTGTTACAGTTCTTAAAGATGGTGTGCCTGGAGTTTGTTCCTTCAGGTGTTCAGATGTGTCCAGAGTTTCTTCCTTCTGACGGGTTCGCGGTCTTGCTGACTTCAGGAGTGAAGCCACACACCTTCACAGTGAGTGTTACAGCTCTTAAATGTGGCACATCCGGAGTTGTTTGTTCCTCCTGGTGGGTTCATGGTCTTGCTGGCTTCAGGAGTGAAGCTGCAGACCTTCGTGGTGAGTGTTACAGCTCATAGAGGCTGCACATCTGGAGTTGTTCATTCCTCCTGGTGGGCTCGTGGTCTTGCTGGCTTCAGGAGTGAAGCTGCAGACCTTCTTTGTGAGTGTTATAGCTCATAAAGGTAGTGTGGACCCAAAGAGTGAGCAGCAGCAAGATTTACTGCGAAGAGTGAAAGAACAAAGCTTCCACAGTGTGGGAGGGGACCCAAGCGGGTTGCCGCTGCTGGCTTGGGTGGCCTGCTTTTATTCCTTTATTTGCCGCCCCCCCCACACCCTGCTGATTGGTCTGTTTTACAGACTGCTGATTGGTGCATTTACAATCCTTTAGCTAGACACAGAGTGCTGATTGGTGCATTTACAATCCTTTAGCTAGACACAAAATTTCTCCATGTCCCTACCCGATTAGCTAGACACAGAGTGCTGATTGGTGCATTTACAATCCTTTAGCTAGACAGAAAAGTTCTCCAAGTCCCCACCTGACCCAGCAGCCCAGCCAGTTTCACCTCTCACAAGGTCTTATTTCTTCTATTCTAATCGTATTTTGTTTTGTTTTGATTTTTGAGACAGAGTGTTGTTCTGTCACCCAGGCTAGAGTGTAGTGGCACCATCTCGGCTCACTACAACCTCTGCCTCCCAGGTTCAAGTGATTCTCCTGCCTCAGTCTCCCAAGTAGTTGGGATTACAGGTGCCCACCACTATACCAAGATAATTTTTTGTGTGTGTTTTTAGTAGACACGGGGTTTCACCATGTTGGCCAGACTGGTCTCAAACTCCTGGCCTCAAGTGATCTGCCTGCCTCAGCCTCCCAAAGTGCTGGGATTGCAGGCATGAGCTACCATGCCTGGCCTCTAATTGTATTTTTTTATTCATTAACCAACTCCACTTTATCTCTTCCTCCCTACTATCCTTCACACCTTCTCAAAAACACCATTCCATTCACCACCTTTCTGAAAACAATTTTTTAAACTCCACATGAGTGAGAATATGTGACATTTATCTTTCTGTGTTTGCCTTATCTAACTTAATGATGACCTCCAGTTCCATCCATATTGTTGCAAATGACAGAATTTCATTCTTTTTTAATGGCAGAATAATATTCCACTGTGTACATATACCATTTTTTTGGGTTTTTTTTTTTTTTTGAGACAGTCTCGCTCTGTCACCCAGACTGGAGTGCAGTGGCACGATCTTGGCTCACTGCAACCTCCGCCTCCTGGGTTCAAGCTATTCTCCTGCCTTAGCCTCCCGAGTAGCTGGGATTACATGCGCGAGCCACCACACCTGGCTAATTTTTAAATTTTTAGTAGAGACAGAGTTTCACTATATTGGCCAGGCTGGTCTCGAACTCCTGACCTCATGATCCACCCGCCTCGGCCTCATGAAGTGCTGAGATTACAGGCATTAGCCACTGCTCCTGGCCCATATACCACATTTTAAAAATCCATTCATTTGTTGATGGACACTTAGGTTGATTTCATATCTTGGTTATTGTGAATAGAGCTGCAATAAACATGAGAGTTTTTTGATATACTGAATTCCTTTCTTTTGGATATATATCTGTCACTGAGATTGCTGGATCATATGGTAGTTCTATTTTTATTTTTTTGAGGAATCTCTATATTGTTCTCCATAGTGACTGTACTAATTTATATTCCCATTAACAGTATACAAGCATCCCCCTCTCTCCGCATCCTTACCAGCATTTGCTATCTTTTAAAATTTGTTTTCCTTCTTCTCAAACATTACTGCTGATATTTTCTGTCTTTTTGATAATAGCCATTTTAACTGGAGATTAGATGAAATCTCACTGTGGTTTTGATTTGTATTTCCCTGATGATTAGTGATATTGACCATTTATTCATATGCCTGTTGAACCTTTGTATGCCTTCTTTTGAGAAATGCCTGTTCATCTTTAAATTGGATTTTTTTTAACTAGTGAGTTGAGTTCCTTACATATTCTGGTTATTAATCTCTTGTCAGTTGACTAGTGTGTAGTGTGTATTTTTTCCCATTCTGTAGGTTATCTCTTCACTTTATAGATTGTTTCCTTTGCTGTGCAGATTTTTGCCTTAATATGATCCCATGTGTCCATTTTTGCTTTGGTTGCCTGTGCTTTTGAGGTCTTACTCAAGAAATCTTTGCCCAGACCAACATCCTCAAGCATTTCCACAATGTTTTCTTCTAGTGGTTTCATAGTTTAAGTTCTTACACTTAAATTTTTAATCCATTTTGATTTGATTTTTGCATATGGTGAGAAATGGGGGTATGGTTTAATTCTTATTCATATGGATATCCAGCTTTTCCAGCACCATTTATTTATTTATCTTTATTTTATTTTTTTTGAGATGGAGTCTCACTCTGTCACCCAGGCTGGAGTGCAGAGGTGCAATCTCGGCTCACTGCAAGCTCTGCCTTCTGGGTTCATGCTATTCTCCTGTCTCCTTCCGAGTAGCTGGGACTACAGGCATCTGCCAGCATGCCTGGCTAGTTTTTTGTATTTTTAGTAGAGACAGGGTTTCACTGCAACCTCAATCTCCTGATGTTGTGATCCACCCACCTCGGCTTCCCAAAGTGCTGGGATTACAAGTGTAAGCCACCACGCCCGGCCTCCAGAACCATTTATTAAAGAAATTGTACTTCCCCTAGCATATTTTCTAGGTACCTTTGTCAATAATGAGTTGACTGTAAATGTGTAGATTTGATTCTGGGTTTTCTATTCTGTTCCACTGGTCTATGTATCTGTTTTTATGCTAGTGCCATGCTGTTTGGGTTACTATCGCTTTGTAGTATAATTTGAAATCAGGCATGTGATACCTACAGTTTTTTTCTGTTTGATCAGGATAGCTTTGGAATTTTAGAACTTTCAAAAATATTTTTGTGAAGAATGTCATTGGTATTATTTTGTTTGTTTTGTTTTGCTTTTGAGACAAGTTCTCCCTCTGTCACCCAGGCTGGAGTGCAGTGGTGTGATCACAGCTCACTGAAGCATCTACCTCCTGGGCCCAATTAATCTTCCCTGCCTCAGCCTCCTGAGTAGCTGGGATTACAGGTGTGCACCACTACTCCTGGCTAATTTTTTTATTTTTTGAAGAGACAGGGTCTTACCGTGTGCGTAAGCTGACTCAAACTCCTGGGCTCAAGTGATCCTCCCACCTTGGCCTCTCAAAGTGCTGGAATTATACACATGAGTGATACACAGCACCTGGCCTTCATTGGTATGTAGTTAAGGACTGCATTGAATCTGTAAATCACTTTAAGTAGTATGGACATTTTAACAATATTGATTCTTCCAATCTATGAACATGAGATGGCTTTCCATTTTTTGGTAACCTCTTCAGTTTCTTGAATCAATGTTTTATAATTTTCATTGTAGAGGTCTTTCACTTCTTTGGTTGTTTATTCCTAAGTTTTCGTTTGTTTGTTTGTTTGTTTTGGTTTTTTTTTTTTTTCTGTAGCTATTGTAAATGAGATTGCTTTGTTTTCTTTCTCAAATGGTTCACTGTTGAAATACAGAAAAGCTATAATACGACTTTTTGTATGTTGATTGTGTATCCTGCTACTTAATTTGTTTATCAGTTCCAATAGTGTTTTGGTGGAATCTTTAGGCTTTTCTAAACATAAGATCATATTGTCTGCAACCAAGGACAGTTTGGACAGTTTCCTTTCCATTTCGGATGCCCTTTGTTTCTTTCTTTTGCATAGTTGCTCTGGCTAGGACTTGTAGTACTGATGATAGCAGTGGCCCATCTGGCGCGGCTGCTGCCATCATTCCAGCTGCACATTGCACAGAGCCGGCAGGAGCCAGCAACAAATGGGAACCCTACCCCTTCCAAGTTGGTGTAGTGGGAGCTCTGCAGGTGCAGCTGCTGCTGCCCAAGTCGTGACTGCAGACTCAGGCCTCTCACTCCACAGAGCAGGCAGGAGGTCTGCCCTCACGGGTACAGCTACAGCTGCCCAAGTCGTGGCTACTGACCTGGGCCTCCCTGTGCTCTTGGGTGGTCCAGGAGCAGGCAGGAGCCCCACCCTTCTGGGTGCAGCTGCAGTCACCCAAGCCACAGCTGCAGAGCCAGGCATCTCTGCACTCTTGGCAGCCTGGGAAGACACCCCCCACCCCCCACCAGGCTCAGAGAAGTCTGCTCCCACTGCTTGGCCTCTCCCTGCACCCAGCACCCACTCCAATCTTGGAGTAAGGTTGGGGCTGGGCCCAGGCAGTGTCGCAACCCAGCCGGATGTGCACACATTTGGGGCAGTGTTGACATGACAGTCCCCTGCTGCCTTGGGCCCCTCTGGATTTGGGGCACCAACGAGAATGGGAGGGAAGCTAAAGAGGGGCTGAGGGCAGCTTGGTGTTGGCCTGCAGGTGTCCCTTGGCATGATAACCTGGATGCCATGGACAGCAGTGGGAGGCAGACAGGCTCCTGGGTGGAAGGGAGGGCCTGAAGGCTGGGAGCCTGCCTGCCAGTCCCATAAACTAGAGTGGGAAATAGTGGTGCCTTTTCCCAGCCCTCCCTTGGCTTCCCATGGACCAATCGGTGTGCATTCCTCCCTTTTGAGACCCATTTCAGCCAGAAAAGCCCCCAGTTCAGCCAGAGCTGAGCAGATTTTGGGACAACCAGCTGCAGAGAGGAGCTACCCACTCCAGGGTCTCCTCTGAGCCATTTTGTCACTCAGTAAATGTCCTCTTCACCTTGCTCACCCTCCATTTGCCTGCACATCTCATTCTTCCTGCACGCAGGTCAAGAACTCAGGACCTACCAAATGGTGGGACTAAAAGAGGTGTAACACAAACAGCCCCTTGCTCACCACATTGAGGATGAAGAGAAGGAAAGAAGAACTGTGGCCCTTTAGGGAGCCCAGACCTGGGAACTCCCTGAGCGGGCGCTATGGCTCTGTCTGTGGGGCCCTGTGACTCCTGGAGTCTCCAAGCTTCTGGGAGCCACCACATTCCCCAGTGGCAGGCGTGGAAACTGCTTGCAATGTGCATGGTCCAGTTGCAGCCTCACAGAGTCAGCACCCACATCAGTACCTGGAGCTGCCTGCCCTATGGCAGCAGCTGACATGCCTGAATGTGCGCAGTGGCCAGACCCCCATGCTTGCTCACTCACACACCTGCTGCCACTCCATGCCTGGCTTGCCCTTGGCAGGCGTGGGATCCAGGCCCTTAGTGTGGGCTGAGCACAGCCTGCCAGGCTGAGTGGGCAGAATAAGACCAGCAGGCCTGAGCAAAACTCAGGCAAAGGTGCCACCAGTCACAGAGGTTGCCAGCCAGAAAAGCAACACCCCAAGGATCCTGCAACAGTACTAGGTTGAATAAAAGTGGTGAAAGCAGTCGTCCTTGTCTTGTCCCAGATGTTAGACGAAAGGCTTTCAGTTTTTCCCCATTTAGCATGCTGTTAGCTCTGGGGACCTTATTCATTTTATGATGAACCACAGTGACTGATTTGTTTGAATGGTAACTTAATCTTGTATTCCTGGAATAAACCCAATTTGGTCATGGAGTATTAGTTTTTTGTATATTGCTAGTTTGGGTATGCTACTATTTTGGTTAAGATTTTACATTTATATTAATTTAAAAATTTGACATGTAACTTTTCTCTTGTAGTGGTCTCTCTCTTTTTTAAAGAGACAGGTTTTGCTGTGTCACCCAGGCTGGACTATAGTGGCTTAGTGGCTTGACTATAGCTCTCTGCAACCTTGAACTCCTGAACTTAAGCAATCCTCCTGCCTCTGCCTCCCAGGTACCTAGGACTACAGGAGCATGCCACCATGCCTGGCTAGATTTTTATTTAATGTTTTATAGAGACAGGGTCTCACTGTTGTTGCCCAGGCTGATCTCAAACTCCTGATCTCAAATGATCCTCCCAGTTTGGCCTTCCTCAAATGATCCTCCCACTTCGGCCTCTCAAAGTGCCAGAATTATAGGTATGAGCCACAGTGCCCAGCTTCTCTTGTAATGTTCTTATTATGGTTTGATACAAAAGTCATGTTAGTGTCATAAAATGAGTTGGAAATCCTATCTTATTTTAGTTCTCAAGAAGAGTTTGAATAAAATTGGTATTTTTTTCTCTTTGAATGTTTAGATCAATCCACTGGTGAACAACATCCAAGGCTGTCACTTTCTTGGTATAGAAGTTTTTGTTGTTGTTGTTTGTTTGCTTGCTTGCTTGTTTGTTTTTTGAGACAGAGTCTCGCTCTGTCACCCAGACTGGAGTGCAGTGGCATCGTCTCGGCTCACTGCAACCTCCGCCACCCGGGTTCAAGCGATTCTCCTGCTTTAGCCTCCCTAGTAGCTGGGACTACAGACGTGTGCCACCATGCCTGGCTTAATTTTTGTATTTTTAGTGGAGATAGGACTTCACCAGAATGGCCAGGCTGGCATCGAACTCCTGACCTCCAGTGGTCTGTCCACCTTGGCCCCCCAAAGTGCTGGGATTATAGGTGTGAGCCACCATGCCCGGCCTAGAAGTTTTAAGTTATTGATTCAGGCCAGGTGCAGTGGCTCATGCCTGTAATCCAAAAACTTTGGGAGATCGATGCAGAAGGATTGCTTGAGCCTGGGAGTTTGCTTGAGCTCAGGAGTTCAAGACGAACCTGAGCAACATGGTGAAACCCTATCTGTACAAAAAAAAAAAAAAAAAAATACAAATATTAGCTGAGTATGGTGACACACACCTGTAGTCCCAGCTACTTGGGAGGCTGAGGTGGGAGAATCACTTGAGCCTGGGAGGTTGAGGTTGCAGTGAGCTGAGATCATGCCACTGCAGTCCAGCCTAGGTAACAGAGTGAGATCCTATCAAAAAAATTTTTTTTAATTTAAAAAATGAATTACTGATTTTATTTCTTTCAGATAAGGATTGTTCAGATTTTCTCTTTTTACTTATGTCAGTTTAGGTAGTTTGCATTTTTCCAGGTATTCTTTCATTTCATCTAATTTTCAGGTTCTCTAAAAAGATACTCAAAATATTCTCTTATTATCTTTGTTATATCTACATAGTGACTTTTTAATTTTCTATTACTGATTTCCATTTTATTTCCACTGTGTTGAGAACATATTTTGTATGATTTCTGTCCTTTGTAATGTATTTAAACTTGCTGTATGGCTCAGTGCATGTTCTATTTTGGTTCTATACACACTTTAAAGAATATATATTCTGCAGTTGGTGAGCAGTGTTCAATTAACTCAGTAAGGTCAAGTTTGCAAATTATGTTAAGTCTTTTACAGCATTAAATATTTTTGTCTCTTTATTACTGTGGGAGAAATATTAAAATCTCACATTTTAAAAAGTGGAATTGTCTATTTTTCTTGTAGTTCTGTTCATTTTTGCTTTATATATTTTGAGACCATGTTATTAGCTACAAATACATTTGGAACTGTTATATCTTGCTGTTGAGCTGATTTTTTTTTTTTTTTTTTTTTTTTTTTTTGAGATGAAGTCTCACTCTGCTGCCCAGGCAGGAGTGCAGTGGCACAATCTCTGCTCACTGTAACCTCCGCCTCCCGGGTTCAAGCAATTCTCCTGCCTCAGCCTCCCAAGTAGCTAGGATTACAGGCACGTGCCACCACACCCGGCTAATTTTTGTATTTTTCTGTGGATATGGGTTTTCACCATGTTGGCCAGCCTGGGCTTGAACTCCTGACCTCAAGTGGTCCAGCTGCCTTGGCCCCTCAAAGTGCTGGGCTGTAAAGGCATAAGCCACCATGCCCAGCTGTGATTTCTTATTGTTATGCAGAATCCTCTTTATCTATAGTAATGCTTCTTTCCTCAAAGTTTACTTGGTCTGATATTGGTTCATCAGCTTTCTTTTGGTTTGTCTTTTTAGGTCATATCTTTTTCCATTCTTTTACCTAAAATTATCTAAATCTCATAGTTAAGGGGTATATTTTATAAGCAGCATAGAATTGGATTTTGTTATCCAATCTGTGGTAGTCATAATAATGCCCCCCTCCAAGATGTATTAGTCTAAGTTCTGCAAAGAAACAGAAGAATATATACATACATATTATAAGGAATTGGCTTATATGATTATGGAGGCTGGCAAGTTCTGAATCTGCAGAACTGATGTCCTCGTTTGAGTCTGAAGTCCAGAAGCTGCTGTAGAAGCAGCAAGAGCCGATGTTCCAGTTTGAAGGCCATTTATCAGGAGAATTATCTTTTACTTGAGGGAGGATCAGCCTTTTATTTCATTCAGGTCTTCAACTAATTGTATAAGGTATGTCCACATTTCAGAAGGCAATTTGTTTTACTCAGTCTAATGACCGAAATGTTCATCTCATCCAGAACACCCTCACAGAAACACCTAGAGTGATGTCTGACCAAGTATATGGGTACCTCATGGCCTAGTCAAATTGATACATAAAAGTAACCATCACAGATATCTATGTTCTATCCCTGGAAACTATGAATATGTTATCTAATCTGGCAAAAGGGACTACACAGATGTGATGAGGGACCTTGAGATAGGGAGATTATGCTGGATTATCTGAGTGTCCTTATAAGTGAAAGAGGGAGGCAGACAGTCAGAGCCAGGGAGAGATTTAAAGATGCTACACTGCTGACTTTGAAGATGGAAAGATCTATGAGGCAAGGAATGAAGATTCCCTCTAGAAGCTGGAAGAGGCAGGGAATAGATTCTCCCCTAGAGGCTCCAGAAAGAATATAGCCCTCCCAACATCTTGATTTTAGCCTGTGAAATCTATTTTGGACTTCTGACCTCCAGAACTGTGAGATAATAAATTTGTGTTGTTTTAAGCCACTAAATTTGTGATAATTTGTTATAGTAGCAATAGGAAAGTAATGCACAGTCTGACAATGTTTAATTGTAACCCATTTACGTTAATGTAATTATTTATTTGAACTTAAATATATCATCTTAGTATTTGTTTTTATTTGTCCCACTTGTTTTATGTTTCATTTCCTTTCCTTTTTTGCATATTTTGGACTAATTAATTTTTAATTTTATTTACCCTATTAGTTTATTAGTTATATACAATTTTATTTTTTTTTAAACTGGTTGCCCTGAAGGCCAGGTGCAGTGGCTCATGCCCAGCACTTTGGGAGGCTGAAGCAGATGGATCACTTGAGCTCAGGAGCTCGAGACCAGCCTGGCCAACATAGTAAAACCCCATCTCTACAAAAAATACAAAAAATCAGTCAGGCATGGTGGCATGAACCTGTAGTGCCAGTTACTCAGGAGGCTGAGGTGGTAGGATCACTCAAGCCCGGGAGGCAAAGGGTGCAGTGAGCTAAGATTGCACCACTGCACTCCAGTCTGGGTGACAAAGCGAGACCCCATCTCAAAAAAAAAAAAAGGGCGTGATCCTTTAAAATGGGTGCCCTGGAAATTACATCAAGAATCAAATAGAAACTTTTACTATTTCCCAGGCAATGCAAGGACCTTAAAACCCTTTAAGTTCAATTACCACCCAACAGACACACACACACACACACACGTGTGCACACACATTCTCTTTGTGTTCTCATTGCCATATATTTTTATTTTATTTTATTTTATTTTATTTTATTTTATTTTATTTTATTTTATTTATTTTGAGACAGAGTCTCACTTTGTCACCCAGGCTGGAGTACAGTGGCAGCAATCTTGGGTCACTGCAACCTCCACCTTCCGGGTTCAAGCAATTCTCCTGCCTCAGCCTCTTGAGTAGCTGGGACTACAGGCCTGTGCCACCATGCCCAGCTAATTTTTGTATTTTTAGTGGAGACAGGGTTTCACCATGTTGTCCAGGCTGGTCTCTAACTCCTGCCCTCAGATGATCTACCCACCTTGGTCTCCCAAAGGGCTGGGATTACAGACGTGAGCCACTGTGCCCAGTCTCATTGCCGTATATTTTCATTTTATATATATTTTAAGTTCTACAAAATGTTGTTATTATTGTTGTCAGTGCTGTTGTTTTATACAATCATCATTAATTAAGATTTACCCACTTTTGTTAACTTAATGTTGTTCTATATTTCTTTTTTCAGTTTTGTGCTTCCATTGAGATCATTTTCTTTCTGCCTAAAAAATACCATTTAGCATGTCTTTTAATATGGGTCTATGGGTGACAAATTTTTTTCAGGTATTATTTGTCTGAAATCGTCTTTATTTCCACGTTCATTTCTGAAAAAAAATGTTTTTGCTGAATGTAGAATCCTAACTTAGTTATTTTCCTTCATTTTGAATATATCATTCCATTGTTTTCTGACTTATGTTGTTTCCTTTGAGAAATTAGCAGTCAGTCTTACTTTTTGATCTTTTGCAAGTAAACTGGCTTTTTTCTTGTGCTACTTCTAAGATTTTTCTCTAAGTCTTTAGCTTTTTATAGATTTACAGTCATATGCCTAGGTGTACATTTATCCTGCTTGGGCTTTGTGGCATTTCTTGAATCTGTAACCAGATAAAGATATCAAGTATATAAAGCTTTGGTACATTCTAAGTAATTGTCTTCTCAAATATTGCTTGTGTCCCATTTTCTCTCTCTTATCCTTCTAAGATTATAACTGCTTACTATGTCCTATATGACTTTTACATTCTTTTCTCTATTTTTCAACATTTTGTAATTCCATGTTTAAGTCTGTGTATTTTCTTCTGAATTTTCTTTCATTTCACCAATTTTGCTTTAAGCTGAGTCTAATTTATTATTAAACTCTCCTAATAGATTATTCTTTAAATTTTTATTTGTAAATAATTTCAAAACTTAAAGAAAAGTTGCAAGACTAGTAAGAAAAATTGCACAAACTCCCGTACACTCAATCTCTGATTGTTAATACTTTGTCTCATTTGCTTTATTATTTTGTGCCTGTGTGTTCACTCTTTTTCTCTTTCTTCAAATGTGCACACACATGCATGCACACACACACAATTTTTTTTACACATACAATCTCAGAGTAAATTTCATACATATACATTATGACCCTTTTCTATGAAATATTTCATTATGAATTTCCAAAGAATAAGAATATTATCGCAAGTAACCATGATAGAGTTGTCACCTCTATAAACTTATTTAGTATATTTTAATATTGATGCAATACATTAGCTACTGTCTATTTTACAATTTTAACAATTAACCCAATATTGTCTTATATAGTATTTATTTTCCTTCATTACAGTCTCCTTTAATCTGGAGCAGTTCCTCAGCTATTCTTTGTCTTTTATGACGTTGACATTTTTGAGGAAAAAACAATTCTTCTTTTGTGTGATAGAATTCTTTTTTTTTTTTTTTGACAGAGTCTTGCTCTGTCGCCCAGGCCAGAGTGCAGTGGTGCAATCTCAACTCAACTTGCAGAGGCGCAAGCTCCGCCTCCCAGGTTCACGCCATTCTCCTGCCTCAGCCTCCTGATTAGCTGGGACTACACGTACCTGCCACCATGCCCGGCTAATTTTTTGTATTTTTAGTAGAGAGGGAGTTTCACCATGTTAGCCAGGATGGTCTCGATCTGCTGACCTCGTGATCCACCTGCCTCAGCCTCCCAAAGTGCTGGGATTATAGGCATGAGCCACTGCGCCCAGCAATAGCATTCTTTTAATTTTGAGTTTATCTGATGTTTTCCCACCTGCCCTTATTAATTTTGATCACTCCATTGAGATATTTCCATACTTTACCCTTATAACTAATAAGCAATCTGTAGGGGAAATAGTGTAAGCAGATGTATATATCTTGCATCTATTGATGATTCTTACTTGAATCAGTTCTTACTATGATGGTTGCAAAATTAAGGTTTTCCAACTCCAGCACTGCTTTTGAGTGAGTGTAGGACTTACCAGTCAGCACCTGACATACTACTATAAGCAAGAATCCTACTAGAATGTTTATCCCCTCCAAAACCCACTTTAAACTTAGTTGCCATTGTAACAGTGTCAAGAGGTGAGACCTTTAAGAGGCGATTAGGCCATGAGGGCTCCACCCTTGTGAATAGACTAATGCTGCTATCATTATTGCAAGGTGGGTTCACCCTTCTTGCTCCTTCTCCTCCATCATTTCTTTATCCTTCTGCCACGTGATGCCTTCTACCATGTTATGACATAGCAAAAAGTCCCTCACCAGATGCCAGCCCTTCTATCGTGGACTTGCCAGCCTCCAGAACTGTGAACCGATAACTTTCTTTTCATTATAAATTACCCAGTCTGTGGTATTCTTTTATAGCAGCACAAAACAGTCTAAGACAGAAAGTTGATGCCAGAGAGTGGAGTGTTGCTATAACCAACACCTGAAAAATGTGAAAGTGGCTTTGGAATTGAGTCATAGGTAGAGACTGGGACAGTTTTGAAGTGAATACTGAAAAAGTCTGTATTGCCATGAACAGAACATTAAGGGCAATTCTGCTGAGGGTTCAGAAAGAGAGGATAGCTGTAGAGAAAGTCTGAAACTTCTTAGCAATTACCCAACTGGTTTTGATCAGAATGTTGTTAGACATATGGACAGCAACAGCAATTCTGATGAGGCTGAGGCAGGAGAATCACTTGAACCTGGGAGGTGGAGGTTGCAGTGAGCAGAGGTTGCAGTGAGCAACCTCCAGCCTGGGCAACAAGAGCGAAACTCCATCTCAAAAAAATAAAAAGATTTTCTCTGTCTTCATACATGTCTGCTTCCCCTTTGACCTTCTCTATCAAGTTATGACACAGCACAAAAATCCTTGCCAGAAGTCAGGGCCATGTCCTTGAACTTCCCTGCCTGCAGAACTATGAGCTAAACAAACATCTTTTCTTACATGAAAACAAAATTTTTAAGTAAAATAAAAATAAATAAACTTATTTTCTTTATAAATTACTCAGTCTTGGATATTCTGCTATAGCAATACTGAAAGGACTAAGATGGATAGTTTTGCTTGTTCTAGAACTTAATACAAATGGAAACATACATTATTATGTATTATTGTGATCTGTCTCATTTCACTCAACATAATGCTTCTGAAATTCATCCATGTTGTTACTTATATCAGTAGTTCATTCTTATCAGTTATAATATTTCATTGTATACCACCATCTATTTATCCATTTTCCTATTGATAATCATTTAGATTGTTTCCAGTTTTGAGCTATTATGAATAGTGTTTCTGTGAATATTATTGTTCAAGTATTTTTGTGGACATGCATTTTGTTTCTCTTGGGTAAATATGTAGGAATGAAATTGCTGACCATAGGATAGGTGTATATTTAACTGTATAAGAAACTGCCATTCAAGACCAGCCTGGGCAACATAGCAAGATCCCATCTCTATAAAAAGAAAAAATAGCCAGATAAGGTGATGTGCACCTGTAGGCCTAGCTACTCAGGTGGCTGAGGTAAGAGGATCAGTTGAACCAGGAGATTAAGGTTACAGTGAGCTATGATCATGCTACTGTACTCCAGCCTGGGTGACAGAGCAAGAGCCTGTCTCCAAACAAAACACACTAAAAAGCCCTGCCAGTTCTCTAAAGTATTTGTACCATTTTATGTTCCTATGAGAGTTCCGGTTGCTTTACATCTTTGCCAATATTTGGTATTGTTTGCCTTTTATATTTTAGCCAGCCTAGTGGTATCATATTGAGGTTTTAATTTGCATTTGTCTTATGACAAAGAAGACTGGCATTTTTTTTCATATCCTTATTGACCATTTGTTTATGTTTTGTGACGTGTCCAAGTCTTTTGCTCATTTTTCAGCTGGCCCATTTATGTTTTATTATTGACTTGTTGTTTATATGCTCTATGCTCTTTTGCCAGATACATATATTAGAGGAACTTTCTCCTATTTCTTTCTTTCTTTTTTTTTTTTTTTTAGATTTCACTACGTAAAATTTATATATATAAAAAAGTATAACACTGGAGCCTAAAACCATTCTCTTTTGTAGAATACATATTGGCATTGAAACAGTTTAAACAAATGAAATGGCTATCTATAAAAACTTAGTTTTGTTTGTTGTATTCCGCGCATACTTTATGTGTCTTCACACATAAAGACAATTTTCAAACATTTTATATTCAGCAATTTTTTTAAAAGTACAGTTTTCCACTGCTGTGGTCTTTATAAAGGACTTTACTTAAATTTTCAAATAAAAAAGAATTAAGGTTCTAGGATAACTCTGTGTCTTTTAAGAGCATCTTTATACAGAACAATTTGGACTGGCATGCAGGCAACTTCTTTTGTTGTTTCATACCTGTATTAGGAAAATTACACCCATTTTACAGAAAAATCCCAAAACATATACTACAATAAGCTCAAAACAATGTGAAAAAGACCAGTGTGAATGGCACACAAAAATCGTTTCTTTATAAATTAACTGGAATTCCTCATCATGAAGTAGACACAGGGAAATCCAGTCCTTAGGGCCTTGCTCTCTGGAAGAACACCTTTAAGTAATTTTTTTTTTTTTTTTTTTTTTGAGACAGAGTCTCACTCTGTCACCCACGCTGGAGTACAGTGGTGCAACCTCGGCTTACTGCAAGCTCTGCCCCCTGGGCTCACGCCATTCTCCTGCCTCAGCCTCCCAAGTAGCTGGGACTACAGGCGCCCGCCACCACACCCGGCTAATTTTTTGTGTATTTAATAGAGACGGGGTTTCACCATGTTAGCCAGGATGGTCTTGATCTCCTGACCTCATGATCCACCTGCCTCGGCCTCCCAAAGTGCTGGGATTACAGGCGTGAGCCACCATGCCCGGCCTTAAGTGATTTTTAAAAACTTTAGCATCAGACTGCTGAAGTGCTTGACAAAACTCCTGAATTATTTCTGGAACCACTTGCAAGGAGGGCAGGTATTCTTGTTGAAGATACTGAACACATTCTGGGCCTCGTTTGAGATGAATTGTTTTCAGTGTCACTGCACACTCAGATAAAGCCAATACTGTTTGTGCATCTGCCAGGTCAAAGGTTTGTTTTAAAGGTGCTAGGACACATGCAGGGACAATGTGCTTATAAACAAAATCAGCAAATCCCACTGGCCCATCTTTACCTCCCTACCTCCCTAGAGTTCTCCCAACTTTGAGAGGACGATAAAACATGTTTTCTGTGCAGTTGGATCTGGATATTCAACTGCTCCTTGGATAACAGTAATCAGCACTTTTTCTACATTCTCTGCACCTTGATTTGCTATAACTTCGCCCATCCCACTGCCTGGGACTGTTCACAGGAAAGCAAAGTAACTCCGCAACATCTGCTTCTCTAAAGTAGCAGACTGGTCATTTTCTTCCGCTGGCCGGAGCAGCACTTCAAAAACTGCATGAAGCAGGGGCATGAACATCTGTCGTAAAAACGGGGATACCTGTATCTTGAATTTGTCTGTAATCTGATTGATAAGAGGAATGAACTCCTGGAGGTCTTCTGCTTTACAATCTTTGAGCATATGTTCTGAAGCAGATGAGATGAAAGGAAGAACTTCTTCCTCTGGGCAAATAATCATTCGATGAAGGAAAGTACGTACTCCACTTCTGAGAATACCCTTGTGTAAGGGACAACTGAGGGCCGGCAAGAATGTCTGTAAACAGTTCAGATAAACTTCGGAATGGCCACATTGTTTCACAATCTGCTTGTTGCTGAAAGCTTTACTGGTTCGACTTGCAAATCCAACAGCATGGTTGAGACAGTCTGCTAGAGAGGCTTGCCTTTCTTCATCTTGTGCCAGCATCAACTTTTCTAACAGAATTTTAAACTTTTCCATTAGTGGAGTCAACAGATTACTCATTAAGGTCTGCTGGGTATCACTATTAACAATCAGCATTCCAGCTGTCTTATAAATAAAAAAGTTGATCATCGCTGCTCAGTAAGGACTGGAGGAAGCTCTAATAAATCTTGTATTCCCAGGCAGAGGAAGCTCTAATAAATCTTGTATTCTATTCAAAATATCCTCAATGAAGGGATTCATTTGCTTATTGAGAGATCTGACAAATCTAGAAAACAGGTAAACCGTCCTGCTCTGAACTTTCGCACTGGAATGCCGCAGACCTCTGTGATCTAAGAAAGCCATTAGTACACATGGAATGTGCTGAGGTTCAACGTGAAAAACTTTCATATCTAACAACAGTTTCGAAGAACTCCAAAGTCACAGATGTATGCTGATAGGAACTGACTCCTGATGTTACCAGAATTCACATCATATCCTGCAAACCACTAGCTTTTGAAACATCACCTGAGAAGTGAGCACCATGAGATACTGGAAGAGCTTCTGCCAATATATACAGCAATCTTATTGCTACTTCAACTTCCATAAACCGTGTAGTCTGCCAATTCTGCAGTGTAGAACTAAAAACTCTGTGAACAGAGGCCAGTAGTAACTGGTGAAACTTAAGCAAGCCTGTCCAACAGTAACTTCAGTTGTTTTCTGTATTCTACAAACATGGCTTCATCTTCACCCTCATTTTCAAAGTTATATTCTTCACCGTAAGTCAACTTTTTTCATAACGGCCAACATGATTGCCTCTACATTAGCTTTTTGCTGATCCGAGAGCACTGTAAGCTGTTTCAAAATATGAAGATAATCGTAACAAAATCCAATGATATTAGAAGAAATATCATCATCCTCATGAATTAGTAGCTGCAACATCAGTGCCACTTTTGTTTCAATAGCTTGTAGTGCCTCTTGAGCATTCTTAATATCCCCATTCTTAACTAATTTACTCCAACTAACTATCAGTGACTGTCCCATTCCATTTACCAGCTTAGAAAATCTGGCCAGGAAGTCAACATCTTCCTGGTCAATGCTGAAAAACCCAGCAGACTGTAATACTTGATACAAAGATTCTACTAGTTTCATTTTATCAATAGGGTCCATTCCTTTATTTACAACTTCAAATAAACAGTCACATGCTTCTTCCCATAGAACTTCTATTGACATCTGACCTAGCCGCATATTTATAAACCTATCATTGGCTATAAGGGATAAATCTATCCAAGAGACATAAGTCCCCACTACTTCAAGGCACTGATACGACACTTCAGAATTAGTATACTGATAATGTTGTAATATTTGATACCATGATTCCACCAGATTTGGAATGCACTGTTCCCTCATGGTATCTTTTATGAGAGTATTCCTACGAGCCTCCTCTGATGTACGCATGCACCACATCACGATCCAACAACTCTGAATCAATAGCCATGAGGATTCGCAGGTACAGATCTACTCCCCTTGGATTTAGATCCACTACTGAGAGAATGTAAAACAAGAAAAACTTGGGCCACTTAGTGAGATATTCTGTTAACAAAAAGCAAGGCGAAGACTTGGGCGGCTTTATTTCGTATGAAGGTCTTCTCTGGTTGGGGATTCAGCTTCTGAACTTACAGCCGTGATATGAGCATCTCCCTAATTAGTTGTTGTTGAACAGTGGTTAGTTCTGAATATTTCTATTTAACTTGATGTTCCAGTACTTGAAAGCAGAAAAACTTCACATGATCATCACTATACATCCTCTGGGCTAGAGCTTCAGCACACACCTGCCAGGCATCTGGGGAAAATCTTTAACTGCTCAAAATAGGCCAGGGCCCTTTATCTAAAGTCTGAATCAGCATTTGGATTTAGCCCTAATAGAGCCTGTTCATCCATCCTTGCTGCTATACTTGGAGTTCTGATCTCACAGAGGAATTCATAAACATCTTCCTTATGAAGGAAGATCGAGGTCCATCTCGCCTCCCAGCCTGCACTCCAGATGGTTAGCCAGCGGAGCGGCACGCAGAGAGCAGGGAGAGCGGCCCTCGTCCTTGTCACCGCAGTCCTCGCCACGGCCGCAGCGCCAACGCCAGAGACGGAGCTGGCCGGGACTGCGCGCCCCTCGTCGCTCCGCGTCCCCTAGCACCTTCTCTTGCGTGACACCGGGCGGGCAGGCAGGCAGGCAGGCAAGCAAGCAAGCGGGCGGGGTTGGCGCCCCAGGAAGGGAAAGAGCGCAAGAGCGGCTAACACCGCCGCGGTCGCCGCTGAGTCGGGCGCCAGCAGTCTCATGGAGAGTGCCGGCGTTAGCCCGCGGGCTGGGGCCGTCTCCTGTCTATTTCTTACTTATTCCTTTCAAAATGGTGTCTTATGATAAGCAAAAAAATTAATTTTCTTGAAGTCCAATATTTTATTTTTACTTTTATGGTTAGTACGTTTTATGTTCTACCTATGAAAGTTCCGTCTACTCCATAGTCACAAAGATATACTTCTAGAAGTTTTATGGTTCTAGTTTTTAATGTAGGTCTACGATCCATCTTGAATTAATTTTTTGTACGGAATGCCATAGGAGTCAGAGTTGTCTTTCCATAGAGATACCCAGTTTTTTCACACATCTGTTAAATAGGCGTTCCTTTGCCTCATTGAATTGATTTGATGCCTTGGTTGATCATCATTTGACTATATATGTGTAGATCTATTTTTGGACTTGATCCTGTTCCATTAATCTATATCTATCTACTCTAGCTTTATGGCAAATCTTGAACTTATGAGTATAAATATTCTAAATTTGTTCTTTTTTCAATATTGTTTTGATTATTCTAGGTCCTTTGCATTTCCATATAAATTTTAGAACCATGTTGTCAATTTCTTCAAAAAAGCCTGTTGAGCTCTAGCCTGTTGAAGTTCTATATGATGTTATCTCTCTCCAGAAGGGTTTACTTTTGTTTCTGTCAAGCGAACAGGCTAGAGGCTGAAACTTTCATCTAACAAGTGTCTGAGGAAGTCAAAGCTGGGCTTTATGAGAGCTGGTCTATTCCGAGTTTGCCCTTATCCCTAGAGTGGAGGCTTCATGGTCCCAGCTGAAAGCCTGGAGAGGCTGGGCGCGGTGGCTCACGCCCGTAATCCCAACGCTTTGAGAGGCCGAGGCAGGTGGATCATTTGAACCCAGGAGTTCAAGACCAGCCTGGGCAATATGGCGAAACCCCATCTCTACAAAAAAAAAAAAAAAAAAATACAAAAATTAGCTGGGCGTGGTGGTGGGCGCCTGTAGTCCCAGATACTCGGGAGGCTGAGGCAGGAGAATCGCTTGAACCTGGGATGCACAAAGTGGCATCACCCATTTATCATTTTTTATTACTGAGCAATAGCAGCATGCAGGTCTTATAGCTGGATACTTCTGGGGAGCACTCCTCCTATTTGCTTTTAGATACTGATAGTGGAATCTGTTCACCGTAGCTTAATCCCAGGAATTTTTCACAGTGCTGTCATTTAACAGGGGGAATCAGGCTGGTGGAGATGGCAGTAGCAAGGGGAAAGGAGCATGTGTTCTTTTCGGCAAATTTTTTTTTTTTTTTTTTTTTTTTTGAGACGGAGTCTGGCTCTGTCACCCAGGCTGGAGTGCAGTGGCCGGATCTCAGCTCACTGCAAGCTCCAACCCCCGGGTTAATGCCATTCTCCTGCCTCAGCCTCCAGTGGTGGCTGGGACTACAGGCGCCCGCCACCACTCCTGGCTAATTTTTTTGTGTTTTTAGTAGAGACGGGGTTTCACCATGTTCACCAGGATGGTCTTGATCTCCTGACCTCGTGATCCTCCCGCTCTGGCCTCCCATAGTGCTGGGATTACAGCCGTGAGCCACCGCACCTGGCCCCTTTTCAGCAATTTTAACCCTCTGAAGTTTCTCAAACTAAATGTGAGAATAGCTGGAAACCTATGGCTCTTATATACAGATGAACACTATGGGCAGTTATATAGACTTCCAAACATGTACACATTACATATTCAAATGTATATAAATATAGACTCAAAGCTCCTGGGAAACAGGTAGTATAAGAAAAGGAAGCCTAACCTTAGGCTAAACTAGACAATGTCATGTAATACACTCTATACTGTGTGGAAAGAGGTGATCCAAGTGATCCTCTTGAGGAAGGAGAGAATCAAGGAGTAAAAACTAACTTTTGTGGATGGTTGTTATGTGCCAAGTGTGGTGCTTAAACACCTTTTCTCTCTTTACACATTCAATCATCATAATGATCCTATAGAACAGGTATTGTTATCCCCATCTTTAATTTAATATCCCAAAAGGCCATACCCAAGGCCAGGAGCTAGTGTATTTGCAAAGCCAAGATTCATATCTAATTCTGCCTGGCTCCAAAACTTATTCTCTGAAAGTAGGAAAGAGAGGCAGAAGTTCTTATTTAAACAAACTCTTTTATAGAGTTTCCAAGCAAAATATAATTAATAAATTTGCTTACTGTTTCTCTCTCACAGTGGTCAACAGCATTAATCTCAGTGGATAACACTGTATAAGCACTAACTAGAATAAAAGTGCTCAGTTACTAGGTTTTGATGGGCAAGTGTAAGGTTGCTTGTGGGTGGTGAGAGGAACAGAGCACAGAAATGTTAACATTCACAAACTTTCTGAACACCTGAGCACTGAGCTGGGAACCCAGAATATAAAGATAAAAAACACAAAACATGAGCCGGGAGTGGTGGCTCACGCCTGCAATCCCAGCACTTTGGGAGGCCGAGGCAGGCGGATCACGAGGTCAGCAGATCGAGACCATCCTGGCTAACACGGTGAAACCCCGTCTGTACTAAAAATTCAAAAAAATTAGCTGGGTGTGGTGGCGGGTGTCTGTAGTCTCAGCTACTTGGGAGGCTGAGGCAGGAGAATGGGGTGAACCTGGGAGGTGGAGCTTGCAGTGAGCTGAGATCACAGTACTGCACTCCAGCCTGGGCGACAGAGTGAGACTCTGTCTCAAAAAAAAAAAAAAAAAAAAAAAGATTACAAAACATGATCATTATCTTCCAAAGTTTACAGTCTAGTTACTTCAGAGATGGTTTATGTGCCATCTACACATATAGAATTGACATACCTATAAAAGGAACAGATTAAAAAAAAAAAAAACTAGTAAGCCTGGACCTTCTCTCATGAAACTCAAAGTCTAAGGGGGAATCAGACTAATAAACGGGCATTTTCAATACAAGAGATTAAGTTAATAGTAAGCACAGGGGCCGGGTGCAGTGGCACACACCTGTAATCCCAACACTTTGGGAGGCTGAGGCAGGCAGATCACTTGAACCCAGGAGTTCAAGACCAGCCTGGGCAACATGATGAAACCCTGTCTCTACAAAAAATACAAAAATTAGCCAGGTGTGGTGGCATGCACCTTTAGTCCCAGCTATTCGGGAGGCTGAGGCGGGAGGATCACTTGAACCCAAGAGGCAGAGGTTGCAGTGTGCCGAGATCATGCCACTGCACTCCAGCCTGGATGACAGGGTGAGATCCTCTCTCAAAAAACAAAAAAAAGTAAGCACAAGGTGTCATGAGACCATGGAGAGTGAGCATTTAACTCAACACGAGGAATCAGGGAAGCGGGAAGCAATTACTTCTGAACTGACATAGGGAGGCAGAATGAATTCATTTCACATGCTTAGCACGGAACACTTACAGTATATGTGTTCTAAACAGAATAATACAGATTATATGGTACCATAGAAAGTCAGTGACTCATGATTGATGTATTTCCTGAATAACTAAAGAGTGTTTGCTATCAGACTATTAATCTTCCTTTCTCTTCCCTATGCTTTTGTCGCTCCAAAAGCCCATTGTGGGAATTTTTTTCTTCCTTTCTTTCTTCTTTCCTTCTTTTTTTTTTTTTTTTTTTTTCAGTGAAGGATGTCATAAGAGCTGGAGAAACTGAGGAGGTCTTCAAGCAGAATAGGGGACTTGAAGAGTATGTGGAATATAAAAAGAGGATGTTGAAAGGGAAATAAATGGCAGGGCCGGGCGCGATGGCTCACGCCTGTAATCCCAGCTCTTTGGGAGGCTGAGGCAGGTGGATCAATGAGGTCAGGAGATTGCGACTATCCTGGCTAACATGGTGAAACCCAGTCTCTACTAAAAATACAAAAAAATTGGCCGAGTGTGGTAACGGGTGCCTGTAGTCCCAGCTACTCGGGAGGCTGAGGCAGGAGAATGGCATGAACCCAGGAGGCGGAGCTTGCAGTGAGCCAAGATGGCGCCACCACACTCCAGCCTGGGCAACAGAGCGAGACTCTGTCTCAAAAAAAAAAAAGAAAGAAAGAAAAAAGAAAAGAAAAGAAAGGGAAACAAATGGCAAATGTTGACTAAGTCAGCTTGCATTTATTGGGCCCTACCCTGCCTCTTTTTATCACGTTCCGGGGACACTGAGATGAATCTGACCCATAGGTTGAAATCAGCAGGACACGTATGTGGGCAATAAATGGAAAACATATGTAGAATAGTTAGAAGTAAAGTCTAATAAGCAAAATGGGATAGGTTATAAAGGGCCTGGAAAACAGACACATTTAGACTTGATATGGATGATACCAGGAGTCCTTTTAGGTTTTTGAGCAGAAAGTAGGTGGAAAAGATTTTAGAAAGAGAAGACTGGAACCATATAGACTAAGAAGGCGTGTGTGAGCCTAATTCTGGCAGTAAAGATCTCTAGGGCATGGCAGAAGGAATAGAAAGAAAAGAGCAAAGGATATTGTAATGAAAAGATTAGGCCAGGCACAGTGGCTCACACCTGTAATCCCAGCACTTTGGGAGGCCAAGATGGATGGATTGCTTGAGCTCAGGAGTTCAAGACCAGTCTGGGCAACATGGCAAAACCTTGTCTCTACAAAAAATACAAAAATCAGCCAGGCGTGGTGGCATGTGCCTGTAGTCCCAACTACTTGGGAGGCTGAAGTGGGAGGATTGCTTGAGCCTGGGAGATAGAGGCTGCAGTGAGCCATGATTGTGCCACTGCACTCCAGCCTGGGCAACAGAGTGAGACCCTATCTCAAAAATAAATAGATAAGTAAAAAGAAAAGATTGACCAGGCATGTGGATATAAAGAATCTTTAGCTCTAGGATACCAGTTTTTGCCATGGAAAATACACAGTTACAGCTCATAAAACCTAAAAGCATTTGAGTTGGCAATGGAAGGCTACAGGGAGGAAGGATAATTAAAAAAAAAAAAAAAAAGGCTACTGATGGAGGAGGATTAGGCTGTAGCTGCTACAATCTACAGCTAATAAGTAGCCCAGGCCTTAGGTGTTTTCCATTGTGGTTTAGGGATCCGGAACTGTGGAGTGTCTTTTGAAAAACCAGTAAGGACCCCTGACTCAGAATCATTGCTTAGAGGGCAGTATTGAGCAACTCTGAAACTAGATGTAGAACAGGTGTCATTTTAGAAGCCTAACATGCAGAGAAACTTGTAAAAAATATATATTTTTTTTTCAGGCCCTAGATTCTGAGATCCTTTTTTGCAGATCTGAAGTGGGAGCCAGGAATATTTAACAAGCTCTAAGGTGATGGTAATGCAAAAGTTACCCAGGAGACCCTTTGAGAAATACTTACGGAAAGATGAGCTGTCTCCTTGGGATGACTGAGCTGGTGTCTGTGCATATGCCTTCTCAGGATCCATGTGACTTTACCACACCAAGCCTTAAGACTGCCAGACTGTTCTCTCCAATGAAAGCCACTCTGCACCACTGGCCATAAAGAAGGACTCTCATGTGCCAGGAGACTGGCCCAAACAGGACTTTTGAGTGGCTCTGAGGCTTATAGACGTCAAAAGTGTTTGTAAGAATAGTCATCACAACATAGTAATGAATCAGAAACATGAGTATATTTTCTTAAATGGCCCTGTGGGGACTGGAGCTAAAAAGGGAGGGGTACTCAGATTCAGGGGTCTAGCAGAATCCTTGCTTAAGAAAAACAAGTAAGACAGCCAAAGAGGACTCCTGGGATTGTCTCATCAGGACTTCTGAGGTGACTCTAATGAAATGACTTAGAAGTGTGGCGGAGTGGCCTCTGTGACTCCCACACTGGCCTAATCCTGGTTAAAATTGCACAAACAGGGTGCACTGACAGTCTCCGGGACACAAAGCAGGTCTAATATTCAAAGCTTGGCAAACATAACCAAGACTTTTTCTCTTTCCTTTAAATTACTTTAGTTGCCTAATTTTTTGTCCCATAGGCCACTTAATTCTTTTTGTTTTATAATAAAAGTTGTGCTCTTGTCTCAATCTTCTTTCTAGATTGGATCCTGCATGTTTTTCATCTTTATACTCCTGGCAGCCCCACCACTAAGCTTCCGGAAATATAGCACGTTTGTTTTTTGGGGGTTTTGTTTGTTTGTTTGTTTTGAGACAGAGTCTTGCTCTGTCTCCCAGGCTGGCGTGCAATGTCACAATCTCGGTTCACTGCAACCTCTGCCTCCTGGGTTCAAGCGATTCTCCTGCCTCAGCTTCCTGAGTAGCTGGGATTACACATGCATGCCACCACTCCCGGCTAATTTTTGTGTTTTTATTGAGACGGGGTTTCACCATGTTGGTCAGACTGGTCTCAAACTTCTGATCCCGTGATCTGCCTGCCCTGGCCTCTCAAAGTGCTGGGATTACAGGTGTGAGCCACCGCGCCCTGCCTGCACCTTTGTTATATAGAACATTCTTATCAACATTATTGTCTACTTTTAGACTTTATTTTGTTCTATTGAACTATTCTGGTTCTAGTACCACACATTAAAATTATATGTTTATAATACTTTTTAACATCTGACAGGATGTGCGTCCCTTATCATCCTTCTTTTTCAATATTTTGTCATTCTCAGTTTTTCTCAGATCAACTTCAGATGTAATTTACAAAAAAAATTAAAATTACATTGGTATTTAGATGGAAATTATGTTAAATGTATGTGTTAATCTGGAGAAGTTTTGTTTTATAATAATAATTCTTACCATGAAGGAAAATAGCTCATCTCTCCACTGATTCACGTTTTTTCTCATGTCTCTTAGTAGAGTGTATAGCTTTTTTCATATAAGTTCTCATAATTGCTTGAATATATTCCTAATTATTTTATTTTTGTTGTTTCGGCTATGAATGAGATCTGTTTTTGTTCCTTTTTAATGGGTTCTTGTTGGCATATACAAAAACCACTGATTTAAAAATACTTATATAATAAACTAGATGTGCGCCTACTTTTTTTTTTTGAAACGGAGTCTCACTCTGTCGCCCAGGCTGGAGTGTAGTGGCGCAGTCTTGGCTCACTGCAACTTCCACCTCCCAGGTTCAAGCGATTCTCCTGCCTCAGCCTCCTGAGTAGCTGGGATTACAGCTATGTGCCACCACACCCAGCTAATTTTTGTATTTTTAGTAGAGACGGGGTTTCACCATGTTGGGCAGACTGGTCTTGAACTCCTGACCTCAGGTAAGGAGGTCACCCACCTTGGCCTCCCAAAGTGCTGGAATTACAGGTCAGCTGATGTGTACCTACTTTAGAATGTGTGTCTCTTATGTCAGCTTACCATTATTGTCCATGTAATTTGCCATTTTAACAGATTAAAAAAGAAAAGCTATATGACATTTTCAATAAATACATTAAAAATTTGACAAAATTCAATGTTTATTCTGATTTTTTTTAACTTTTTTATTTTGAGATGGAGTCTTGCTCTGTCACCCAGGCTGGAGTACAGTGGCACGATTTTGGCTCACTGCAACTTCTGCCTCCTGGGTTCAAGTGATTCTCCTGCCTCAGCCTCCCTGGTAGCTGGGACTACAGGTGCACCCCACAAGGCCTGGCAAATTTTTGTAGTTTTTAATAGAGACAGGGTTTTGCCATGTTGGCCAGACTTGTCTCGGATGCCTGACCTCAAGCGATCACCTGCCTCAGCCTCCTAAAGTGCTAGGATTACAGGAATGAGCCACTGCACGCCGCCTGATTTTTTTTTTTTTAAGTCTTAACAAACTAAGAATAGAAAGGAACTTCCTCAGTCTGATAAAGCTCATCTACAAAAAATCTACAGCTAACTTACATACTTAATTTTTTTTATGTTTTATAGAGATGGGGTCTTGCTAAGTTGACCAGGCTGGTCTTGAACTCCTGGCCTCAAGTCATCATCCCATCTTGGCCTCCCCAAAGTGCTTGGATTGCAAGTGTGAGCCACCGCACCTGGCCCTATACTTGATTAAAGACCAAATGTTTTCTTCTACAATAAGGAACAAGGCAAGGATGTCTGCTCTCACATCTTCCATTGAACTCTCTACTGGACATTCCAGTTAATTCAGTAAGGCAAGAACAAGGAATAAAAAAAACAGTAAGCTTGGAAGTGAAACAGTAAAACTATTTATTTGCAAAAGGCATGATTGTTTACGTAAAAAAATCCAATGAAGACCTTAAAAAGTCTGCTAGAACTAATAAATGAGTTTAGCAAGTTTGAAGCATACAAGATTAATATACAGAAATTAGTGTATTTCTATATTGTAGCAAAGACAATACAAATTGAAATGTTAAAAAATATCATTTATAATAGCACCAAAAATATTAAATTCTTAATGATAAATCTGTTCAAGAATCATACACTGAAACCATAAGACAGTGAGAGAAATTAATACCTAAATAAGTAAAGAGATATACCAGGCTGGGCGTGGTGGCTCACACCTGTAATCCCAGCACTTTGGGAGGCCGAGGCAGGTGGATCATGAGGTCAAGAGATCGAGACCATCCTGGCCAACATGGTGAAACTCCATCTCTACTAAAAATACAAAAATTAGCTGGGCGTGGTGGTACACACCTGCAGTCCCAGCTACTTGGGAGGCTAAGGCAGGAGAATCACTTGAACCCAGGAGGTGGAGGTGGCAGTGAGCTGAGATTGTGCCACTGCACTCCAGCCTGGCGACAGAGTGAGACTCTGTCTCAAAAAAAAAAAAAAAAAAGAGAGAGATGCCATATTCATGGATCAGAGGACTCAATATTGTTCTGATGTCAGTTTTCCCCATGTTTATCTGTAGATTCAACACAACTCCAATCAAAATCCCAGTAGGTTTTAGTAGAAATTGACAAGTTTATTCTAAAATTCATGTGGAAATACAAAGGACTTAGAGTAATCACAACTTCAAAAAAGAACAGTTTGAAGACTTACTCTCCCTGACTTCCAGACTTGGAGAATAATCAACACAATGTAGTATTGCTATAAAGATAGATAAGTCAGTAGTTCGGACTAGAGAGTCCGGGAATAGACTCACACAGGTATGGTCAAGTGATCTCCCACAAGATACAAAATATAGTCTTTTCAGCAAATGGTACTGGAACAGTTAGCCATATGCAATAAAATGAACTTCAATTCATAACCTCACACCATATACAAAATTAATTCAAAATGGGCTGTAGACATAAATGTAAAATCTAACACTATAGAACTTTTAAAAGAAAACACAGAAGAAATATTTTGTGACTTTGAATTAAGCAAAGATTTCTTAAATATGACAAGAAAAGCACAATCCATAACAGAAGCATTAAATTGGGCTTTGTCAAAATTAAGAACTTCTATCAAAAGACACTGTTAAGAACAATGAAAATTCAATCCTCTGACTGGGAGAAAATATTTACAAATAACTTATCTGACAAAGAACTTGTATCCAGAATATAGTTTTAAAAATAAGAAACACTACCCAGTTTTTTAAATGAACAAAAGATTTGAACAGATACTCTACCAAAAATATGCAAATTGAAATAAGCTCATACAGATGGAAATAAGCTTATTAGGGAAACACAAATTACACTGCAATGAGATACTACTATGTACCTATTAGAATTTCTCAAATTAAAAAGACTGACTATAACAAGTGTTGACAAGGACATTGAGTAAATGGAACTCTCATATATGTCAGGTGTAGGATTTGACTTTACCCTACTTATAAGCTAATAAGTTAGCTTGTTATTTCATGAATTCTAACAGAAGTCATGAGACTTAGGTCAGAGACAATGAACTTTATTATTCACCACACAGCAAGCAGCATGAGCATTAACTTTTGCATCAGCTCTTGCTCCCTAAGTCCAACAGGGACAACACAAAGGCCCAGATGAAGGTCTACACATGTGGTAAATGTGTTACATGACAATAGCACCGAGTTTGGGGAACCCACTGTTTTATAGAAAGCAGTAAGCAAACTTGCTTTTTAACCCAGGGAGATATTACTTCACACCTCAAAGTTGCTTGCTGCAAAGACAATCCTGAGAAATGGCCTGGCTAAAGAGCAGTCAATACCTTACATTCTTGGTATACTCTATAAGATGAGGAGGAGCATAAGAGACTCATGGCAGAATGTCTCTCAATAGCATCCACCCTCAGTTCTACATCATCTTGGCTTCTTGGGAGATTTTCACTTGAGCATGCCATTCTGCAGGCCATTTTGATTAATCTGATTAGTAGAGGTTGGAACCAAATCCATTCAATTTATCTCATACAGCATAGAGCACTGTCAATAAATCCCCAAGCAGCAAGATGAGACAAACCTGCAGTATTGACCTCAGAGTCCCAGATTCAGCCATCTGTGAATAAGTCCCAGGTGGATCAGGGACTTATTTTAGACATCCAGTATACAGTTTAAGGCCAGTCTCAATCACCATACATAGCATAACCAAGGCCACTCAGGCATCAGGAGAGGCATATGATTTTGTATCAGTCAGATTAAAATACAGTTGTGCCAGTCTGTGTTCGTCCACCTTTGACAGCACCAGGCATAGAAGGCATAGTGTCAGGCACGTCCACATGAATTTCTCTGTTTTAATAGCACATGGACTGGTTTGACAAATCCAGCAGCAGATGAGATTGACTGCCTGATGACAGTGTGCCTCGAACAAACCATGTAACTGTTTGCCAGGTTGCAGTGCTGGATCTAAGGCACAAAGAGAACATTAACTGTTCCCTACCTCTCCACACTTCCTGGGGTTTAACATATTCTCCCTCCAGGTACTGGGATCGTTATTCTCCTTCCACAGTTACAAAATCAGTGTATTCCAACCCAGTAGCTATAACTTCACCTTTTCTCCAATTCTTCCCCACTCACACCAACACTTTTCATCTGAAAGAGTCAATTGTGAGTGGGACAAGAGCTTTTTTTTTAATTTTTTTTTTTAGAGACAGAGACAGAGTCTCGCTCTGTCGCACAGGCTGGAGTGGAGTGCAGTGGCGTGATCTCGGCTCACTGCAAGCTCCACCTCCCGGGTTCACGCCATTCTCCTGCCACAGCCCCCTAAGTAGCTGGGACAACAGGCACCTGCCACCAGGCCCAGCTAATTTTTTTGTATTTTTTTTTTATTAGAGATGGGGTTTCACCCTGTTCGCCAGGATGCTCTTGATCTCCTGACCTCGTGATCTGCCTGCCTTGGCCTCCCAAAGTGCTGGGATTACAGGCGTGAGCCACTGCACCTGGCCAACAAGAGCATTTTTTTTTTTAAATCAGAGACCCGTTATATCTCGAATCCTACCCAGCTTGGGCAACTATTTGAAGACTTAGTGAGAAGTGCACTCAACCGAATGGTCATTGTCCTCATGACATGGGACCTTGTCAGTCTAACAAAGAATTCATGTGACTGTCCTGGAATTAATTAAGTTTGAATCCTCCAGATCAATTTTTTCCTGGGCTGTCCTTCAGAGGTTTTCAAACTCAGGCTGGAATGGAGTTGCCGTTAGGGAAAAGAAAGGTACATTATGGCCAGGAATGGTCAGGCAGAACCTGAATTTTCAAAAGAGGTCTATAAAACTATCCATCCTATTCATTCTAATCATTAACCAGTAAAGTTAAAAGGAGACGATTTAGCCATGACAAGGAATGAAGTACTGATATGTGCTACCACATGGATAAAATTTGAAAACATTTTGCTAAGTGAAAGAAGCCAGCCACAAAGACTGCATACTGTAGGATGGTTGCACAACTCTGTGAATATACTAAAAACCTTCAAAAGGGTGAATTTTATGATATGTGAATTACATCTCAATAAAGCTGTTTTTTTAATTAAAAGTTTATTCCATCTCTCAATGATACCACCAGTCTGAAGATAATAAGGGGAATGAATTGGCTACCAAATACTTTGACTATAAACCCATTGTTGATGAGTTTTTGCACTAAAAAATGCAGTATTATCACCATCCAGAAAGCCAAAATCATGACACAGATTAGTTTCAAGGCCACAATGATGTAGCCAGAGTTGGCTGATCAGACTAGAACAGCAAAACCATTACCTGAGAAAAAGTCAACAGCAATAAGATGGAATAGCTTGGACGAGGTCAAAGGTCTGATGTCACCAATTTACCAGGAGCCACTCAACACTCTGCAGCCAGTCAATACTCAGTGCAATATGGCCTCTTTCACCATGAGACAAATAGGCCGGGGTGGTGGCAGGTGCCTGTAATCCCAGCTACTCGGGAGGCCGAGGCTGAGGCTGAGCCAGGAGAATCAGTTGAACCCAGGAGGCAGAGGTTGCAGTGAGCCGAGATGGCGCCACTGCACTCAGCCTGCGTGACAGAGCAAAACTCAGAAAACAAACAGTTTACTGTAAAACAGTATGTCATGTTATACCCACAGTATCCTCATATATTTCATGTTTACTGCATCTCTTATTTGCACACTATTTTCTCTTGCATTTGATTTAATTTCATGTTGTTTTTTTCATCGTGGCTCCTAAAGCATACAAAATCCATGGCTAATGTTGCCAGTAAGAGGCCACATCAAGTGACTGACCTAGAAATGAAATTTAAAGTAATTAAGAGCTACAAAGGTAAAAAGTCAGTGATGATTATTGCTTACTAGTCAGGCATGTCCCATTCCGCCATAGCTACCATCTTGAAGAACAAGAGCAAAGTGACTGAAGCTGTTAAAGGAATCTGCTTCAGCTGGGCGCAGTGGCTCACGCCTGTAATCCCAGCACTTTGGGAGGCCAAGGTGGGCAGATCATGAGGTCAGGAGCTCAAGACCAGCCTGACCAACATGGTGAAACCCCGTCTCTACTAAAAACACAAAAATTAGCTGGGTGTGATGGGAGGCACATGTAATACCAGCTACTTGGGAGGCTGAGGCAGGACAATCGCTTCAACCGGGGAGGCCAAGGTTGCAGTGAGCTGAGATCATGCCATTACACTCCAGCCTGGGTGACACAGCGAGACTCCATCTCAAAAACAAAGAATAAAAAGAATCTGCTTCACTGAAGGCAAAGAGACTAACAAAAGTTCACAAAGGGTCTCTATGGGATATGGAGAAACTTCTAATGACCTAGATTGAAGACCAGGCAACAGAAGCATATCTCTCTTAGCACGATAACAATCATGGCCAAAACAAAGTTTGTTTGTGATATCCTACTGCATACTGAGAGAAAAGTCTGGCTGGGCATGGTAGTGCATGCCTGTGGCCCCTACTACTCAGGAGGCAGAGATGGGAGGATTGCTAGAGCCCAGAAGTCAAAGCTGAAGTGGGCTCATGATCATGCCACTGCACTCCATCCTGTGTGACAGAGTGAGACTCTGTGAAAGAAAAAGGAAAGAAAAAGAAAGAAAGAAAGAAAGAAAGAAAGGGAAAAGAAAATAAAGGAAGAAAGGAGGGAGGGAGGGAAGAAGGAAGGAAGGAAGGTAGGGAGGGAGGAAGGGAGGGAAGGAGAAAGAAAAAAGAAAGAGAGAAAGAGAAAGAGAGAAGGAAGGAAGGAGGGAGAAAGAGAAAGAGAAAAAGAAAGAAAGAAAGAGAAAGAGAGAGAAAGAGAAGGGAGGGAGGGAGGGAGGAAGGAGAAAGAGAGAAAGGAAAGGAGAAAGGAGGGAGGGAGGGAAAGAAAAGAAAGAAAGACAGAAAAGGCTAAACCTGACTAGGATGTTGAATATACTGCTAGCTCTAGGTGGTTTAAATGACTCAAGAATTATGGCCATGGCCGGGCGCAAAGGCTCACGCCTACGATCCCAGTACGGAGGCTGAAGCGGGCAGATCACCTGAGGTCAGGAGTTTGAGACCAGCCTGGCCAACATGGTGAAACCCTGTCTCTACTAAAACTACACAAAAAAAATTAGCCAGGCATGGTGGTGCATGCTTGTAATCCCAGCTACTTGGGAGGCTGAAGCAGAAGAATCGCTTGAACCCAGGAGGCGGAGGTTGCAGTGAGCCGAGATCGCACCACTGCACTCCAGTCTGGGCAACAAGAGTGAAATCTCTGTCTCAAAAAAATAAAAAACAATCATTATTCAGCCTGTCATGGTGGCTCGCACCTGTAATCCTAACACTTTGGGAGTCTGGGGTGGGAGAATTGCCTGAGCTCAGGAGTTTGAAACCAGCCTGGGAAAAATGGCAAGACCCCCATCTTAAAAATAAATCATTATGCATTATATAATGTGAATGTGAGAGGGGAGTATGCAAGTGTTGATACAAAGGCAGCTGAAGAATTTTGGGAAACTCTAGATAAGGTGAGTGTGGAGGAAAATTATTTGCCTGGGAAAATCTTCTTGAGTTTTATAGTTTCAGGTCTTGTTAATACATTTAGGTCTATGATTCATTTTGGGTAAGTTTTTGTATGTGGTGTTAGGTAAGAGTCTAACTTCATTGTTTTGCACGTAGATATCCAGTTTTCCTAGTACCATTTGTTGAAAAAACCTCTTCTTTCTCCCATTAAATGGCCTTGGCACCTTTGTCAAAAATCATTTGACCATACATGTAAAGGTTTATTTCTGGGCTCTCTATTCTATTCCATTTTTCTACATGTTTGTCTTTATGCAAGTAAAGACACTGTTTTGATTACTGTGGCTTTGTATTAAGTTTTGAAATCAAGAAGTGTGAGTCCTCCAGCTTTATTCTTGTTTTTGAAGAGTGTTTTGGCTATTTGGGGTCCTTTGAGATTCCATACAAATTTTAGAATGGATTTTTTTCTCTATTTCTGCAAAAAAACCTCCTGGAGATTTTGATAGGAATTGTATTGAATCTGTAGATTGCTTATATTTATGTCTTATTTAATTTATTTCAGCAATGTTCTATAGTTGTCATTGTACACATCTTTCATCCCCCTGGCTACGTTAATTCCTAATTCTTTTGATGCTTTTGTAAATTGAATCATTTTCTTAATTTTCTTTTCAGATTGTTCATTGTTAATATATAGAAATGTAACTGATGTAACTGATATAACTTTGTATCCTGCTACTTTGCTAAACTTATTTATTAGTTCTAACAGTGTTTTGTGGAATCTTTAGGCTTTTCTACATTTAAGATCGTATCATCTGTGAACAGAGATCATTTTACTCCTTCCTTTTTAATGTGGATGCCTTTGCTTTCTTTTTCTTGCCTAACTGTTCTAGGTAGAATTTCCAGTACTATTTTGAATAGACGTGGTGAAAGCAGGCATATTTGTCTTGTTATTAATGTTGGAGTAAAATCTTTCATTCTTTCATCATTGTGTATGATGTTGGCTGTGGGTTTTTCATATGTGGCTTTTGGCTTTTTTTATGTTGAAGCAGTCTTCTCCTATTCCTGGTTTGTTGAGTGTTTTTTATTATGAAACTGTGTTAGTTTGTCAAATGCTTTTCCTGAATCAATTGAGATAATCTGATATAGGATAATTGGTTGACAGTTTTTTCTTTCAGAACTTTGAATTTATTGGCCCACAGCCTGTGGCCTCCAAAGTTTCTGTCTAATCAAATCTGCCTTTGAATCCCTCTAGTGCATTTTAAATTTTGGTTATTGTACTAACAATACTATAAAAAGTTATTGTACTATCTGGTTTCTTTTTAGGTTTTCCATATCTCTATTGATATTTTCCTTTTACTTGTTCTTTTTTTTTTTTTTTTTTTTTTTCACTCCCCACATCTTCCTTTAGTTCTCTGAGTATCTCTAAGATAATTGTTTTAATGTATTTGTCTAGTAGGTCTGCCATGAGGACTTTTAGAGTTTCAGTTGACTTTTTTTCCTTTGAATGTGCCATATTTTTTCTTTTATTTGTATGCCTTGTGATTTTTTGGTTGAAAACTAGACATTTGAGTTTAATGATGTGATGACTCTAGAAACCAGGTTCTCCCCTTTCCTCAGGGTTTACTTTATTTTGTTACTGTTTTTTGTTATTGTTGTTGTTTCTTTTTTATTATTATAGGCTATCTCTGTGCCAAGGACACTTTGCCATCCAAGCCTTCCCCTAGAAGTTGCAAGCCTTCAATAGACTCCATGACTTTAAAATAGTTACAGATTCTGCCAGTATAAGTTTTGATTAGGTAAGGAAACAGAATCCTGGAGCTTCCTACTCTGCCATCTTCCCAGAATACTTTCCTGGATAATTATTTCTAAGGGAATAATATAAGCCCCCAAAGACACCTGGGCCAAGTCTTTCTCTAGAAACTTGATATCTTTTCTGCTTTCTTTCCCTGCTTTTTCTTTTCTACTTAGTTCCACTCCCATCCCCCATCCCACCACCTAATATCCATCAGACTCCGTATGTTCCTCTTCTCCTCCCAACCCCACATTCAAATACTTTTTCTTTTCTTTTTTTTTTTTTTTCTGAGACAGAGTTTCTCTCTGTTGCCCAGACTAGAGTGCAGTGGCGTGATCTCGGCTCACCGCAACCTCTGCCTTCCATGTTCAAGCGATTCTTCTGCCTCAGCCTCCCAAGTAGCTGGGACTACAGGCACCTGCCACCACACCTGGCTAATTTCCGTATTTTTAGTACAGATGGGATTTCACCATGTTGGCCAGGCTCTTCTCGAACTCCTGACCTCAGGTGATTGGCCTGCCTCGGCCTCCCAATCAAATTATTTATCCAAAGCCTTACTTGGTGGGTCATATAATGAACTAAAATTTGGAAAACATTCACATTTGTGGAATGCTTCACAGTTTTCAAGGTGTCTACATTATCTCATTGGATCCTCTTTTCAGCCCAGTGTGGTTGGTAGATGAGATAGCAGTGTTCAGACAGTTTATGTGACTTATCCAAGATCAGAGAGAAAGTAACAAAGCCTAAACTGGAATCCAGATCTCCTGACTCCCTATTCACTTTCCAGTTGCCCTTGTCTCTACAAATCACCAAAGAGAAATTGGTTCCTAGAAATAAGGATAAATCAATGTAGGGGTGTGTCATCTCCTATCCCACCCTTCTACACTCATCACATCAAAAACAAACAATGTTTATTGCAGGGCCCATATTAATCTACTTTCCTCTGCAGAGCCTCTAAGCTCCATATTATCCAGGAAGCAATACATTGTGACTGTTGAAGTCAAAATAAAACAGTGATGAATCTCTAACTTTAAAGCATTCTATTCTGGAACAAGGATTGCAGTTTGAGGCATACACATTAACCAGTTGGTCTTCAGTGTGTCTGAGGAACAGAAAGAAAGTTGGGAGTTTTATTAGAGAAATGTTGTATACTGTTTTGAAAGAAAGCTTATTGGCACTAAAGAAGCATTTGGAAAGAAGGGGGAAAAATAGAAAAAAAGGAAGCATTTGGGAGCTGGCAAACTCTGATTGGTGAGTGATGGTGGTAGGCAAAACTATTCTTTTTTTTTTTTTTTTTTTTTTTTTTTTTTTTTTTTTTTTTTTTTTTGAGACGGAGTCTCGCTCTGTCGCCCAGGCTGGAGTGCAGTGGCCTGATCTCAGCTCACTGCAAGCTCTGCCTCCCGGGTTCACACCATTCTCCTGCCTCAGCCTCCCGAGTAGCTGGGACTACAGGCGCCCGCCAACACGCCCGGCTAATTTTTTTTGTATTTTAGTAGAGACAGGGTTTCACCGTGTTAGCCAGGATGGTCTCGATCTCCTGACCTCGTGATCCGCCCGTCTCGGCCTCCCAAAGTGCTGGGATTACAGGCTTGAGTCATGTTTCAGCAGCTACTAAACTGCTGTTGGGGTTACAGCAGGGCCATTTTAGCAGCTGGGTTTGTGAAAAATTTAATTCATGGAGCAGGTGCTGTGCCCCAAGTACTTCTTCCCTCCTGGCCCCTAGACTCTGATTTAGTTGGGTATGACAAGAATGACCCAGTATGCATGATCAGCTTTCACATAACCTTGTAAATTCTAGTTGATCCAAGGAAAAGCCAACTGAGTAAGGAGAATAAAAGAACTGCAGCGTCATAGTTTTTGAGTCCACGTAAGTACAGCCCTTCAACTGAAATCTGAAAATTATGAGACCAATATTCCTGCAAAAAAGAGTCCCAACGAGATTTTACTAATAAGGTGGGCTGGGCCTTGGCAATCTCCACCAATTTCTTAGCTTCTCCACCAATTTCTCCTTAACTCACCTGGAATTTCTGAAAGAAGCTGAATTAGACCCTTCTTTGGCAGGACTTGTTTTTCTAGGTTAACTCAACTAGACTAAGTTTTAGTCCATCTCTTGGGATCCATTCTGAATTAAATTCTCATTAAACTTGCCCATGGAGTATCCCTGATGCAACCACTTCCTTTCCAATCCCTTTTAACCTCAATGTCAACATCAATTCCAATTCTAAGGAATGGGAAGAAATATAGAAGAATAGACCACAAGATTTCTGGCAACCAGAATGAGTATGAAGGCATGATGTTTGCTTGGCTGAAAGCAAAGAGATGAGATGGGGAAGCCAGCTGCTGGGAGTTACTGGGATCTAATTAAAAGGTCTCACAGCAACACGCCTTGCCTCTGCTATCCAAGGACAGGAAAGACCCTCTGCTCTGCCTACCCTTAGAGGGATAGTCACTTGCACTGTAAGTAGGAGGAAACAATTTTCTTTTCTTCTGCCGCCTACAGAGATTCTATTTTCTTCTTTAAGTTTAAGTTTTATATGAACTGGGTTGCTAGAGAGCCCCTCTGTAAAATAAAGGATACCCTTTACTTTTGCTTCTTTTGTAAAACCTCTCTTGATCTGCTTACAGCTGTCTTTCAGTTGATGAAACATTTCTTCTTTTCACTGTGGGTCTGTAAGAACCTTCCTGCCTGGGAGATGTGCTGAAGTTTGAAATAATTTTGTAGTATGATTGGCTGTTTTCCTGTTCTTGTATTTGAAGTTATAGACAAGTAAGCAGCAAATCTCCACTGCTGCAAGTTGAAAAAGGAAGTTCCTTGGCCTGGGCTCTTTGTGGGAAAGCATATGAGTTTAGATGGCAACTTTAATCTGCTTCCAGAATGAGTGAGGCTGCTGCTACTTTGGAAAGTTTAAAGAACTTAACAGTTTTTCCTCCTTTCTTGGAAAGTTAAACAGATTTTTTTGATTCACTTTTGTGGGTCAGAGTGGTTAAGAAGAGTTCAGTGAAAAAAGCAGTTGATCTTTTGCTAACTAGTGGCTTCTTTCTCTTTACTCTGTGCATTTTCCATTGCCTAGCAGTAAATAAATAAGTAAATATATGTATATGTATATCTAAGAAAGAAGTACTCCTAAATATCAACCCTGACCCCAAAGTCACACTTTAGTGTTTCTTTAAATGTCTTCAGAAAGTTGCTTGTAGTTTTAGATTTCTAATAACTCTTACAGAGCAGAATTTAGGATTTGGGGATAGGTCTGCACATGTAGCATTTGTTCATTTCATATTTATTAGAGATGAAACAGATGACCAAAATTCCATTTATTGCAGACTCTCCTTTTCCTTTGTAAATGTTTGGATATCCATTTTCACACATTGTAATGCCCATTAAAGGAAGCTCAGGTTAATGTTTTCAATTGTGGGTGAGTTTGCTGTGCTTCAGTGATATGGAACATTTTGTTCTGCTGTTTCCATTGGAGGAGATTAAAGAGGCTAAATGGGATGGCATATTGAAGTCATTTTTGGTTTTCTTTTTTAAATTTTTATTTTATTTTATTATTATTATTATTATTATTATTATTATTATTATTATTATTATTGAGACGGAGTCTCACTCTGTCGCCCAGGCTGGAGTGCAAAGGCATGATCTTGGCTCACTGCAACCTCTGCCTCATGAGTTCAAACGATTCTCTCACCTTAGCCTCCTGAGTAGCTGGGACAACAGGCACATGCCACCACGCCTGGCTAATTTTTGTATTTTAAGTAAAGACATGGTTCCACTATGTTGGCCAGGCTAGTCTCGAACTCCTAGCCTCAGATGATCTGCCCACCTCAGCCTCCCAAAGTGCTGGGATTACAAGCATGAGCCACCGCACCCAGCCAGTCATTTTGGGTTTTCTTTGGTTATTTTGGATGCCTTACTGGGACCCACTCAAAAAACAAACAAACAAACAACAAAGCAAAACAAAACGAAAAACACTTTCATAAATGTCTGTCTCAAAACCTTTTCTACTTTCTCCAAATAGAACTAATGCATACACATTCTTAAGATTTGCTCAGCTATACCTCCTTGGTTCTGACTTAATCCTCTTCTGCAGAAAATTCCACCTCACATCAAAGCCTCTTCCCTCCTTCTGCTGCAAAGTTGTTGAGAGCTGTCACAGACTATCAGCTCAGCTTCAGCTATGCTTAATGAGTGCTTGTGCACAATGCACCCCAGGTAAAGGAATTCAGAAATCAAAAGACGTGATTACTGAGAAGGAGAAAATGCAGAGAAGTGATTTCTGGAGAGCATAAACAAAATCAATATTATACCCACTAAGGTCTTTGTTGAGTAATGATAGATAAAACAGCCTAAAGGGAATGATGTCAGGAGATCTAAAACAATCATTTAGCATCGCCTATCAGCATTGTATTCCTTGTACACTGTGGGAATGAACAGCTAGGAACCCTGGACTCTGACCCCTGTTTCAGTGGAACAGGAAGACAGATTTCACACTGACAAACAGCTGCCTGAAGGAGTCTTGTCATTTTGTCCGTTGAGAAGGGACACAGCCTCAAGTCTTCTCTCAAATTCTAACTCAGGGCCCCGCAGACAGTCTGAGCCTGCTATATGGTTCTTGGTCTCAAAGAAGAGTTCTGAAGTAGGCTGTCTACATAAGATTCAAACCACCCATTAAAATATTATTCAATTTGACATCTGTTAGGCATAACAATTAGACTAGCCAATGCAGTCACAATACTGAAATCGGTATGTGTATGTGTATGTAGATACAGCCCAAGAGGTTAAATAATTTTAGTGTTGTTAAGAAAAAAATTATTCTGTTTTTTTTTTACACAAGGACAATTTTAATCCCGCATTTCCTATAGTAACATCCACTGCTGGCTATCTATGGATTGAAACTGCATTTGCTAAGAACTGTGGAGCACATGATGATACGGGCACACAGACATCTTCCAGCACCAACAGGATACATATGTAACACATACCAGATAGTCTCAGTGGATAGATGTGCTTCAAAAGTAATTCTATTTAGTAAAATTCATAGTTAACGCAGAATTTCATGTTTTAATTTTACATCTTTCGAATACTTTACATTTTACTAAGTTTTTTTTTTTTTTTAAACCCTTCATTCAAGATTATAATTTGCATGGCAATAAACAATGGTTTCATAGGCTCTAAGTTTCTTAGAAGTGCTCACAGCAATTTAGAATACCACGAGTCTTCCTTCCACTTTGCAGCGTCTGATTTAAAGTTAATTAAATTCACCTAATGCATCATTAAAACTGTCATTTTGTCTTGTGAGAAGAGATGTTTCAATTGCTATTTCCAGGACTATATATTGAGCATGGGTGTACAGTATTTTTAATTGGTTAGCAGAATTTTACTCACTTAATTTATAGCCAGAATAAGAAACTCTAGCCTCTCTGAATGACCTTCCACTCAGAACAATGATGATGATTAATGCCTAAAATGTATCTGGGGTGCCCCACCTTAACATTACCAAATGTTTCCAAGTAATCTTAGAAAATACGATTATTTAAACATATGCATAATATTCTACCACACAATGTACCATCACTTTTTTAACTATTTTCCAATTGTTAATTTATAATATTTGCAATTTTTCATTATAAATAATATTGTGATCAATACTTTCATCCATAAGGTTTACACAAGACTGGTTATTTCTTCTAATGTCTTCTAATGTCAAAGAAGTGGCTTACTGGTTCAAACAGTGCACATATGTGGTTTAAGGCTTTTAGTATACTTTACCAAATAATCTCCAGAATAGATCAAACAACTCCTACCAACAGTATGTTATTGTGCCCATAGGGTGTACTTTGTAACAACAAAGCAAATTCAACCACAAATCTATTAGATTCACACCAATCTCAAAACTATCACATGAAAGAAGCAAGGAGACATATTACTGGTTAGGAAGCCAAATTCAAATTCTTTTAAAAAATCACTCAGCTTTAGATCAGTAGAATAATCAACAAAAATGCTCCCTATAAAAAGTCTACCAGGTTTTTCAAAAAATATAGTTAAAAAGAGAGAAAAAGAAAGTCAGGCCGGGCACAGTGGCTCATGCCTGTAATCCCAGCACTTTGGGAGGCCAAGGTGGGCAAATCACGAGGTCAGGAATTCCAGACCAGCCTGGCAAACATGGTGAAACCTTGTCTCTACTAAAAATACAAAACTTAGCTGGGCATGGTGGCGGGCATCTGTATTCCCAGCTACTCAGGTGACTGAAGCAGGAGAATTGCTCGAACCTGGTAGGCGGAGGATGCAGTAAGCTGAGATCGTGCCACTGCGCTCCAGCACGGGCGACAATGTGAGACTCTGTCTCAAAAAAAAAAAAAAGAAAAAGAGAGAGAGTGAAAGAGAAAGTCAGTACCAAATGACCAAAAAAATTTTTTTTTTTTTTAGACGGAGTCTCACTCTGTCATCCAGGCTGGAGTGCAGTGGCACGATCTTGGCTCATTGCAACCTCCGCCTCCTGGGTTCCAGCGATTCTCATGCCTCAGCCTCCTGAGTAGCTGGGACTACAGGTGCACGCCACCATGCCCGGCTAAATTTTGTATTATTTTTAGTAGAGGCGGGGTGTCACCATATTGGCCAGGCTGGTCTCCAACTTCTGACCTCATGATCTGCCCATCCTGGCCTCCCAACGTGCTGGGATTACAGGTGTGAGCCACCGCGCCCAGCAATTGACCAAAATTTTTTATTTGGCTAAATTCTATTAATGCATGAGCATGACAGTCTCCCTGTTTATTTGACTTTGGCAATTAACTTGTACAGAACAGTGAAAATGCCGAGGACAAAGGCAGTCTACAGTTTTACCATAGAATATATATATACACACACACACTACAGTAAATATATATATATATATGCCTCCCTTTGGCCATATCAACTCCCAGTTCAGGCCATTAAATACAGACAAATTTTCAAATTCACGTCTTTACTTCTCCAAGATCTTCGATGCTGTCATCATCTACCTCTGGCCATTTTTCGGAATGACATCAATTATGTCATCTGTAAAGTCTCCCTGAATGATAATTTCATCCTCCCCATTACTGAGGCAGCACAGGAGAATTTTTGAGCAAAAAATCTTTGTGCTTCTTTAAGATCAATTTCAAAACTTGCAAGGCCACACACTCTTGTCACATATTTCTTCTTTGCCCTGGGAATTTGGGCTATAGTAACCTTTTGTGGTATGGTCTTTTTGTTTGTTTTATTTGGCATTTTCCACCTCTCTTCTGTTTTTTCTTCTCTTCTTCTTCCGCTGCTGTTCCTTGACCCTCACTAATTCCAGCTTCTTGTTTGGGTGAATTTTCTACAGTAAGTTTTGCAAGTTCATTTGGAAAATTCTCCTCTCACCATTGTCTACAATGAGCAACATCAGGCATATATTCACAGTACTCTACTCTGTTGGTAATGAACAGACTCCACAATAAAGGACTTAAAGTGGGTAATCGGCATCTAACTTAGCACTGTTCCTTGGGTCTCCTTTGCAATCAGCCCCACCGGATTCAGAAATCTCAGCTCACTGCAACCTCTGCCTCTGTGCTCAAGCAATCCTCCCACCTCAGCCTCCCAGGACCACAGGCACATGCCACCATGCCTGACTAATTTTTTGTATTTTTGGTAGAGATGGGGTTTCGCCATGTTGCCCAGGTCGGTCTTGAACTCCTGACTTCAAGTGATCTGCCCACCTCGGCCTCCCAAAGTGCTGGGATTACAGGCATGAGCCCCTGTGCCGGGCCTTCATCTTTTATATTTTTTAAAATTGCAGATAAACGTGAAGCTCCCTTTACTGATTAACTCCAATTCCCACAACTCTTCTATTTATTTCTTTTCCTGTGTACTTTTCTCCTCTCTCCTTTCCTTTTCTGCCTGTTTTGTACTCCTGTCTTTAATTTAAAAATCTAGTGAGTTTAACATTTTATGTTTTTAGGTTTTTCTGTTTTAGTTTGAGTTGTCATTATTGTGTTTTTGTTTTTGTTTTTTTGGTTTTTTTTATTTTGAGACAGGGTCTCACTCTGTCACCCAGGCTGGAGTGCAGTGGCATGATCATGGCTCACCACAGCCTCAACCTCCCAGGCTTAGGTGAGCCACCTGCCTCAGGCTCTCAAGTAGCTGGGACTACAGGCATGAGCCAATGTACCCTGCCGTGTTTAACATCATATATGCCTCTCTCCTAAATAGCCGTTTTTAGAAAAGACTGATTTAAATTGATATTTACCTCACATGGTCCTCAATTGAAGCAGGTTTCCATCTTATTATGAAAGCTATGATTATTACATTATATAATGCTTTTTTTTTTTTTTGAGTCAGAGTCTCCCTCTGTCACCCAGGCTGGAGTGCAATGGTGTGATCTCGGCTCACTGCAACCTCCGCCTCCCGGGTTCAAGTGATTCTCCTGCCTCAGCCTCCTGAGTAACTGGGATTACAGGCGCATGCCACCACACCCAGCAAATTTTTTGTATTTTTAGTAGAGATGAGGTTTCATCATGCTAGTCAGGCTGGTCTTGAACTCCTGACCTCGTGATGTACCCGCCTCAGCCTCCCAAAATGGTGGGACTACAGGAGTGAGTCATTGCACCCTGCCAATGCTTTTTCTTATATGACTTTTTTTTTGAGACATGGTCTCACTCTGTTCCCCAGACTGGAATGCAGTGGCACAAACACAGCTCACTGCAGCCTTGATCTCCTAGGCTTAAGTGATCCTCCTGCCTCAGCCTCCCAAGATAGCTGAAACTATAGGCATGCACTACCGCACCCAGCTAATTTTTTTAATTTTTGTGGAGATGAGGTCTTGCCATGTTGTCCAGGCTGGTCTCAAACTCCTGGTCTCAAGCAATCTTCCGTGTTAACCAGGCTGGTCTTGAACTCCTGACCTCGTGATCCACCCGCCTCAGCCTCCCAAAGTGCTGGGATTATAGGCCTGAGCCACCGTGCCCAGCCACTTTTTATAATCTTTAATTTGTTTCGGTATTACATTTTTAAAATATACTCTGTACCAGTACCAGTCTAGAATGATGTGCCCCTTTCAACAAGACACTTTCGCCACTGTAGAACTACACTACTACTACCTAAACTGAAAGAAATCAACCACCTCCCCTGCCCTTATGTATCTGTGATTGTGGATGAGCCACATGTAGGTTATAGGAATATCATATACAAACATTCTGAGATTTTTCAGGGCCAGAGAAGCCATTATGGACCCAGAGAAAGCTATGGACTGTCTCCCTGAAAAATCACATATGCACAATGTTTCGCAGACAATTTCGAGGTCAAGAATTCCTTCTTGCTATCATTTCCCTTTCTTCCCAAGTATATGCTTTGTTTCAAAAGCCTGATCAAAGGAAAGCCTGCCTTCATCTGCACTAACCTGAATGAGTCTGCTGAAGTCTGCAGCTGCTCCTCCATGCTGGGGTCCAGCTGATACTTTTTGATTTCTGTTCACTTTTCTTCATAGGGATGAACCTCACCCAGACTCCCCAGGTCTCTGGCCATTGGTGCTCGGCAGGGCTGGTGGAAGCCACTATTATGACTAACTGAGCCTAGTCACTTCCCCTCCAATGCCAGCTTGCTGGCTACCCAGACACTCTGGCTGCCTTGACTAGTGTCACTAGCAAAGCCCAGGGCAGGCTGTCAGAGTTGTGCCTCATGAACACCTAGTGTGGTCAGCAGCTGACACTGTTCACTGTCTTCAAGAAGGCTGCTTAAACAAACAAACAAAAAATACTAAAACAATGTTAAAATAAAAATTAAAAGGGAAGCCAGGCGCAGTGGTGCCCCTATAGTCCCAGCTACTTGAGTGGCTGAAGCAGGAGGATTACCTAAGGCCAGGAGTTTCAGGCCAGCCTGGGCAACACAGTGAGCCCACATCTCAAAAAAGTTAAAAAGGCCGAGTGCAGTGGCTCACGCCTGTAATCCCAGCACTTTGAGAGGCTGGGGCGGGTGGATCACCTGAGATCAGGAGTTTGAGACCAGCCTGGCCAACATGGTGAAACCCAATCTCTACTAAAAGTACAAAATTAGACGGGCATGGTGGTGGTGCATGCCTGTAATCCCAGCTACTCAGGAGGCTGAGGTGGGAGAATCGCTTGAACCCAGGAGGTGGAGGTGCCTTTGCCTCTTCCGTTCTCATCTCTCGCTACACCTCCGTCCCAATAGGTACTTAGTCATGCCACATGACTGGGAGACTGTAGTCCTTTCCTTTGCTGTGGGGAACAAGGCCTTAACCCTGAAGGATTAAGATACAATGCTATCCCCAGTGCTGTCGCTAAGGGGATTCCCTCAGTGCATACTCAGGACGCTGAGTGTACCCTACTCAGGGATGATCTCGACCCTGTTGTCTCCTATATTCCCTCAAGCAGAGATCTTACATATTAACATACATGTGTGCACACACATCAACAAGACTCCTGGGTTACATCAACCAATTGCACTGCACCCGTACAAACCCTCATTGCTGTTACCACTCATGAGGGACACACTCACTGCTATTAATACAATTGGAGCCCCAGAGTGGAAGAGGGAAGTGAATCAGGCGCCGGGCAGTGGGCTGCTGGGCTCGGCTTGCTGAGGTAGAGGCAGCGCCAAGAAGAGGCCGGGCACGGTGGCTCAAGCCTGTAATCCCAGCACTTCGGGAGGCCGAGACGGGCGGATCACGAGGTCAGGAGATCAAGACCATCCTGGCTAACACGCTGAATCCCCGTCTCTACTAAAAATACAAAAAACTAGCCGGGCGTGGTGGCGGGCGCCTGTAGTCCCAGCTACTCCGGAGGCTGAGGCAGGAGAATGGCGTAAAAACCCGGGAGGCGGAGCTTGCAGTGAGCTGAGATCCGGCCACTGCACTCCAGCTCGGGTGACAGAGCAAGACTCCGTCTCAAAAAAAAAAAAAAAAAAAAGAGGCCTTTGCCGCTGGTAGGGATTGGGATGTCGAAGAACAGTGTCGTCGGCCCGGTTCTGGAAGGTGGATGTGGATGAATATGACGAGAACAAGTTCGTGGACGAAGAAGAAGATGGGGGCAACGGCCAGGCCGGGCCCGACGAGGGCGAGGTGGACTCCTGCCTGCGGCAAGGAAACATGACAGCTGCCCCACAGGCAGCTCTGAAGCACCTCCCTATCAACACCAAGAGTCAGGCAGTGAGGGACCGGGCAGGCAGCATTGTCTTGAAGGTGCTCATCTCTTTTGAAGATGATATTGAAAAGGCAGTTCAATCTCTGGACAAGAATGGTGTGGATCTCCTAATGAAGTGTATTTATAAGGGATTTGAGAGCCCCTCTGACAATAGCAGTGCTGTGTTACTGCAATGGCATGCAAAGGCACTTGCTGCTGGAGGAGTAGGGTCCATGGTTCGTGTCTTGACTGCAAGAAAAACCGTGTAGTCTGGCAGGAAGTGGAAATCTGCCTCGGGAGTGGGAATTGCTGGTACAAAGACCAAAACAACCAAATGCCACCGCTGCCCTGTGGGTAGCATCTGTTTCTCTCAGCTTTGCCTTCTTGCTTTTTCATATCTGTAAAGAAGAAAATTACATATCAGTTTTCCTTTAATGAAAATTGGGATAATATAGAAGAAATTGTGTTAAAATATAAACGTTTCATCCTTTCAAAGCCGTTTCAGTGATGTTTATACCAGTCTGTACATAGTATAATTTACATTCAAGTTTAATTGTGCAATTTTTAACCCCTATTGGCTGGTTTTTTGTTTTGTTTTGTGTTATTTTTACCTAATACTGAGAGATTTGGTCAGAATTTGAGGCTAGTTTCCTAGCTCACTGCTAGTCGGGAAATGATATTTATAAAAAATATGAGAGACTAGCAGCTATTAACATTGCAAAACTGGACCATATTTCCCTTATTTAAGCAAAATATGTTTTTGGAATCAGTGGTGGGTGAATACCACTACCAAGTTCTAGCTTTGTTTCTGCTTGCCTCCTGATTATCTGTACTGTGGGTTTAAGTGTGCTACTTTCTCTCAGCATCCAATAATCATGGCCTCTCAATTTATTTGTGGTCACCCAGGGTTCAAAGGAAGAAGTCTTGCTCTATACAAATGTATCCATAAAATATCAGAGCTTGTTGGGCATGAACATCAAACTTTTGTTCTAATAATATGGCTCTGTTTGGAAAAAAACTGTCAATCAGAAAGAATGATTTGCAGAAAGGAAGAAAAACTATGGTGTAATTCAAACTCGGGGCAGCCTCTGAATGAAATGCTACTTTCTTTAGAAATATAATAGCTGCCTTAGACATTATGAGGCATACAACTAGTATTTAAGATACTATTTAATATGCCCCATAAATGTCTTCAGTGTTCTTCAGGGTAATTGGGATCTCAGAAGATTTGGTTCAGATCCAAACAAATACACATCTGTGTTTTAGCTCAGTGTTTTTTTAAAAAAGAAACTGCCACACAGCAAAAAATTGTTTACTTTGTTGGACAAACCAAATCAGTTCTCAAAAAATGACCGGTGCTTATAAAAAGTTATAAATATCCAGTAGTTCCAAAACAAACCACCTGACCAAGGAGGAAGTCAGCTTGTGATTAGTATTTACATTGGACACCAGTTTTGTAATCACTGACTTATGCGCAAACTGGTGCAGAAATTCTATAAACTCTTTGCTGATTTCGATACCTGCTTTTTGTTTCATTTTGTTTTGTTTTGTAAAAATGATAAAACTTCAGAAAATAAAATGTCAGTGTTGAATAATTAAAAAAAAAAATACAATTGCAGTGGGCTTGTACAAACTTTCCATGACTTTCCATGCCCTCTTTTCCAGGCTTAGTCAGATTCAGTCACACTTATGCATTTGTAAATTCTTCAGCTCTTAAGGAAGTATAATAAGTGGCCCTTATAAAATCTTTCTCTGTGTAACTATTTAAGCTGCCCAGTGGCACAGTGATGGGGAGGCAAGAATCGGAAATGAGGAATTTGCTGTGTTCTGAATGTTTATGCCCTCTCAGATTCAGATGTTGAAATCCTCACTGCCAAGGTGATAGTGTAAGGAGGTGGGGCCTTTTGGAGGTGACTAGGTCATGGTGGCAGAGCCCTCATGAATGAGACTAGTGCCTTTATAAAAGAAGCCCAAGGGAAACCCCTTCCACCTTGTGAAATTAGAGAGATGATGACTGTCTATGAAGAAATAGGCCCTCACTAGATATTGAATCTGCCTGCACCTTGATCTTAGACTTCCCAGCCTCCAGAACTGTAAGAAATAAATTTCTGTTGTTTAGAAACCACCCAGTCTATGATATTTTGTTATAGTCACCTAAATAGACTAAGACAGGATTCATAGAATTCATAGAATTTAAGGATAGCAGGTAGATTCTTTCTTTCATTTCACAAATTTTTGTCAAGTTGCTACTCTGTGCCTCATACTCTATACTAAGTCATATAGTCCCATCCTCTTATGAAGGGGGCCTGCCCCTCCACACCTGTGGGTATTTCTCATCAGGTGGGACAAGAGACTGAGAAAAGAAATAAGACACAGAGACAAAGTATAGAGAAAGAACAGTGGGCCCAGGGGACCGGCACTCAGTATATGGAGGACCCGCACTGGTGCCAGTCTCTGAGTTCCCTCAGTATTTATTGATTATTATTTTTACTATTTGAGTGAGGGGAGTATAGCAGGGCAACAGGTGGGGAGAAGGTCAGCAGGGAAACATGTGAGCAAAGGAATCTGTATCATGAATAAGTTCAAGGAAAGGTACCGTGCCCAGATGTGTATGTAGGCTAGATTATGTTTTTCTTTACCCAAACATCTCAGTGTAGCAAAGAGCAACAGAGCAGTATTGTTGTCAGTATATCTTGTCTCTAGCCACAGGGCAGTTTTCTCCTATCTTAGAATAGAACGAATGAGAATGATCAGCTTTACACCAAGCCATTCCATTTCCAGGGAGGAGCAGGAGACAGAAACCTTCCTCTTATCTCAACTGCAAAGAGGCCTCCCTCTTTCCCTGCTCCTCCTCAGCACAGACCCTTCACGGGTGTCAGGCTGGGGGATGTAAGGTCTTTCCTTTCCCATAAGGCCATATCTCAGGCTGTCTCAGTTGGGGGAAGCCTTGGACAATACCCTGGCTTTCTTGGGCGGAGGTCCCTGTGGCTCAAGCCTGTAATCCCAGCACTTTGGGAGGCCGAGGCGGACGGATCACGAGGTCAGGAGATCGAGACCATCCTGGCTAACACAGTGAAACCCCGTCTCTACTAAAAAAATACAAAAAAACTAGCCGGGCGTGGTGGTGGGCGCCTGTAGTCCCAGCTACTCGGGAGGCTGAGGCAGGAGAATGGCGTAAACCCAGGAGGCGGAGCTTGCAGTGAGCTGAGATCCGGCCACTGCACTCCAGCCTGGGCGACAGAGCGAGACTCTGTCTCAAAAAAAAAAAAAAAAAAAAAAAAGAAACGGGATTTCACCATGTTGGCCAGGCTGGTCTCGAACGCCTGACCTCAGGTGATCCATTCGCTGCGGCCTCCCAAAGTGCTGGGATTACAGGCGTGAGCCACCGGCCCAGCCGGGTTGAATTTATTTCTGATTTGCCTTCCTAATTAATACCCATTAAAGCTAGATGCTGTTATTTGAAAAATGGTTTTTTTAGCAACAATCAGAAGCTAAAAATTAAATACAACATTGCTTTTGGAAGAGGTCAATGATACAGAATAAAAATTTTAAATATATATTTAATTTTATGTAACTAAAATATTATCTAGTTTACAAATATTTCATATTTATATTCCAAATGTTTCTGTATTGAATCTTTATGAATTCTAGACAGCATGGTATAATAATAAGCTTCAAAACATTATAACTATTCATCATGTAGATTTTTCCTCTGCATCCACAATCCAAGCTTACCAGTCCTAGCTCTTGTCTTACTAGGACCCAGTCCTGTACTAAAACAAATCTGAAATCTGATAAATTAATGAGAAATATTATCGGCACATTAGCCTTTTAATAAACGTCATCAATATCTTTACCTGATGAAATAGTTGGCTCACACCTGTAACCCCAGTACTTTGGGAGGCCAAGGCAGGCGGATCACTTGAGGTCAGGAGTTTGAGACCAGCTTGGCCAACATGGTGAAACCTTGTCTCCACAAAAAATACAAAAATTAGCCAGGCATGGTGGTGGGCACCTGTAGTCCTAGCTACTCGGGAGGCTGAAGCAGAAGAATTACTTGAATCCAGGAGGCGGAGGTTGCAGTGAGCCAAGATCGCACCACTGCACTCCAGGCTGGGCAACAGAGTGAGATTCCATCTTAAAAAAGAAAAGAAATAATTAAGTGGTCCATTGGTTAATAGATATTGATGGAGCAAACATGATGTTCTTGTTCCAATCCGTCATGATTCTTACAATCTAGATGGGGTTGGCAAACTTTTTCTGTAAAAGGCAAGATAGTAAATATTTTATGCTTTGTGGACCATATAGGATCTCTGTTGGATATTCTTTTTTTTTAATAGCATCATTTTAAAATGTAAAAACTGTTCTTACTTCCCAGACTGGATAAATGCCATATGAAATGTGAGAAGGGCAAATGAGTACCGTAGTCACTAAGGGCTTTGATGACCATTGACAAATGATAAGTAAATAAATGTTTGTATAGCAAGCTAAGCATTGCAATCAGTGGGAAAGGACAAGCATCGTATGGGGACCAGGAAGTAGCCAAGCTTGGCTGGAATTCATTACTTCCTGTGAGAAAATATAAAGCTGGAAAGGATGGCAGAGAGCCCCTGTCATTGAGGAGTTAATATCCTAGAAGGGGGATGCCATATATATAATATATACACACAAATGAACAAATATGGCCAAGTGGTGGCTCACTTTGGGAGGCTGAGGTGGGAGGATCGCTTGAGCCCAGGAGTTCAAGGCCAACCTGGGTAATAGAGTGAGCCCTCATCTCTACAAAAAAAAAATTTTTAATTAGCCAGGCATGTGGGCACATGCCTGTAGTGCCAGCTTCAGGAAGATGAGGTGGGAGGATGGCTTGAACCTGGGAGGTTGAGGCTGCAGTGGCCCAAGATCGTGCCACTGCACTCCAGCCTGGGTGACAGAGTGAGACTCTGTCTAAAAACAAACAATGACAACAGAAAAAAAACTATATGAGCTTGAGTTAGAAAATATAGGCCAGGTGCAGTGGCAGTGGCTGGTGGATCACTTCAGGCCAGAGGTTCAAGACCAGCCTGGCCAGCATGGTGAAACTCCATCTCTACTAAAAATACAAAAATTAGCCCGGTGTGGTGGTGGGCACCTGTAATCCCAGCTACTCCAGAGGCTGAGGAAGAAGAATCGCTTGAACCTGGGAGGCAGAGGTTGCAGTAAGCCAAGATCGTGCCACTGCACTCTAGTCTGGCTCACAGAGCAAGACTCTGTCTCAAAAAAAATAAAAAGAGTTAGAAAATATAAAATGCTTAGCCTGGCCAACGTGGTAAAACCCCGTCTCTACCAAAAAATACAAAAATTAGCCTGGCTTAGTGGTGGGTGCCTACAGCCCTAGCTACTCGGGAGGCTGAGGTAGGAGAATTGCTTGTACCTAGGAGGTGGAGGTTGCAGTGAGCCGAGACTGTGCCACTGCACTCCAGCCTGGGCAACAAGAGTGAGACTCTGTCTTTAAAAAAAAAAAAAAAAAAAAAAAATTCCAGCTAGTAAATAAATAAATACATAAATCCAGGAGGCCTACGTTGACAGGTCCATCCTCCTGACACAAACTATACCTGCATTCCTTCTCTCTGGGTTTGGGAATCTAGGGTATGAGCCAACATCTAGGCTTGTCTGAAGGAGCCACTTACCTCTGCATCTTTCTCACTGATTCTTAATTTATTAGCCTTATTCTGTGCACCTTAATAAAACCTCTGCTACTGTGAGGCCCTACTGGGGACCCTTCAACAACTCTGCCCAGGCCTAGGGTCTCCTGGGGCCATAGACATTAAAAAAAACCAGAAGCAGCCAACACACCACCCTCTGGACAGCAGAGACCAGTGCAATGCATTCCTTTTATCTTTGCTCCAATCTCCTGTTCCTAGTCTTTCTTCCTCTTCCCATCTCTCTTCTCTCTTCTTCCCTCATCAATTCCCCTTCCCCATCCTAAGCCTTGCTAACCCTCCGACTCCACCAGGACACTTGCCTAACAGAGTCACAACACGAGCCCAAAGAAGCACAAAGAAAGCAAGAAGGCCTCTTACCATTACCCTGACCCACCCATCTGACCACCTTCTCTGTCCCACTCAGGCCTCCTGGGATGGATGTCACCCGCCTACTCCTGGCCACCCTGCTGGTCTTCCTCTGCTTCTTCACTGTCTACAGCCACCTGCCACCTGAGGAGAAACTCCGAGATGACAGGAGCCTGAGAAGCAACTCCTCTGTGAACCTACTGGATTTCCCTTCTGTCTCTATTGTGGGTAAGTCACCTAGCCTCTGGGCTCTGGCCCAGGAGAGGGGCTGTAGGAAATCAAGCATGCTTCCCAGGGTGCTACCAGGATCCACTGCCATGGACAGCTCCTTCTTGCTCGTTCCATGAAATAATCCTGGGAGAATAGTGTCCCTTGACTCATTTGGTTTGGGAAAGCCCTGCATGCCACCAATCCAATATGCAGCTTAGCATATGGTAGAGCCTCTGAAAGGCCTGAAGTTAAGACACTTGCTAAACCTTGTTTAACATAGCATTTCTGAAACTTAATGAATCACAGAACTCCTGTCAACAGTAACAAACTTCAGGAAATGCTCCAGAACATATGCAAGGCTAGGATGGACCAGTCCTGTCATGTCAGGGTTGGGAATGACGACTCAGGGGAAAATATGAGGGGCATTGGAGATCTGGTTTGACTTCACCTGATAATAATCATAGGCATACTGTGTGGTAGGCACTGTGAGGCGAGTATGGTCTTTATTTGTATTTCACAGTTGAGGAACTTGAGGCTTAGGAGAGTTAAGTAACTAGCATGGATCACACAGTTTTTAACTGGCAAAGCCAGAATTCAAAATCAGGTGCTTAACTCCAGAACCTAAGCTCAAAACTAATATCCCTTACTACCTTGCCTTTTGCTAGGAAAAGAGGATATTTGAGGCTAGGTGTGGTGGCTCATGCCTGTAATCCCAGCACTTTGGGAAGCTGAGGCATGAGGATTGTTTGAGCCTAGGAGTTCAAGACCAGACTGAGTGACATATGGAGACCCTGTCTCTACGGAAAAGTTTAAAAACTAGCAAGGCGTGGTGGCATGTACCTGTAATCCTAGCACTTCGGTAGGCTAAGGTGGGCAGATCTCTTGAGCTCAGGTGTTCAAGACCAGCCTGGTCAACAGGGTGAAACCCCGTCTCTACTAAAAATACAAAAATTAACCAGACATGGTGGCATGTGCTTGTAGTCCTAGCTACTTGGGAGGCTGAGGCAGGAGGATCACTTGAGCCCAGGAGTTTGAGCCTACAATGATTGTGAGCCATGACTGTGCCACTGCACTCCAGCCTGGGTGACAGAGTGAGACCCTGTCTCAAAAACAAACAAACAAAAACTAGCCAGGAATGGTGGTGTATGCCTACGGTTCCAGCTATTTGGGAGGCTGAGGCAGGAGGATTGCTTGAGCCCAGGAGGTTGAGACTGTAGTGAGCTGTGATCACACCATTACACTCCAGCCTGGGTGACAGACAGACCCTGTCTCAAAAAAGAAATTTTTTAATAAATAAATAATCAGCCAGTCGCAGTAGCTCACACCTATAATCCCAGCACTTTGGGAGGTCGAGGTGGGCAGATCACCTGAGGTCAAGAGTTTGAAACCAGCCTGGCCAACATGGCAAAACCCCATCTCTACTAAAAATACAAAAATTAGCCAGGCGTGGTGGTGCACACCTATAATCCCAGCTACTTGGGAGGCTGAGACAGGAGAATCACTTGAACTCAGGAGACAGAGGTTATAGTGAGCTGAGATTGCACCACCGCACTCCAGCCTGGGTGACAGAGTGAGATTCTGTCTCAAAAGAAAAAAAAAAAAAAGAAGAAGAAGAAGAAAGAAAGAAAAGAGGATATTCTACACATATCAGACAGGGAAGTAGAGGAACATCAATATTTATTTCTCTTCAGTGTAACAGACTTTTCACTTTATAAGCAGACTTCATTTATCCTCAAGACAATACTGCAAGGCAGATACTATGGAATCTTTTGTGCAGATGAAAAAACTGAGTCTCATGGAAGATAAGTAAGTTACCCACAGCCACATAGTCATTATATTGGCAGAGTCAGGATTCAAATCAGGTCTCCCTGGCTCCAAAGCTCTGAGGAATGGAAAATAGGAAACACAGGTGCATCTGTGTGCAAGACGGGAGTCCATTTTCTGAGTTTCACAATGTTCCTGCACCTGCCACAACGGAGATGAAGGAAGAGGCACCTGGGGTGACTCTGAGTGGCCCAAGCTCACCTAGGTAGAGGGACCAGGCCACACAAGAGCACCACAGGCAGATCCCAGTGCCTGCTTGGATATCCCATTTGCCCTCCCTCAGAGGACACGTTGCTATCAGTGCCTGGCTCCAGGTCACCATCCGGGCTGACAAGAACCTACTGGCTTGCGGCCTACAGTGTGATTCACCCGGCACGCTGCTTCTCCTCTCCCCCACCTGGCAACTTCCCGAGCCCCTCTGCCCCTCTCACTTCACTGCAACTCAACGTCCCCAGAAACATCTCACTTTCCTCCTTTTGTCTCTCTTTGAAGCGCTGAACAAGAAATCCAAACTTATCAGCAGAACAGAAGCAGAAAAGAAGAGATCTTCTAAGGTAAGGGCAGGGAAGTTCTGGGAGTTCTCACTGTTGGGGTGAGACTGGACTTACAGAAGGAGGACCCCCAAGCTCTGGCTAGGAACTAAATGAGAGATTTTTCAGGCCTTTATTAACAAAAGAAACTGAAAGCTACTAAAGACTTCCTGGCTTCAGCGCTGAGCCAGACACCCACAGAAGCCCAGGGAGCTGAAGTCCACTGAGCAAAATAGATTATGAAAAGCAGCTTCCTCTTCTAGTTAGCCCCTGCCTGAAATTTCACCATCACTCATACTTTTGGATGAATGTGGTGTTTCCCAAACCTCAGTCATTTCAGAACCACATTTACAACTTTTGCCATATCTGAGTTCCACCTATTTATTTAACATATTTATTTAAAATTAAAACTTAGGCCAGATGCAGTGGCTCACGCCTATAATCCCAGCGCTTTGCGAGGCCAAGGTGGGCAGATCAACTGAGGTCAGGAGTTTGAGACTAGCCTGGCCAACATGGCGAAACCCCGTCTCTACTAAAAATACAAAAATAGGTGTGGTGGTGGACACCTGTAATTCCAGCTACTTGGGAGGCTGAGGCAGGAGAATTGCTTGTACCCGGGAGGTTGAGGTTGCAGTGAGTCTGAGCCATTGCTCTCCAGCCTGGGTGACAAGAGTGAAACTCTGTCTCAAAACAACAACAAAAAAAATTAAAACTTAAAAAATACAGTTGACTCTTGAACAACATGGGTTTGAACTCATGGGTCCACTTATACATTGATTATTTTATTTATTTTATTTTATTTTTTTTTTTTTTTGAGATGGAGTCTCGCTCTGTCACCCAGGCTGGAGTGCAGTGGCACGATCCGATTCACTGCAGGCTCCGCCTCCCAGGTTCACGCGATTCTCCTGCCTCAGCCTCCCGAGTAGCTGGGACTACAGATGCCCACCACCACACCTGGATAATTTTTTATATATTTAGTAGACACGGGGTTTCACCATGTTAACCAGGATGGTCTCGATCTCCTGACCTTGTGATCTGCCCGCCTCGGCCTCCCAGAGTGCTGGGATTACAGGCGTAAGCCACTGCACCCAGCCTTCTTCTTCTTCTTCTTTTTTTTTTTTTTTTTTAAGATGGAGTTTTCAGTTTTCACTCTTGTTGGCCAGGCCAGAGTTCGGTGGCATGATCTTGGCTCACTGCAACCCTCACTGGCGAGTTCAAGCAATTCTCATGCCTCAGTCTCCTGAGTAGCTGGGATTATAGGCACATGCCACCATGCCCAGCTAATGTTTTTGTATTTTTAGTAGAGATGGGGTTTCGCCAAGTTTGCCAGGCTGGTCTCAAACTCCTGACCTCAGGTGATCTGCCTGCCTCAGCCTACCAAAGTGCTGGGATTACAGGGGTGAGCCACCATGCCCAGCTGATTTTTTAAATTGGAAAATTTTTTTTAAAGACTGACAATTAGGAAAAACAGGTGAATCTTGTTACCTAGAAATATTTTTTAAAATGAAAAAAAGTATGTCATTAATGCATAAAATATATGTAGATACTAGTCTATTTTACCACTTGCTACCATAAAATATACATAAATCTATTATAAAAAATTAAAATTGCCCAAAACATATACAACACACAGACAGTACATGATGCCATTCAAAATAGAAACATAACCAAATGTAAAGATGCAGTATGAAATCATAACTGCATAAACAACTGTAGTACATACTGTACTACCATCATATTTGTGAAGCTACCTCCTGGTGCCACTGCAGCGTGCTCTGGTGTTGTGAGTACGTGCTTAAAACGCTCTGTGAGCTAATCATCTCTGCACAAGGAGTCTCACCAGTGAATCATATATTGCAGTAAAATGTGATCCCTCAAGGTTCTCGTGTATTTTCAAATGTGTTTAATGCAATACTGTAAGCCTTGAGTAGTACCAAAGGCCCATACTAGGTGCTACTAGTGATTCTGGAAGTGTTCCCAAGAAGCAGAGAAGAGTCATGACATTACAAGAAAAAGTTGCTTGAATTGCTTGATTCAAGCAAAAAGGCAGATTAGAAAGTGTTAGAACGGCACTAAGGACATGTTAGCACCAAATCAGCCCTTTCAAGTTGAAAAAGATTGAAAAAAGAATCCTTTCTCATTGTATAGTAGGTGGTACCATAGGTGGAGCTCTGCAGCTTCGGCTGCTTACTATTTCAGACAGACAATACATCTTGTAAACAGATGAAGTAAACTTATGGTATCAATAAATACAGTACGGTACTGTAAATGTATTTTTACTTCCTTATATTTTCTTTTCTTATAATCAATCTCTACTTATCCAATAATTTTCTTAATAATATTTTCTTTTCCCTACCTTACTTGATTTTTTTTTTTTTTTTTTTTAGAGATGGGGTGTCGCTCTGTCACTCAGGCTGGAGTGCAGTGGCACCATTTCGGTTCATTGCAACCTCAACCTCCCAGGCTCAAGTGATCCTCCTGCCTCAGCCCCGCAAGCAGCTAGGACTATGGGTGTGCACCCCATGCCTGGCAGATATTTGTATTTTTAGTAGAGACGAGGTTTTGCCATGTTGCCCAGGCTGGTCTTGAACTCCTGAGCTCAGGCAATCTGCTGCTTCTGCCTCCTAAACTGCTGGGATTACATGCATGAGCCACCATGCCCAGTTTACTTGATTATAAGAGTACAGTATATAATATATATAACATAAAAAAAGTGTTAATCCCCAGTTTATGTTATCAGTAAGGCTTTCCTCTGGCCAACAGTCGGCTATTAGTAGTTAAGTCTTTTGGGAGTCAAAAATAATATGAGGGCCAGGCACGGTGGCTCACACCTGTAATTCCAGCACTTTGGGAAGCTGAGGCAGGCAGATCACTTGAGTCCAGGAATTCAGCACCAGCCTCAGCAACATAATGAAATGTCATCTCTACAAAAAATTTTCAAAAATTAACTGGGGTGTGGTGGTGTGCTCCTGTAGTCCCAGATGCTCAGGAGGCTGAGGTAGGAGATTCGCTTGAGCCTGGGATATCAAGGCTACAGTGACTTGTGATCTTACCACTGCACTCCAGCCTGGGCAACAGAATAAGACCCTGTCTCAAAGAAAAAAGGATTTTTGACTGTGTGTAAAGAGTTTGTGCCCCTAACCCCTGCACTGTTCAAGGGTCAATTGTATATAATGATAGAAAACTAGTATCACTTGCCATAAATAGAAGGAAACTATAAAAATATGTAAAGTTGGCCAGGCATGGTGGCTCACACCTGTAATCCCAGCACTTTGGATCACCTCAGGTCAGGAATTTAAGACCAGTCTGACCAACATGGTGAAATCCCATCTCCACTAAAAATACAAAAATTAGCTGGGCATGGTGGTACGCGCCTGTAATTCCAGCTACTCAGGAGGCTGAGGCAGGAGAATCACTTGAACCTGGGAGGTGGAGGTTGTAGTGAGCCAAGATCGCACCACTGCACTCCAGCCTGGGCGACAGAGCCAGACTCCATCTCAAAAAAAAAAAAAAAAAGGCCGGGCGTCGTGGCTCAAGCCTGTAATCCCAGCACTTTGGGAGGCCGAGACGGGCGGATCATGAGGTCAGGAGATCAAGACCATCCTGGCTAACACGGTGAAACCCCGTCTCTACTAAAAATACAAAAAACTAGCCAGGCGAGGTGGCGGGCGCCTGTAGTCCCAGCTACTCCGGAGGCTGAGGCAGGAGAATGGCGTAAAACCCAGGAGGCGGAGCTTGCAGTGAGCTGAGATCCGGCCACTGCACTCCAGCCCAGGAGACACAGCAAGACTCCGTCTCAAAAAACAAAAAAAAAAAAAAAAAAAAAAAGGAAAAAAAAAGGGGGGGCAAAGTTAAAACATTGTTAGTGAATTCTGGATGAATGGATGGTATTGCCTACCAAAGGCTCTAAATTTGAGGCCTAAATCTCTGTGTTAAAAGGCAGATTAGGCTGGGCACGGTGGCTCACACCTGTAATCCCAGCACTTTGGGAGGCTGAGGCAGGAAGATCACCTGAGGTTAAGAGTTGCAGACCAGCCTGGCCAACATGGTGAAACCCTGTCTCTACTGAAAATTAAAAAATTAGCTGGGCGTGGTGGTGCACACCTGTAATCCCAGCTGCCCGGAAGGCTGAGGCAGGAGAATCACTGGAACCGGGGAGGTAAAAGTTGCAGTGAGCCGAGATGGCACCACTACACTCCAGCCTGGGTGACAGAGCAAGACTCCATCTCAAAAAAAAAAAAAAAAAAAGATTAGAAAGTGTTACAACGGCACTAAGGACATGTTAGCACCGAATTAGCCCTTTCAAGTTGAAAAAGATTGAAAAAAGAATCCTTTCTCATTGTATAATTCAGTGTCATTTAACATTAACGTTCCACCTAAAATCATACCACCGTTAACACAAGTTCCCACTTTGGGAAACACTGGACTGAGGCATTGCTGAAATGCACACCTTATTCCTGTCTTAGTGTGCCTCAGTTTATCATATCAACTGTAACCAGAGCGAGGAGCACTGGATTAGGTATCAGGAGGCAGGATCTGGTACTGCGTGATCTTGGAAGTCCCTGCTCTTCTCTAGGCCTATTTTGTTGGCTGTAAAGTGAACATGCATATGAGATTATTGACAGATAAAAATATATAACTGACAAATATATTTATATGCTAAGCACTGGGAACATAGCAGTGAATAAGAAAGATATATCCTATCCCTGCTCTCATGGAGTTTACATTCTTGTGGACAAAACAGGTGAACAGCAAGTAAATCAATAAATAGGTAAATAAATTCAGATGATAAAGAGTGCGAAGAAATTACAGCACGGTAATGAGAGTGAGGGGAAGAGTGGTCTGGGAAGGCCTCTCTGAGGAAGTAGTATTTAAATAGACTGAAAAATTCAATAACCTAGAGCAGCAGCGTCCAATGGAAATACAATGTGAGGCCGGGAGCAGTGGCTCACGGCTATAATCCCAGCACTTTGGGAGGCCGAGGCGTGCGGATCACCTGAGGTCAGGAGTTCGAGACCACCCTGGCCAACATGGTGAAGCCCCGTCTCTACTAAAAATACAAAAATTAGCTGGGCGTGGTGGCACATACCTGTAATCCCAGCTACTCGGGAGGCTGAGGCAGGAGAATCACTTGAACCCAGGAGGCGGTGGTTGCGGTGAGCCAAGATCGCACCATTGTACTCCAGCTTGGGTGACAAGAGTGAAACTGGCTCTCAAAAAAACAAAGGTTACTCAGGAGGCTGAGGCAGGAGAATGGTGTGAACCCGGGAGGCGGAGCTTGCAGTAAGCCGAGATGGCGCCACTGTACTCCAGCCTGGGCGACGGAGCAAGACTCCCTCTCAAAAAAGAAAAAAAAAAAAAGCAAAGAACTGTGATGTGAGCTACATTATAAATTTAAATTTGCTTATAGTTTCTTTTTTTTTTTTTTGAGACGGAGTTATGCTTTTGTTGCCCAGGCTGGAGGGCAATGGCACAATCTCGGCTCACTGCAGCCTCCGCCTCCCGGGTTCAAGCAATTCTCCTGCCTCAGTCTCCCGAGTAGCTGGGATTACAGGCATGTGCCACCACGCCAGGCTAATTTTTTTTTTTTTTTTTTTTTTTTTTTGAGACGGAGTCTCGCTCTGTCGCCCAGGCTGGAGTGCAGTGGCCAGATCAAAAACAGGTACAATGAATTGTAATATTTTATTTAACCGAGTATACTCAAAATGTTAACATTTCAATATGTGATTAATTTAAAAAGTTACTGAAATAATTTATTCTTTTTGTTGTGCTAAATCTTTGAAATCTGGTGCATAGTTTACAGTACAGCACATCTCATCCCAATGCTCAGTTTTGACAAGCATGAAATGTAGTTCTAACTAAAAAGTTGTGTTTAAGAAGAAAAATATTTTTACATTGCTTCAGTTTTACATTTTAAATTTAAATTAATTAAAATTAAATTTGAAAATTCAGTTTCTAGGTCACACTAAACACATTTCACGTACTCAATAGCCACATATGACCACTGGCTATCTGTATCGAAGGTACAAAACCCAATGGCTATTTCCTTCCCAGGAAAGGAAGCAACAAGCTATGACAGCAGTGTCCAAGACAGCTCCTGCTGGGTTCCCACAGCAGGAACTCACCTGCTGCGCTCGGTGCACAGTGGGGCAGCAAAGTTAACACGGGTCGGAGAGGCAGGCAAAGGCCAAATCTCAAAGGCCAAAAGAAGGTTCATGTTTCCTTTTAAGTTAAAAGAGAGACCACTTAGACCGGGCACGGTGGCTCACGCCTGTAATGTAATCCCAGCACTTTGGGAGGCCGAGGCAGGCAGATCCCTTGAGCCCAGGAGTTTGAGACAGACTTGGACAATAAGTGAGACCCCGTCTATAAAAAATAGAAAATAAAAATAAAAATAAAATTAGCCAAGCGTGGTGGCGCACACATGTGGTCCCAGCTACTTGGGAGGCTGAAGTGGCAGAATCGCCTGAACCCAGGAGGTTGCAGTGAGCCAAGATCGCGCCATGCAGTCCAACCTGGGTGACAGAGTGAAACTCTGTCTAAAAAACAAAACAAAACAAAAAGTAGGGAGAAGAGGGCCAGGGCCAGCCAAGAGCCAGGTCAGTCTGGATGGCGATGGAGGTGAGGGAATCAGACTGAGGGAGCGGGCAGTGGGCGGTGGGCAATCCGGCGGGGAAACCTCTGGTCCGGGACCTCCCTAGCCCGAGGAGCTCCCACGCACAGGTGAGGACAAGAGGGGCGGGCGTGGCCGGCTCATAAAGCCCCGGCGTTTCCCACGCAGAAGGAAGCTTCGATGAAGAAAGTGGCGCGGCCCCGGACCCCCCTGTCTGCGCCCTGCGTGGCCACCCGCGACAGCTGCAAGCCGCCTGCACCCGCCTGCTGCGACCCGTGCGCCTCCTGCCAGTGCCGCTTCTTTCGCAGCGCCTGCTCCTGCCGCGTGCTCAGCCTCAACTGCTGAGCGCGCCCTCTCCCGGCCGCCGGCGCACAGGGTTTTGGGGACGCGGGGCGCTTTTCGGGCGGGTGATCTCTAACAGGGCGGCTTCCCACGCCTGGGGGCGGGCGGAGGTTGCAGGAGGTGGGAGTTCAGGGAGACCTGGCTTGGGCTAAACTCGAAATACAATATATATAGGCTGCTCCAAGGTGTGCGGCTGTTTCTATAAAGGTCCCGAAAGTTCTCGATGCCTTCGCCACGGAGTCCCGCGGACTGCGCACGCGCTGCTCTCCAGGGGCTCAGGAAACGCGGGCGTCCCAGCCCCACAGCTGCACTCCCAGTCAACGCTGCTCCCGACCTAGGGGTTGGGAATGAGGTACCGCCCCTGCCATTAAACCGGGAAACACCCGAGGCTACCTCCAAAACCAGGGAATTCAGACCAGCCAGGCAGAAAGGAACCGCCTTTAGGTCTTAACACATTTCCTCCTAGGTGCTCCCCTCTCCCCAGGGGAAGAAACGGAAAGAAAGAGGCCAGGCGCGGTGGCTCACGCCTGTATTCCCAGCACTTTGGGAGGCCGAGGCGGGCGGATCACCTGAGGTCTGGAGATCGAGACCATCCTGACCAACATGGGGAAACCCGTCTCTACTAAAAATACAAAATTAGCCGGGTGTAGTGGCGCATGCCTTAAATCTCAGCTACTGGAGAGGCTGAGGCAGGAGAATTGCTTGAACCCGGGAAGCAGAGGCTGCAGTGAGCCAAGATCACGCCATTGCACTCCAGCCTGGGCAACAAGAGCAGAACTCTATCTAAAAAGAAAGAAAGAAAGCCGAGGCTGGAGGATCACTTGAGGCCAGAAGTTAAAGACCAGCCTGGGCAACATAGTGAGACTCCCCGCCACGCTGCTCGTGTGTACAAAAAATTTTTTAAATTAGCTGGGTGTGGGGGCATGCGCCAGTAGTCCCAGCTACTCAGGCAGCTAAGACAGGAGAATCACTTGAGCCCTGGAGTTGGAGGCTGCAGTGAGCTATGATCATACCACTGAACTCCAGACTTGGCAACAGAGTGAAACCCTGTGCTTAAGAGAAAAAAAAAAAAAGGAAATAATCATTCCCATTCTTGTTATAAATCTAAGGTAGTGTCCTGTTCCCTGTCTGTTCCTTAACACAAGAAATAAACAAACAACACCCCGACACACAGGAAAGCTGCCAGATGCTTGTTTTGTTTTCTGTCATTTAGGCTGCAGTCCTACAGGGCAAGAACCTTTTGTTCCTTGTACCACAGCTGCTGCTGAGTAAATATCATATTGGGAAGATATTGCAGTCACTCCTCCTGTTTTCCAGACATTGTTCACCAAGCAGGCACCATTTGGCCCCCAAGGGTGAGGCCAGGATGCAAAGCTAAAGACTCAGTCCATTAGTAACAAAGCCATTTGGCTGCTGGGTCCAGACAACCACATAGAAGACCAACCCATTCATTCATTCAGCAAATGTGTATTGAGCACCTACTGTGTGCCAGGTGCTATGGACATAGTGGTGAAGAAGTCCAATATGGATCCTCTCCTTGCAGAGCTTATGGTCCAGTGGCCCATGGCTATTGTCCCTTGTTAGAGGTTAGAACCGTTGTTAGCATATGTGGTCCATTCCCTCAGACCATCAGTTTTGGTTTTTCTTTAGAGATGGGGTCTTGCTATGTTGCCCAAGCTGGTCTCAAACTACTGGCCTCAAGCACTCCTCCTGCCTCAACCTCCCAGAGTTCTGGGATTACAGACATGAGCCACTGTGCCCAGCCAGTTTTTGCTTTGTTTGTTTGTTCTGAGACAGAGTCTCACTCTGTCACTCAGGTGGGAGTGCAGTGGTGCAACCTTGTCTCACTGGAGCCTCCACCTCCCAGGCTCAAGCTATCCTCCAACCTCAGCCTCCCAAGTAGCTGGGACTTCAGGATTCAAGAGATAGTCGTGTGTGAGTACCTGGGATTACAGGCGTGCACCACCACAACCGGCTAATTTTTATATTTTTAGTAGAGGCGGGGTTTTGCCACTCTTGAACTCTTGGCCTCAAGTGATCCACCCATCTCAGCCTCCCAAAGTGCTGGGATTACAGGTATGAGCCACCACGCCCCACCTCCTTCTCCTTTTCAGAATTCCTCCTCAAGCCTAAAGTGCTAAGAGCATGGTGCTGGGCCTCTCAAAACTCTGCTGGTCTAATGACCAGAATTGAAACTCACATTTGTGACTCAGAGTTACGGCTTGACTGTTAGGAGAATCTGAGATTGCCATCTTCAACACCATTATTCATTCTATTTCTGCCTCACACACACGGGGTGAACTTAACCTAGGAAGATTTACCCTACCTTTGTGGCCATTGATTGAGGATCATTTCTTCCTGAAGGGCATAGCCTTAAACTTGTGCCCAAAGTTCTCATAGTGTGGCCTTGAACAGGTCTTTTTTTTTTTTTTTTTTTTTTTTGAGACAGAGTCTTGCTCTGTCACCCAGGCTGTAGTGTAGTGGCGCAATCTGGGTTCACCACAGTCTCTGCCTCCCAGGTTCAAGTGATTCTCCTGCCTCAGCCTCCTGAGTAGCTGGGATTACAGGCATGTGCCACCACGCCTGTCTAATTTTGTATTTTTAGTAGAGACAGGGTTTCACCATGTTGGCCAGGCTAGTCTCAAAATCCTGACCTCAAACAATCTGCCCACCTCAGCTTCCCAAAGTTCTGGGATTACAGGCTATGAGCCACCACACCCAGCCTGAACAAGTCACTTTTGATGCTACCATTTCCATGTTTACAAAGTGAGAAGTAAATCAGTCAGAGTATTTCAGGTGCAAACAACAGAAACAACTCTAGCTAGCCTGAGAGAAAAAAAAGGTAGAGGGTTAGTCTCCTGGAGAGATTTGGGGACCTCAAAGGAAAGATTACACGACATGCCTCCAAAAAAAAAAAAAGCCCCTGAGGGGTGCTAGAGGAGCCAAGTGGACAATGTCTTCCAAGCAAAGCGACAGGGATGTCAGCTCCGACCTCTTCAGTCCTTGCACTGGACCATTCAAAATAATTCCCAGGAGAGGCTGATTCACCTGATGTGGGGACAAGGGTGGTCCACCTTGACTGACAGTCCCATTGTTCAGGAAAAAATTCTCAAACCATGTTTTCCTCTGCTTTCACACCACCACAACAGTCATCAACGCCCAATAGACTTGTGTGACCCCAAAATCTGAGGGGATTTCCCCTACCAGCAAGCAAACCATCAGTTCTGCAGTGGACACCGGCTGGGTGTCCTCCAATTCAATTCCAACACTATCTACTTGGAGATGGCAGCAGATCCCACAGTCTGAGGGCTCAGTCCCCAAGACTGCCGTCATTTCAGACACCAGTCAAAAGTCTGAGCCTCTAGAACTTCTGACAACTGGCTTTAAGTTGGGGTTTCCACAACCCTCTTTGGGCTCAATTAATTTGCTGGAGGGGCTCACAGAACGCAGGGAAGCAAGGCCAGGTGCAGTGACTCACACCTGTAATCCCAGTACTTTGGGAAGCTGAGGTGGGAGCATCGCTTAAGCCCAGGAGTTCAAGATTAGCTTGGTCAACAGTGAGACCCCATCTCTATAAAAAATAAAATTAGCCAGGCATGGTGGCACAAGCCTCTAGTCCCAGCTACTCAAGAGGCTGAAGCAGGAGGATCGCTTGAGCCCAGGAGGTCGAGGCTGCAGTGAGTCGTGATCATACCACTGCATTCCAGGCTGTGTCTCAAAAATTTAAAAACCAAAAAGAATTCAGGGAAACACACCAGTTTATTATAAAGGCTATACAAAGGCTGCAGATGAAGAGATGCATAGGGTGAGGTATGGGAAGGGGTGCAGAGCTTCTGCGTCCTCCCTGGGCCTGCCGCCTTCTAGGAACCCCAGCGTGTCTGGCTATCGGGAAGCTCTCTGAAGCCTGTCCTCTTGGGTTTTTATGGAGGCTTCATTACGTAGGCATGATTGATTAAACCATTGGCCATTGGTGATCAACTTGACCTTCAGCCCCTCTGTCCTCCCCAGAGGTTGGGGGATGGGGATGAAAGTCATGCATTTGCCCTTGTGGTGACCCTTTTTTTTTTTTGGAGGCACATTGTATAATCTTTCCTTTGAGGTCCCCAAATCTCTCCAGGAGACTAACCTTCTACCTTTTTTTTCTCTCAGGCTAGCTAGAGTCGTTTCTGTTGCTTGCACCTAAAATAACTCTGATTTACTTCTCACTTTGTAAACATGGAAATGGTAGCATCAAAAGTGACTTGTTCAGGCTGGGTGTGGTGGCTCATAGCCTGTAATCCCAGAATGGTGATCAAATGATCCACCCGCCTCGGCTTCCCAAAGTGCTGGGATAGCAGGCATGAGCCACCACAGCCAGCCCCTCCATCTTTTTGAGCAACCACAGATCTTAGCATCACCACCCATTGTTGAGAAATTACCCCCAGTCATACAATAGGAACTTTAGAAAGAAATTTAACTCCAAGGGCCACTTCCCATTTGTGAAGAGGACAGGATAGGCAAGAAAAGAATTTAATTTGAACTGAATTACCCAAACCATCTGTAGTCAATTTGAGTCTAGAGTAGACGTGTTACTCTTTCTTCTTCCATGTATCAAGAGTAGAGGGTGTGTGTGTTGGGAGGGGGGATTGGGTTCAGGAAGGAGGCAAAGGAATGACTTTTGTTTAATCAGTAAAATCCTTTAAAATTGCCACATGCTTTCTGGTTCACTATAGAAACGAGATTTCTATTAATTGATTGCCTGCAGAAATAGTAGCTCTCCCAGCTGGATATATGAGTTGTAGAGTCTGGGAGGTGGCACCTTCTAAGAATGATGATGCTGACAATTATTATGCCTTCTTGTTGCCCGGGGAGCCCAGCAAATAGCTTTGTTGGAGTCCAGAGGCTTTTCACACTTCCCAGAGCTCCTCTTTAGAATCTGTGGACTCTACGGCTGTATAGGCTACCAGAGCAATAGTAAATATTGAGCTGCTGCTCACTGCTCGAGGCCTGTGTGGTCTGCAGTTATCATCATGCCATATTAACAGTGATTATTTATGGAGCAGCTACTTCATGCCAGGCATGACACCAAGACTACCATATTAACATCTTGACCTAAGTATCACTGTAAATAAGAGAACTGGGGTTCAAAGAGGTTAAGAAATGTGTCTAGAGAGACCTCGCACCTCAGCATGGCGATTCAGATCCAGCCCATGTCATTCCAGAGCCTAGGCCCTTAAGCACCAGGCCATTGAAAGCCAGGCAGAGGGGACTCTGCCTGCGTAGAGCCAACACCTTGCAGGAGACTTAGCCCAAGAGGTGTACCCAACAGACTCCCCATGTGACTCCCCAGCTCTCTAATGAGACCTTGTCAACACCACCCCAGGGAGTAGTCTCACTAGTGGAGCTTCTGGAGACAAGCAGCTGCATCTTCTTTTCTTGGGTCAGTACTTACACAAGAGGCCATGGGAGGTACAGGAGAGGGCACCAATAATCAAGAGGGGCTGGGGTACGGTGGCTCATTCCTGTAATTCCAGCACTTTGGGAGGCCGAGGCAGGAGGACTGCTTGAGTCCAGGAGTTTGAGACCAGCCTGGGAAACATAGGGAGCCCCTACCTCTACAAAAAATTTTTTAAATTTGCCAGGCATGGTGGCACGCGCCTGTAGTCTCAGCTATTTGGGAGGCTGAGGTGGGAGGATCGCTTGAGCCCGAGAGTTCAAGGCTGCAGTGAGCCATGAACGTGGCACTATACTCCAGCCTGGATGACAAAATGAGACTTTGTAGAGTCAGATGGTCCAAATTCCTGTTCCAGCACTGCCCCTCACTTGCTGTTTGACCTTGGACAAGGCAGTCTTAGGGGCGAATCCAGTCCCTTCATGGTGCAGCTGGGAGGGGACTTGGCCCAAGTTTTCTATTTTCTTTTCTTTTCTTTTTTTTTTTTTTTGGGACGGAGTCTCACTGTCACCCAGACTGCGACCTCTGCCTCACAGATTCAAGCAATTCTCCTACCTCAGCCTCCCAAGTAGCTGGGATTACAGGCATGCTCCACCACGCCAGGCTAATTTTATATTTTTAGTAGAGAAAGGGTTTCACCATGTTGGCCAGGCTGGTCTCGAACTCCTGACCTCAGGTGATCCGCCTGCCTCGGCCTCCCAAAGTGCTGGGATTACAGCGTGAGCCACTGCGCCAGGCCCTCTATTTTCTTTTCTCTGTTGTTTTTCTACAACCTGATGTCTTCAAAGTCTTCTCCACTACAGCGAGACTCAGAATTGTCAGACAGCAACCTATTGAGATGGGTTTAGGGAAAGAAGGTAACTTTCTGGGGGGGCTCATTTCACTAAAAAGGGAGGGGCTAGATCCAGTTAGTGTCAAACATGTCTAGATTCAGCTACTCCAATATTCTCTGGAATGTGTCACTCTCTCTCAATTGTGTTGGCTTCATCCATTTTTTTTGAGATGAGGCCTTGTTCTATCCCCCAGACTGGAGTGCAGTGTGCGATCTCAGCTCACTGCAACTGCCATCTCCCAGTTCAAGTGATTTTCCTGTCTCAGCCTCCCGAGTAGCTGAGATTACAGGCGTGCACCACCATGCCTGGCTAATTTTTTGTTGTTGTTAGTAGAGACAAGGTTTCATTATGTTGGTCAGGCTGGTCTCAAACTCCTGACCTCAGGTGATCTGCCCACTTTGGCCTCCCAAAGTGCTGGGATTACAGGTGTGAGCTGCCGCACCCAGCCTGTGTTGGCTTCATCCTAAGGCAAGCTGACCTTCGTGGGGGCAAAGGAGCAGCTACAGGCTCACATTCCTTCCAATCCTGGCAGCCCCACTGAAGAAAGTACCTTTTCTCCATTTTTAGGATAGCTGGGTCTCTTTTACAGTTGCCACCTCCACCTACTGTGCAATAGGCACAGAGGCAAATTCTATACTTGGTGTGCACCAGCAGCATTGGGCAACACTGGGGAAGTTGTTAAAATACACATTATAAGACCTCACCCCAGACCTACAGAATCAGGACTGGGGATAAGCCCTCCAGGTGGTTCTGAGGCTTGCTCAAGTCTTAAGAACCACACTGGGTTACGGAACAGGCTTTAGGGGAATAAATCCAAGTCAGCAGTTAGTAGGAAAAGCAGGCTCAGGACCCCACGAAAGACAGGCAGAGGAGGGGCATTCAGAACATAGTGTGAGTGAATACTCTAGGGAGACACCCACCCCTCTGTTTCTCTCCCTGGTAATAGGGCAAGTGTGAGAACACTTAGCAGGGTTGATCAGACTATTACGATGCTAGGCAGTGTGAATTTAGGTACCAATAACTTATGGAAGTTGTCAGGAAAAGCCCAGCACCCAGCACCTGGGGGTCTTTAGAACGCTTGGAAGGTTGTAACTCCTCCCACCAGGGAGAAGCAGCCTCTAGTCCTGTCGGGGGGAGTCTAAGTCCAAGCAGCCCACAGAGTGAATCCTGAAGTCGCTCTTGCATACCAGATTTCTAGCACAAGTCCTAAAGTCCCGGGATTGAGTCCAGACCAACTTGAGCCACCTGCCTGTCTTGGAGCCAGTTTGGAGAAGCAATCAACGTGGAATTGATCGAAGCCTGCCCGAATCACTGCACACCCCTGGCTGCCTGTACCATCTCAAGCAGGTTTCCTAGCTTGGTCCCCTGGGTTAGTCCTGAGTAGGTCTCAGGGATGAGAATCTGGATTCCTGGGGTTTCCTGGAACCTCAGACTCCCAAAGCAGAGCTGTCCCGACAGCAGCTTCCTGGAGTTCTCACTGGCATCAACAGTCCCCATGATCCTTCCTGGGTTTTAGTCCATGCTACTTCCAGGCCCTCTAAGCTCATTACTTCTGGACTGAAAAGGGATCCCAGCACCTCTAGCCTAGGAGGCCCCTCCCACCACAGCCAGTCACACAGAGGTGAGCATGGGGCTTGGTGTGTGGGAAAGAACCCTGAAATTGACTCAGGCGGGACGCCCAGACCTGCAGAGTGACCCGGATAAGTCACAACTTCTGTGGGCCTCCATTTCTCCACATACAAATGCTGGGTTCTGCTCTATAGGACTCTTAAGGTTCTCCCTTAGTTCCAAGATCCTATGACTTCTCTAATTTTCTAATTTCCTAAGTATCCTAAATTCCCTGCTCTCAAAACAGCTCCCTCCCACCACCTGGTGTCTGACACGGCCCTTAAAACTCAGCATAAAACTCCTCACTAATGTTCTATCATTTAAGCCTCAAGACAGCCATCTGAAGTAGGTGTTTCTGTCCCTGCAGGGAACACAGTGAGTCAGCAGCAGACCCAGCGCTCCTCTTTCCAAAGTTCAGGCCACTGCTCCATAAACAGCCACTTTCCACCTGCCGTAGGCCTCATCTTCCCATCTCTTTCCTGGAAAAAAATCCAGCCAGGGCTAGGCCTGGATACTGCAGGACCCTTAGCCAATTCCTTCTTTCCCCATGAAGCTTTGATCGGGGCAGCCCAGGGGTATCAGGAGTGGGAGTATTGGGGGTGGAGCAGGAGACACATCATCTTTCATTGTGGGTACCCGGTCAGTGTCACACATGTGACATTAGCAGACCTGAAATCAGAGGTAAGTCTGAGACCAGATGTGAAAAGAGGGGCTGTGTTTTCTGAAACAAAAGAAAAGGTTCTGGGAACTGACAGGACACCTCTGAACAGGAAAGGAAGAGGCTGGGATAACAGAAACCAGAACTCCTGGAAGGGAGGTGGGGGGCTACATGGGATGTGGCAGGAGGAAGCATTCTGACAGCATTTCCCATATCCGGGAGGAGACACGCTAGAGGGAAGGCAGCATGCGCATACACAGGCAGCAGCTGTGCAGCAGAAGGCGTTCAACCTCTCTGGCTGAGATGAACAGCAGCCTCTCCCTTTTCCCACTGTGAAGTCATCGTCCCAGCAGCCACCCCAGTAGAACTGAGGCAGGGCTCTGGGCAGCCCTCTGGGTTACAGTTCCAGAGTTCCTGATCTAGTGTTGGGAAATCTGAAACCAGGCTCCCTTCCTAAACCTGACCTTGCTGGTGTGGAAAGGGCTTGGATTTTGGTCTAAGTCCTACCACGTACAAAAGTCAGCTCACGCTCATGGGTCCTCTCAGAGCCTCAGACATGGGAATTCAAGTCTCTATGAGGAATAAATAAGACCTAAGGCCGGGCATGGTGGCTCATGCCTGTAATCCCAGCACTTTGGGAGGCCGAGGTGAGCGGATCACCCAAGGTTAGTTCGAGACCAGCCAGGCCAAGATGGTGAAACCCTGTCTGTACTAAAATACAAAAATTAGCCAGGTATGGTGATAAGCATCTGTAATCCTAGCTACTTGGGAGGCTGAGGCAGGAGAATAGGTTGAACTTGGGAGACAGAGGTTGCAGTGAGCTGAGATTGTGCCACTGCACTCCAGCCTGGGTGACAAGAATGAGACTCCATCTCAAAAAAAAAAAAAGTTTGGGCACAGTGGCTCATGCCTGTAATCCCAGTACTTTGGGAGCCCGGAGGCTGAGGCAGGCGGATCACGAGGTCAGGAGGTTGAGATCATCCTGGCTAACATGGTGAAACCCCATCTCTACTAAAAAAAAATACAAAAAAACTTAGCCAGGCATAGTGGTGGGCACCTGTAGTCCCAGCTACTCAGGAGGCTGAGGCAGGAGAATGGCGTGAATCCAGGAGGCAGAGGTTGCAGTGAGCCGAGATTGTGCCACTGCACTCCAGCCTGGGCGACAGAGCGAGACTCCGTCTCAAAAAAAAAAAACAAAAACAAAAACAAAAACAAAAAAACTCTAAAAGATGCTTGCACAATGCCTGTCACCCAAGTGTGCAAGATCTCAGCCTATTCTGACCACTCGTGTTGTGATCAGTTGGGAAGTGGGTGCCCTATCATTTGGTACTAATAATAGTTGAAGTACCAAAGTCTGTACACTATTTACAGCAGAGTCACATCACATACACACGTAACTTATGCAACTTAAACTATGTGCACTCAGGGAAAAAGAAAAGGTAAGAATTGTCTGGCAGGATATACTAATGAGCATCTAAACCAGAGTGAGCAGTTTTCAGCCCCTCATGCCTTGCTGATCATGGGCCACTGAGTGTGACTTAAGGGTTTTACTTGACATCATATCTTTAGAACTTAATGTGAGTCCCCACTTAGTGCACTTTTACCCCGTCTCTACTAAAAATACAAAAAACTAGCCGGGTGATATGGGGAGTCTCGCTCTGTCTCCGGGGCTGGAGTGCAGTGGCCGGATCTTAGCTCACTGTAAGCTCTGCCTCCCGGGTTTACGCCATTCTCCTGCCTCAGCCTCCCGAGTAGCTGGGACTACAGGCGCCCGCCACATCACCCGGCTAGTTTTTTGTATTTTTAGTAGAGACGGGGTTTCACCGTGTTAGCCAGGATGGTCTCGATCTCCTGACCTCGTGATCCGCCCGTCTCGGCCTCCCAAAGTGCTGGGATTACAGGCTTGAGCCACCGCGCCCGGCCTAGTGCACTTTTAAAAATACTGCAAACAGTCGGGCACAGTGGCTCACCCCTGTAATCCCAACACTTTGGGAGGCTGAGGCAGGCAGATCACTTGAGGTCAGGAGTTCAAGATCAGCCTGGTCAACAAGGTAAAACCCCATCTCTACTAAAAATACAAAAAAAAAAAAAAATTAGCTGGGTGTGATCTCAGCTATTTGGGAGGCTGAGGCAGGAGGATCACTTGAAGCCAAGAGGCAAAGGTTGCATTGAGCCAAGATTGCACCACTGCACTCCAGCCTAGGTGACAGAGTGAGACTCCGTCTCAAGAAAAACAAAAAGCAAAAATAAGAATTCCCCCTTCACTTTACCCATTCTTTCAAGCCTAAGGACCCGGGCAGCCATTCCACTGCAGACAACCCCGTGAATGCTTCATCAGCATGACTGTAACCCCCATGCATGGCATACGTTGTTGGCAGAGGATTGTCTATAAAATAAAGGCTCAAAATCCTTTTAGACACCAAGATTTTTATTTACCCACCTTCCTGCTTTCTTTTAACATTATAGGCCAAATTATTCTCTTTTTGACCCAGAGTTGTGATAGGAACCATCTAGTTATAAAGTGGTGGCAGATTTCACGAAATCTGCCTGCATTCATTCATGTTTTTCTGGCCCCTCTCAACCTCTGGCTGTCACTTCTCTGTTCTTTCTCAGTTGCCCCTTAACAGTCTATTCTAACCCCTGTAAAACAGGGACTAAAAGTACTAACCTCATTGTTATGAGGTTTAAGACCCAGCACTGAGCCAGACTCTCAGGAAAATTCAAACAACAGTTCCTCTTTGCCCTTCAATATACCCCCTTCTCATCTGTCGTGGGCTGAGAAACCACTGGATCTGTAAACCAAGCACACAGGTATAAGTCCACAGACCAGGTGAAGGCCTATATGGCAAAACACATGGACTTTGTGACTCCACTACTGACTTCGAGGTTAAGGAAGGACTGACTTACTGAGCTGTTCCAAGACCACTGAGTTCATCGTTCCCTGTGGCTGGGACCTCCATCATGACTGGGGCTTGAGGAGAGGCCTCTGTTCCCGCTGCCACATTTGGAACAGTAGACGGCTACAGCAGAGGCCAAAAACTGAGCGATCGGCCCCAGAGTCGATGGGGGACACTGACAAACCAATCACAAAGCTGGTGCCGTTAGCTCTTAGGGAGGAGAGGCGGGGCCTGGGCAAGGACAGCAGCTGGAGGGTGAAGCGCAGACCTGGCTCTCAGTAGCGGTAGTGATCCGGCTTGAAGGGGCCATCACGGGACATGCCCAGGTACTGGGCTTGCTTCTCAGTCAGCTTGGTCAACTTCACATTCAGCTTGCCCAGGTGGGCTTCAGCCACTGCCTCATCCAGCTGGGGAGAAACAAAGAAAGACTGGCAATCAGTGCCATGCTCTGGGATCCCTACGTGTGTCTGGCTGCCAATAGAGGCAGAGTGTTCTGTTGGGGTATCTGCCATGTGTGGCACTCATGTTAACTCTTTCTATCCTCACATCCAGCCTCAGTTAATGTGTTGTTTTGGCTGCCTAGCCCCCCATCAAAAGGGAACCATGACACACCCTCCCCTCCATGTAGCCCTGACAGGACCATCAATCACATCTCCTTCCTCATTCTTCAACTCAAGCAGCTAACCAAAACACTTCTCTGGAATTGATCTATGCACAGGACCTATCTTCCATGATAGGCAGAGACAGGTGCTCCAGTCCCACTGGGATTCCTAAACAGGGAAGGGTATCTATCAGTCTCAGCTCACCAGTTGCAAGTCTGTTTTACAAGTGAAATGAAGATAGATCCGAGAGACAGAAAGACAGAGCTATGATGACACTGAATCCTAGGTTTCCAGTGTCTGGATCCGAGAATAAAGTTCTTTTTTTTTTTTTGAGACAGAGTCTCATTTGGATGCCCAGGCTGAAAGTGCAGTGGCACGATCTCGGCTCACTGCAACTTCCACATCCCAGGTTCAAGTGATTCTCCTGCCTTAGCCTCCTGAGGAGCTGGGATTACAGGCATGCACCACCACGCCTAGCTAATTTTCTGTTTTCAGTAGAGATGGGGTTTCACCATGTTGATCAGGCCGTTCTCGAACTCCTGACCTCAGGTGATCTGCCCGCCTCAGCCTCCCAAAGTGCTGGGATTACAAGCGTGAGCTACCGTGCGTGGCAGATCCGAGAATAAAGTTCTTTTTTGGATTACACTGGTTCCTTTTTTGATTAAAATACATCTATACATTCTTTGATACTCCTTTACGAATTAGAGCCTAATCCCCACCGCCTCCCCCCACCCCACCGATGATTCATTTCTAATGAACAGAAGAAAGCAGAAGTGATGGTGTGTGACTTTGGACACAAGTTCATAGAGACCGTGTGGCTTCCTCCTTCCTCTCATCTGGATGACTTACTCTGGAGGAAGCCAGATGCCATGTCCTGAGGATGCAAAAGCAGCCCTCTGGAGAGGCCCGTGCATGAGGAATTGAGACCTCCTGTCAACAGTGATGTGAAGAGGAACTTCCAAACCCAGTCAAACCTTCAGATGATTGCAGCCCTGGCAGAAAATCTTGACTGCAACCTCATGAAAGAGCCTGAGTCAGAAGCAGCCAGCTAAGCTGATCTCAAATTCTTGACCGACAGAAACTGAGATAATAAATATTTATTATTTGAAGCCAGTAAGTCTGGGGGTTAGATTGTTATGCAGCAATAGATAACTTTTTAACTGGTTTGAACAGTGTTTCTATCACTTGTGACCAAAAGGATTCTAATCCACTGCCATTCTCCTTTTATAAAATGAGGAAATCAAGGTTCAGAAAAGTGAAATGACTTGTCCACGGTCACCAAGCTAGTGAATGACAGAGCTAGGATTTGAACCCAGGTCTATCTGGCTTCAGAGCCCCAAAATGTGTCTCAAGAATCCCAGCTTAATGCCTCCAGAGCAGCTCTGAAGAGATTATGCAGAAACTGAGGAGGACAGAGGCAAGAGTTAAACACAAGCCAGCCTCTAACTCTCTCAAGAGGGAGACCTCTCCCTACTGCTGAGGGACCCTGTCCTGTCCCATGATGGCATGGCGGCCCTTCACCACAGCTCAGCCCACAGCTTTTACATTCCCAAGTGGTTTCATATCTACTGTTTCATTAGAGCCTCCCAAACACCCTTAAGAAGTAGGATGGGTGGGGTTTATCCTTGTATCTTCAGATGAAGCAACAAGCCTGCAGGTGATATGCTCAGTTGAGAGGCAGACAACAGTAGGACCAGGGCCCAGCCTAGAACTGAGTCCACATCAGTTCCAGAGGTAGAACGACAGCCTCCAACCCCCATAGTACACATTGAAATCAACCTTCTGCTCAGCCTGGACTAGCCCAGAACTTTTCCTTCTCCCAGCACCCTGAACCAGAAGGTATGTGTCATGTCATAAGGTCAACACCTTGGACAGACAGAGCTAGGTTCTATTCCTGGCCCAATACTTAACATCTGAGAGCAAGTCAATCTCTATACCTTACTTTCCCCATTCACAGGATGGATCACTCATCTCTCAAGGCTGTTACAAAGATCAGTGCTACTCAGAGTCATTAGTTGAAGTAGGAGACTTAATAAATGGTGGCTGCCTTCTCTGTCATTTGCTGACCAAGGTACCTAGTCCCTTGCCTACGTACAGCATATGAGGCATGATGCCAAGAGTGTCCTGTCCCCAAGCCACGTGTTAGCAATGATGAAGAAAAGTGGTAAGGACAGGGCCAGGTGCTGAGGCAGGAGGTGAGAGCTTTGCCTCTTTCACTTCCAATCCTGGCCTTATTTCAAAGGCCTGACCAATTCCTCACCAAACTCACAGCCATATTTCTCCCAGGTGGGAACAGATAAGGATCAAGTGAGAATCTTTCAACCCCACAACCAGTTGCACAGAACAAGGTACGCCTTGAGGTCCTTGTGGGTAAAAAGTTTGGTCCAGCAAGACATTGCTCCAGGGAGATTAGTTGTTGGCTGGCCCTGGAGACAGATGCCCCAGGCCTCTTCCTGCATCTTCCTCAGTTGACAGAACCAGCCTTTCAAAGGATGAAGGGATGGTATGTAGACCCCATCACAGCTTCTCCAGCAGCCAAAGGCTGGAAGAGTAAGAGCTACTCTTACCGTTTAGCTCATAGGGAGACCGAGGATCGGACAGGGTAAGGGACAAAGCAAAGTTCACCTGTAATACTGCCAAGAAGAGCCAGGACTAAAACATCTGTCCTGACTCCAGGGAAGGGTAGACTGCGTGGGGTGTTAGGGTGAGCACTGGATTTCATGTCCGAGGACTTCATCATCATGATTACGCAGACCACACAGCCATAGTGAGATGCCATGCTTAGGGATGTATCTTTTTTTTTTTTTTTTGAGACAGGGTCTCACTCTGTCGCCAGGCTGGAGTGCAGTGGCATGATCTTGTCTCACTGCAACCTCCACCTCCTGGGTTCAAGCGATTCTCTTGCCTCAGTCTCCCGAATAGCTGGGATTACAGGCGTGCACCACCACACCAGGCTCATTTTTTGTATTTTTAGTAGAGATAGGGTTTCACCATGTTGGCCAGGCTGGTTTCCAACTCCTGACCTCAAATTATCTGCCCACCTCGGCCTCCCAAAGTGCTAGGATTACAGGCGTGAACCACCGTGCCCAGTCAGGGATGTATCATCTTATTACAAGGCCACAAACATGCAGCCTGCAGACTGCACTCAGTTTATACACATGTCCAAGTTAACCTGCCCAGTTATTTTTTAAATTATAATAAGGCCAGGTGCAGTGGCCGAGGTGGGTGGATTACTTGAAGTCAGGAGTTCGAGACCAGCCTGGCCAATATGGCAAAACCCCATCTCTAATAAAAATACAAAAAAATTAGCCAGGTGTGGTAGCACGTGCCTGTAATCCTAGCTACAAGAGGCTGAGGTGGGAGGACTGCTTGAACCTGGCAGGTGGAGGTTGCAGTAAGCCAAGATCACATCACTGCACTCTAGCCTGGGCAAAAGAGTGAGACTCTATCTCAAAAAAATAAAAATAAAACTATAATGAGTTGCCTGTATTTAAAAATCATTTCATATAGAGATCTTGGTATCTCTGGCTCTCCTGAAAGGTCAGAAGCCCCAATCAGATGGACCTGGGTTCCTAGGTGGCAACCAGCCCTTTACCCCTTCAGCTCTTCTAGTCCTTGTTCAGCTGGCATCACTCATTCACCTGCCTAGCCCCTGTGGGTGTGTGGATTCATGACCCTGATCTCAGGAAATCCTCACAATCCTGAAGAGGGGTGCTATAACCTTCATTTCACAGATGAGAAAATGAAGACACAGAGAAATGAAAGAATTTGCCTGGATTACACAGCCTCTAAGTGGTGGGGCTAAGATTCAAACTGGGGTGTGTCCCGCTGCAAGGCCCAGGCTCTTCTCAACACCTGGTCCTGCGGCTCTGCTGTGCTCCAGGGAGTCACTCCCCACTGCGGGCCTCAGTTTCTTCCTCTGTCAATGGGGAGAATGATTTCTGCACTGTAGAGGACCCCATGAGGGCCTCTGAGGGGCAGACAGACAAGCACTTTATAAACTCTGGCAAGCCCTGTGTGGGGATCCCGGGATTAGACACGTGACCCTTGGCTTCAGATAGAAAAACAAACCCACCTTCTTGGGCAGAAAGTGAACCCCAACGGGGTACTTGTCTGGATGGGTCCACAGCTCAATCTGTGCCATCACCTGGTTGGTGAAGGAGTTACTCATCACGAAGCTGGGGTGGCCCATGGCACAACCCAGGTTGACCAGCCGACCCTCAGCCAGCAGGATGATGCGGCGCCCATTCTTCAGCCGGTACCGGTCCACCTACACGCAGGCAGGGCAAGGGTGAGGGCACGCAGAGCCCCACTCCCACAGCCCACCCCTGCCACAGCCCACCCTCTGGTCTGGCAGGCCTCCCTGCCTCCAAACAGTGCCCATGAGGCATCCGAACTGCCCCAAAACAACCTCCAGCACATGGCCTGGCACAAAAATATCAGCCGATATTTATGAAGAAATGCTAAGCTGCAAACCGCACAGTTCTGCTGTGAGAACTTCATGTGCTCACACTTGCTTGGCGCATACAAGGCACTCAGTAAGCAGCTGCTAATGTTATTGTTATGATCACTGTCATGTGCCCTGTCCTAAGTCCTTTACAGGTAACTACCACATTTCATCCCAGAAACAACCCTGCAATTTCAGTACTGCTGTCATCCCCATTTCAGATTTAGAAACTGAAGTTTACAAGGGTTAGGTCACTTGTCCAAAGTCACACACTAAGAGGAGGCTGCAATTTGAGTCTGGATGGTCTGAGGACAGATCCCATGTTCTCAATAACCATGAAATAGTTTTGAATGCAGCTTACTAAAAGCTGAATGCCATGGCACTCACATCGGAATCACCTCAGAAGCTTTAAAAAATGAGGATACCCTGGCCTCATTCCCAGAGACTCCTATTCGTGTGGCCCATAGTGTGGCTCCCAGGTGACTGCCAAGGTTGAGAACTCCTGGTTTTGTGAGTGAACGTGACATGGAAATCCCCAGCCTCAGTGCCCCAGTCCTCTGTCTGTCCCAGCTGTCTGAACACACAAACTTGCTTTTTCCCCACTCTCAGCTCTTCCCCTGCCATCCCTCCACCCTCAGGTGGCCTCCCAAACATTTCCCCAAAGCCCAGGTTTCCCAGCTGCTCCAAAGGCCTAGTGCTGGTCCAAGGAAAGGTCTCTGATGCCCATCAAGCATTGATGGATGCTTCAATCAATAAGCACTCACTGATACCCATCTAAGTCCCTTGCAGGGACACATCAACCCGGACTCTACACTCCTGGTACAACAGTGGGGTCAGAGACCAAAGCCATTGATGGATGCTGCACTAGGGGTCTGTACTAAGAGTGTGGGCATTGCCTCTGCCTGAGGAGCTGGCCAGGAAGGGGGTCTCTTTTTTATAACTTTTTTTCTTCCCCCTGAGATGGAGTCTCACTCTGTCATCCAGGCTGGAGTACAGTGGCGTGATCTCAGCTCACTGCAACCTCTACCGCCTGGGTTCAAGTGATTCTCCTGCCTCAGCCTCCAGACTAGCTGGGACTACAGGCATAAGCCACCATGCCCAGATAATTTTTTGTATTTTTAGTAGAGACAGGGTCTGACCATGTTGGCCAGGCTGGTCTCAAACTCCTGACCTCAAGTGATCCACCTGCCTCGGCCTCCCAAAGTGCTGGAATTACTGGCGTGAGCCACCGCACCTGGCCGGAAAGGGGTCTCTTGAGCTGGGCTGAGAAGATGAACAAGGAGAAGGGCATGTGTTCTGTTCCAAACAAACAGAGCTGTCTGGACAGATGAGCAGAAGCAGGAGCTGCAGTGGGTATTCAGGGAGTGGTCAAATATGGCCTGAGTACAGAGGCCCTTGAGAGGATGGACAAGAGATAAGGTTGGGCAGAAGGCTGGCAAGACTGTCAAGGATGTCGAAGGTGGGCACAGAGTCCAGCTTTGGAGGGCAGCTTGGCAGAAAGGTGCCCATCACCCCACTGTAGCAGGTTTCACCTGTGATGCCTTTGCAGAAGGAGGTCTGGCTGGCTGTCAGGGGTGTGGCTGCCACGGAAGCATGCCCTGGCCACCCCCACACTGTGATGAGTGCCGGGCCTTCTAGGCAGAGATGGAGGTGCCCTCTGCCTAGCCGGGAACTGACACCCTAGACTAGCGCAGGACCTAGCCAAGGAGAACTCCCACGCAGGAGCAGAGCACCCAAGGGGAGCAGTGTAGGAGATGTGGGTTCACAGAGCTGCCTGTCTGCCTCTCTGGGACTTGGGCTTCTGGTGTGGCTATGACTGGGTGGTCAGGGCTTTGGCCAACTCTGTGTCTGTATCTTCTATATCATATCTCAAACACGGCACAGCACCAACTCAAAGACCTCACATTAAATGGGCTCTTCTCCCTTTAAAAAATGTGATGGGCCTGGTGCAGCAGCTCACACCTGTAATCCCAGAACTTTGGGAGATAACAAGCTCAGGAGTTTGAGACCTGACCTGACCTCAGCCTGACCTCATCTCTACAAAAAATAAAAAATTGGCCAGGTGTAGTAGTGCACACCTGTAGTCCCAGGTACTTGGGAGACTGAGGCAGGAGGATCAGTTCCTTCAGCCCAGGAGGTCAAGGCTGCAGTGAGCCATGATCGTGCCATTGCCCTCTAGTTTTGGTAACAGAGCGAGCCCGTCTCAAAAAAAAAAAAAAAAAAAAGATAAACATCTCCATACACATCTTAATTATCTCCTAAGGACCAATTACAGGAGAGATTGACCAGAGGTTGCTTAACTTTAAAGCTCTTGAGATCCAAAGCCAAAATGTCTTCCAGAAACATACTACTTTTATAATCAGATAAAAAATAAACCCATAATAATTGCAACTCAAGTAAAACTTCACACCCCCCACAAGAACTCATCTTCCAGTTTCAGTGCCCCAATGCCTAATGCAAACCTGTTCTTTCCCAGCTCAGTGCATGGGCCTGCTCCTCACACAGCGGTTCAAGCTGTGTCCCTTTTTGTTGTTTTTATCTGCTTTTTTGAGATGGGAGTCTCGCACTGTTGCCCAGGCTAGAGTGCAGTGGCGCAATCTCAGCTCACTGCAACCTCCGCCTACCAGGTTTAAACGATTCTCGTGTCTCAGCCTCCCGAGTAGCTGGGATTACAAGCACCCACCACCGTGTCCAGCTAATTTTTTTTTTTTTTTGAGACAGTCTCACGCTGTCACCCAGGCTGGAGTGCAATGGCAGGATCTCAGCTCATTGCAACCTCCGCCTCCCGGGTTCATGTGATTCCCCTGCCTCAGCCTCTCAAGTAGCTGGGATTACAGGCACACACCACCACACCAGGGTAATTTTTTGCATTTTTAGTAGAGACGGGGTTTCACTATGTTGGCCAGACTGGTCTCAAACTCCTGACCTCATGATTTCCCCCTCTCAGCCTCCCAAAGTGCTGGGATTACAGGCGTGAGCCACCATGCCCGGCCCCCCCTTTTTTTTTTTCAAGATGGAGTTTCACTCTTATTGCCCAGGCTGGAGTGCAATGGCGCGATCTCGGCTCACTGCAACCTCCATCTCCCGGCCTCAAACAATTCTCCTGTTTCAGCCTCCTGAGTAGCTGGGATTACAGGCGCATGCCACCACACCCTGCTAACTTTTGTATTTTTAGTAGAGATGGGGTTTCATCATGTTGGTCAGGCTGGTCTCAAACTCCTAACCTCAGGTGATCCGACCGCCTCGGCCTCCCAAAGTGCTGGGATAACAGGCGTGAGTCACCACGCCCGGCCCAGCTAATTTTTTTGTATTTTTAGTAGAGATGGAGTTTCAACCATGCTGGTCAGGATAGTCTCAAACTCCTGGCCTCAGGTAATCTGCCCATTTCGGCCTTCCAAAGTGCTGGGATTATAGGTGTGAGCCACCGTGCCTGGCCAAAGCTGTGTCATTTGTGACTCTGCCTTCATCCTGTCCCTACATGCTGTCCATCCATCCCCAGCACTCCCCAAGCCGAGGCGGCCATCATCCCCTGCAGGGATTCTATGAGCCTCCTCTAAAAGCCTCCCTCCCCACCACCTGCCATGGCTGCTTTTATTCTGCACATAGTAGCTAGAGTGATCTTTCTAAAACTACAGGCTCGCCACATACAGCTCACCTGCCTGATACCTTCAGGGATGCCGGCTGCCCTCAGGATAAGGTTGCCATCTCCGGCTGGCTCTGATGCTAGGCCCTCTTCTCCCCATGCTCCTGCACAGGTTGCCACCATCTCCTCAACTCCCCTCCCTGGCAGCCAGCACTCCTCTGCACTCCCATCTACCCAGCCCGCTGGCAGGGCAGGAGCTTCTTACCTGCGGCTTGATGTTCACCTTCTCCACGGCGTTCTCATTGAGCCACTTGACATCGATCTCCACGTCAAAGTGTCCAATGTTACACACAATGGCATCATCCTTCATCTGCTCAAAGTGCCTGTCAGGCAGCCCAACACCATGGGAGATTGTCAGAGACAGAGAGCTATCCCAACCCTGCCCTCCTCCCTCACTTCCCAGGACCCTCACGGCACCTACCGGCCAAGGATGATGTCAACACAGCCTGTGGTGGTGACAAAGATGTTGCCCTCCTGACAGGCCTCATCCATGGTGGTCACCTCATAGCCTGTGCAGAGACAGTGGCCGTGGGTCATCTATGGTGGCCTTGCCCCTCCCTCTGGCCCCAGTGGCTGACAACCAACCCTTGCCCTATCCTACCTTCCATGGCAGCCTGCAGTGCGTTGATGGGGTCAATCTCAGTGATGATGACACGGGCCCCGAAACCCCGCAGGGCCTGGGCACAGCCCTTGCCCACATCGCCATAGCCTGCTACCACCGCTACCTTGCCAGCAATCATCACATCTGTGGCCCGCTTGATGCCATCTATGAGGGACTCCCGGCAGCCATAGAGGTTATCAAACTTGCTCTGAAAGGAGAGGGGGTAAGGAGACAATGGGGGCAGGCAAGGCCCTGGGGCCAGGACCACTTGGCCTCACAGTATTCTGAAGAGCCCAGGTGTCGTGGACCCACCAAGCATCCCGGCCTGGGCTGAACCCCTCCAGCAGCCAATGCCCCCACACGCCCTTCACCCCAGTCGGCTCCAAGAGCTTCTCTCTAATCTGTCCCTGCTGGTGTGGAGCCTTCCTAGGCATTAGTTACTAGGAGAGACGCCCAGTCAAAGACCTTGCTTAACTTGAAAGCTCTTCTTCCCAAAGCCATAAAGCTCCTGACGCCCAGCTCTGAGACTCCTTTTAAATGCACTCATTAGCCTTGGTCTATAACCGCTTTTGCCCCTCAAATGAGGGCTCCATGTCCCTCGCCTCAGCCTTCCTGGGCACTCTTCTTCAGAGGCCTCGCCCTGAGCTGCAGCCACTGCAGCAGGAGCTGTCACTGCCCCTCAGCTCACCTTGGTGACAGAGTCATTGACGTTGATGGCAGGCACCTTGAGGATCCCATTGGCCATCATCTTGTAGAGGTTGTGGACCCCAGTCGTTGTCTCCTCAGAGATGCCTCGGATGCCTAAACAAGAGAGGACAAGACAAGCCTCAGAGATGCCACACCTGTGCTCACGCAAATTCTTCATCTTTGCCCCCTAAAGCCATCCCTCTTTCTGGGTTCCCATCTCTGTGACTGACCCACAGACACCCCCAGTCACACAGCCCAGCGTGACGGCAGAGTCCCTGATGCCCTGCTACAGGGAAGCCACCGCCAGGCCTAGTGACTCTGCCTCCCAACAACTCCCAGCTTCTCTTTTCTCACTGCCGCTGCCCTAGTCCTTGACCCTGTCACTTCTTCCCAGTCTCCCTACCACAACCCATCCTCCATGCAGCAGCCATTTCTAACATGTATCTTCTCAGAGAAATCTTCTCAACGCTCTCCAGTTATTTTCCCTTGCTCTGAGAATCAGGTCAAACACTTTTCTATTGGCCTATTAGGCCCTAACACATCTGGCCTTCACGAAAGTTCACAACATACCCCCCAGCGAAGGTTCCCTTTGCTCACTGCTATCCTGTGGGCCTCTTTTCTGTTTCCTGAACACTCCAGCCATTCCTGCCTCAGGGCCTCTGCACTCTCCGCAATCCCTGTGCCTACTTTGAACAAAGCTGGCTCCCTCCCACCTATTCCCAGCCATGGCCCTGTGCCTGCCCTTGGGCCACTGACTCAGCTGCCCTAGCCTCACACCCTCAGAAGTCAGGAGGCCCCGGTATGAATGCCAGAGCCTGCCATCCTCCCATCCTCCAGATCCTGCTGCTTGAGGCAATGGAAATCCTGCCAGGCCTGCGGCCATCATGTGGGCGAGCAGGTCCCACCCAGGCTGCCAGCACCCAGCCCACCTGCCCCGCCCTGCTAACCTGACAGGAGCTGCGGGTACTTGGTGTGGATGAGGTTGGTGAGGTCGCCCCCATCATCCAGAATCATGTTGAGGGGCCCGTCCTTGAAGTACAGCGTCTGCTCAATGCACCACAGGTACTCCTCGTCCGTTTCGCCCTTCCAGGCATACACTGGAGGGTGAGTGGCACATCAGGGCCTGGACTTCCCCAACTGGTACTTGCTCCAGGGAACAACCCTGGCGGAGCCAAAACTACCTCCTTCCCAATTTCCATCCCCAGCCACCTCCGGCCCCTCTGAAGACTCAGCAGTGGTAAGAACACAACTTGGAGCCACACAGATCTGGGTTCAAATCCTGGCTCAGCCACTTGCCAGCTGTGTGACCTTGGGCAAATCACTTCACCTCTCTGAGCCTCAGTCTTCTTCTCTGTAAATAGGGCTCACAATAGTATGGATTAAGTGAGACAGAAGCCATGTACAGCCCCACAGATATAGATATCAGGAAATAATTATTTCCTTTCCCATCCCCTTCTGCCTGGGCCCCAAGGACTGAGGCATCAACCCTAAGTGACCAGAGCTTGATGCCCCACAATGCCTCCCCCTCAGCAGGATCCACAAGGCAGGATCCAAGGTTTGCTCTGCACTAAAAGGACTGGAGCACCAGCAGCCTCCGTGCAGGAGAGTCTCAGGCAAAGTCTGGCCAAAAAATGACTACGAGCAGATACCATGTATGGGGCACTTGCTTTCTGCCAGACATGACTCTAAATCCTCCATACCCCATCTCATTCTTCCTCATAGAAACCCTGTGAGGCAGCCATGACCATTACATCACTTACAGATGCCCACAGAGGGGCTAAGATGCACTTGGGTCACTCTACATGAAATTCCAGAATAGATACCAGAACTAAGGGCTACTGACCACCAGCCCACACTCCTCCCATGTGGCATGACTAGGGCACAGGTGTGGGGTTCCCAGGAGCCTCTTGTGAGCAAAGGATGCTGGCCAAGCAGAGCCAGCTGCTCCTACCCACAACTGGAGCAGACAATGGTCTTAAGAATTGCACAGAGCCGAGACTGCACCACTGCACTCCAGTCTGGGCAACAGGGCAAGACTCCGTTCTCAGAGGAAAAGAAGAGAGAAGAGAGAGAAAAGAGAGAAAAGAGAAAACAGGCCGGACACGGTGGCTCACGCCTGTAATCCCAGCACTTTGGGAGGCCGAGGTGGGTGGATCACGAGGTCAGGAGATCAAGACCATCCTCATTAACATGGTGAAACCCCGTCTCTACTAAAAATACAAAAAATTAGCCGGGCATGGTGGCAGGCGCCTGTAGTCCCCGCTACTTGGGAGGCTGAGGCAGGAGAAAGGCGTGAGCCCGGGAGGCGGAGCTTGCAGTGAGCCCAGATCATACCACTGTACTCCAGCCTGGGTGACAGTGAGACTCCATCTCAAAAAAAAAAAAAAAAAGAGCGAGAGAAAAGAAAAGAAAAGAAAACAAGGCCACAAGGACTTTCCCAGAAGAAAGCCATGGTGCCCAGTCAAGGCTGAGGAATGGAGGCCATGCCCATTCAGCCCTGGTCAGTCTGTGAAGGAGCACTGCGCCACCCCCTCCTCTCCACCTATGGTTGGTTAGAAGGAATCCTGAATGTCCTATTTAATCACTGGGTCACTCCCCTGCCCAAGTCCAAGCAGACATGTGCCCAGCCTGTGAAAGCTCCTTTCTCGTTAGTCTTGGTCCTTCCTTAGTCCTTTAGACCGCCATACCCTAGGCAGTGAGCCTCTTTTTCTGCCCCATAGCCCTCCCCAGTTCTTTGGAAAGAGATCCACATCCTTCCTTTAATGAACTTCCCCTCCGCTTCATCATTTAGTTCCCAATCATAAGATCTGGCTCTTCCTGGTTACATGGCTTGACTTGGGTCAATAAACAACTTCCACAGGATTTGAGACAATGATGGGACAAAGCAGCTCTTTCCTATGGGTTGCTGGGCTAGGATTTTGTGGCCGTTACTCCTCTCCCCTTCTGTAATGTAAGGAAGTCTGTTGCTCTAGCAGTCAGTGAAGCAAAGAAGGATGAGCCCCTTCACAAATTCCACATGTCCCAGCTGCAAGCAGGACTCACCCGGAATGCCAGCCTTGGCAATGGCAGCTGCCGCATGGTCCTGGGTGGAGAAGATGTTGCAGCTGGACCACTGCACCTAGAAGAGCCATCAAAACAAGGCTGTTGGTCACCGGTGGCTCAAAAGCACAAGGGACGCTGGGCAAGGAAAAGGGAGAGCTCTTCGGGTAGTGGGGACAGGTTTGGGATCTAGGCACAGCAAGCTCTAGGATCACAGCCTGGGGACGTTGGGTGGGTAGATGGGAGCCAGACCAGGGGCAAGATCCAACTCAGGTTTTAAAACCTCACTCTGGTGCTGTGTGGAAGGGAAAGGGTGGCAGCAAGGAGACAACTGAAGAAACTGTTGGAGAAGACTCCAGACAAGAAATATGACAGTAGCAGTGGAGGTGATAAGAAGTTGTCACATCCTGGGTCTACTCTGAAGGCTGCACTGACAGGATTTGCTGAGGGATGAGTTGTTGGAGTAAAAGGGGTTGGGAGCGGGGAGGAAAGGGTGGGGAGGAGATGACTCCCAGATTCTTGAACTGAGAGAACCCAGAAGGCTGGAGTGGAGGTTCCATTTACTCAGGTGGGGAAGGCTTCGGGAAGAAGAGTGGGCAGAAAATCCTGAGTCTGTTTGAACATGTTCTGCCTGAGATGAGTACTAGACCTCCAGGTAGCGTCAGGTGGGAGTCATCACCAGATAAATAGTATCTAAAGCTATAAAATCAGACCTCCAAGAGTGAATGCTGAAAAGAAAGAAGAGGTCCAAGGACTGAGCCCTGAGCCCCTCTGTGGGTTTTGGCTGCACTGTCCTACCCTGCTGTGCGAAACCAGCTTGCTTCTTGACTCTCAGACCTCAGGAGAGCTGTCATTCATTGGCACACATGACCCAGGCTGAACCAATCAGAGCTGCCATCATCTGGCCAACCATAATGGGTCCAGGGTAGGCCTGTGACCCCAGGAGGGCCAAGGCAAGCTGGCCCTTACAGGACTAAATAGGACATGGGCATTGAGTTTTTCCTGACAGAGCATCCATCAGGAGGATGCCTTGAGGGTAGCCAACAGTGACCTTCCCAGCCACAGAGAAAATCTGCAGAACACTCACCACAAAGTGTGGCAGCACTGGGCAATGGGGAGGAAACCCAATGAGAGAGAGGAGCCCCTCCAGGCCCAGGGTTGGCTCCACACCTGGAAGGTCCCCACCCCAGCACAGTTGTCTTCTTCCCTGGCTGAACCCAGGGAGGGCAAGGACTCTGGGGTGTTACAGCTGTGGGCCTCACCTCAGCACCCAGGGCGACGAGGGTCTCAATGAGGACGGCCGTCTCCACTGTCATGTGCAGGCAGCCGGCGATACGGGCGCCCTTCAGTGGCTTGGAGGCCGAGTACTGCTCCCGCATACGCATCAGGCCCGGCATCTCGTTCTCAGCAATGTCCAGGGCCTTGCGTCCCCAGGCAGCCAGTCCGATGTCAGCTACAGGGAGAAGTAGGTGGGAGTTCCGTGAGCCCCTTTGTCCCACCAACCCAGAGGGGCGGTCACTGTGTGTGGACCCTGATCTACGTGTGGAATCAACACACCAGGGCTTAGCACTGTCACCACATTCTCTCACTCATTCAACAAGTATTTATGAAACCAGGGTACTCAAGAAAGACATGGTCCCTGCCTACCTGCCCCTTTCTGACTTGTGGGAGAACACATTTAATCACACAGGGACACAAAAATTACAACATAAAGAAGTGCCCCTTTGAAAAACAGCTCACATGACACTTCCTACTACCCTGCCTTTCTGCTGACACCTATCAACCTCCAGGTCACTCCTCACTCCCTAAAGACGTTAGCTTCTGGTTCTCCATAGCCCTCTCTCAGTCATCACTCCTGGTGATTCAACGCTCATAAACACTATCTAATACTTTGGATATGACAGTTCCTTGATCTCCCTTCAGATGTGAAAATGCTTCCCCACTCCTGATGTTTCTTTTCACCTGGAGGAACTCATCCGTATAACTAATGCTCTTGGCCTCTCTGCCCCAGGGGAGGTGGGGTGAACTTGCCTGACCAGTAAAACTGACAGGAATAAATGGTGTGCTCAGCTTAGCTCTCCCTTCTTTCTGCAAGCAAGCACTCACCTGCCCACTTGCAGGAAGCTGGTGTTCTCTGCTTTTCCAGAGACCAACCTACCCTGGCCTACTTTGCCTGCAACTGACTGGGTAACTGCTCTATCTGAGGGTTCAGTCAGCAGGATCATTTGGATTTCATATTAATCTATATCCTCTGGCTTCGAGGTTATTAGTAATAAAAGGTAGTACTTTGGGTGCTATCTGCCACCTAAAATACCAATCTACATCCTCTGGCTTCAAGGTTATTAGTAATAAAAAGTATATTTCAGGTGCTATCTGCCACCTAAAATGTCTCGAATTTGTTCAAATTCTCAGGCAGGAAAGAAGGCTATTATTACGAGCTAACTCACTATCTCAATACTCTTCCCTCTGATCCATCCCAACCTCCTCTCTCCCCTATCACACTTGGTCCATTTCCAAGGTCATACCCTAGGTCAGTCCCTAGGTCAAAGTTTGCAGACTTCCCCAATAAGGGATGCTCCTCTGGCATGCTTGTAAATCTCTCCTGGAAAATCTGATTCAGCAGGTCTAAGACTCCTGGTGATTTTTATCTTTAGGGAAGCTTAGATCCTGCCAATCACCCAAAGAGGTAGGCGGTGGGAGACAAAGGATGCTGTAGAGAATTTAATAATCTAAGAATTTAATAATAAAACTATCTAAGTCAGTCAGCTTCCTACAGCGCATTGTAACAATTTCAGAATGAAACATGCCTCCTGCATGAGAGACCACTCTGGCTGTGCCTCAACTCAAGCCACCCACCCCAGCCCTCCTACCCCAGTAGGCCATCACCAATGATAGCTCTCACTGGAAATCTGGACTTCCAGCACCCAACTCTAACCACATCTCATCTTTCTGGGTTTCTCCCTCTCTGGAGGGAGTTCCAACAAGGCTGTGGCCTGTCAGGTCAGAACTTCTATTCAATTCATCCTACCAATTTCTACTGTCCCTTCTGCCCCCTTTCCCTTTGAGAACTCACTTGGCAAAACTCTCAGCCCAATTAAACCCGATCCTCCACTGCGCCAGAGCCACTGAACCCAGCAGGAGGACAATCACAACCACACCAAGACATCACATTTAATCATTTACTTATTTATTTTTGAGACATAGTCTGGCTCTGTAGACCAGGCTGGGGTGCGGTGGCGCGATCTCAGCTCACTGCAACCTCCGCCTCCAGGGTCCCAGTTCAAGCAATTCTCCTGCCTCAGCCTCCCCAATAGTTAGGATTACAGGAATGCGCCACTATGCCCAGCTAATTTTTGTATTTTTAGAGGACACGAGGTTTCACCATGTTGGCCAGGCTGGTCTTGAACTCCCGACCTCGTGATCCACCCGCCTCAGCCTCCCAAAGTGCTGGGATTACAGGTGTGAGCCACCATATTTAAATTTACTCCCATTTTCTACTTTCCTCAACCCTCCAACACCTTTCCCCATTGAATTACAATCTCACTTTCCAATTCACTGAGATGAATTCAGAACCAGGCCACTTTTCCCCTATGGAATCCACCAGTCACCTATAGCAGTCATCTACAGCTTCAGACCAGGCACTCTTTCCTGTTACCAAAGATGAGCTGGCCAGGCGTGGTGGCTCACACCTGTAATCTCAGCACTTTGGGAGGCCAAGGTGGGCGGATCACTTGAGGTCAGGAGTTCAAGAACAGCCTGACCAACATGGTGAAACACTGTCTCTACTAAAAATACAAAAATTAGCCATGTGGTGGTGAGTGTCTGTAATCCCAGCTACTCAGGAGGCTGGCAGGAGCATCACTTGAATCTGGGAGGCAGAGGCTACAATGAGCTGAGATCATGCCACTGCACTCCAGCCTGGATGACAGAGTGAGACTCAGTCTCAAAAACAACAAAATAAAATAGATGAGCTGTCCCTGCTCCATGGAGCCCGATTCCACATCCCCTCTCCTCCTTAAGGACTTCCATACTCCACTGAAACTGCTCTTTTGTCCCAAGACCAGCCTGACCTCCACACCTAATGCAAAATTACCCATGACCATGTTTCTCCCAGCAGCGCAGATCGCACAAATTACTTGTCCTCCTTCCTGAAACCCTTTCTTTACTTGGCTTCTGCAACTCTCTCCTGTGCTTTTCCACCTACCTTCCTGGTTCCTCTTTAGCTAAGACTTTAGCGTTTGGGGGCCCTCAGGGCTTCATCATCTCCCAGTTCTCTAATGTTTACCAATTAAGCTCATCCAGTCTTATGGCTTTACATACCTTCTCCACCAGGATGACTCCCACGTATTTACCTCCAACCCAAACTACTTCCCTGAACTTGAGATTCAATGTGATCCAACTGCCTCCATGGCACCTCCACTTGGATGCCCAATCGGATCTATTATGTGTCATGTTGGAGTCCTCGTGGCTCCTTGCCCCTACTACCCGTTACTCTCCCAATCTTCCCATTTTAGGAAATGAAACCACCATTCAACCAGCAACTCTGCCCAAAAACTTAAGATTTGATTCCTCTTTTCCCCTTTCACCTCAGTCAGCATGTTTCTGGCTCAACAAGCGAAATATATAAGCAATCCAACCGCATCTCACCACCTTCATCTAAAGTGTCACTTCTCAGGCCAGGCGCGGTGGCTCATGCCTATAATCCCAGCACTTTGGGAGGCCGAGGCAGGCGGATCACTTGAGGTCAGGAGTTCCAGACCACTGGGCCAACATGGTGAAACCCTGTCTCTACTAAAAATACAAAAATTAGTCAGGTGTAGTGGCGGACACTTATAATCCCAGCTACTCAGGAGGCTGAGGCAGAAGAATCACTTGAACCTGGGAGGCAGAGGTTGCAGTGAGCCAAAATAGCACCACTGCACTCCAGCCTGGGTGAAAGAGGGAGACTCTGTCTCCAAAAAAAAAAGAACAATAAAGAAAGAAAGAAACTGCCACTTCTCAGTTGGACACTGCTACAGCCTCTTCACTGGTCCCATGCTCTAACATGCCATTCTCCCCACAGTAGCCAGAGGAGGGAGGCTTTTAAAAATTTAAGTTACATCACCTCCATTATTCTACTAAACAAAACTAAACAAAACAAGCAAATCCTCCAATGGCTTCCCTCAATCTTCGGGCCCCATCTGCATGACTGCCTGCCCCTCCTCCATCTCTCCACCTCCCCCCCTCACTAGCTGTTCAACACACAGGCTTCCTGACCAACTTCAGGCAAGCTCCACTCATTCCCACCTCAGGGCTTTAACCCAAGCAGTTATCGGCCTGGAAGTCTCCTCCCAAGCACCTAATACAGTACCTGGCACAGTAGGTGCTGAAAAAAACCTAGAAACAGGAAAGAACTTAGTATATCCCTGCTAGAGGAACAAAGAGTACACCAGGGTGACTCAAATAGAGGGGTGAGTTGGGACTTCAGTCCCAGTGAAGTGGGGAGTCCACTGTTTTCAGGGGGCCAGCATGCAAATACCAGCTTTGTCTTTTGAAAAGACCCCATTGGCTGCTGCGTGGATCTGTGGAGCAAAGAGATCCCGGGAGACATGCAAGGAGACCAGAACTGGGGTGGTGACCATGGAGACAGACAAGTGGCAGATCTGCTCACATAAAATGGCATATCTGTGCTACCCCTGTCCTTGGGTCACCTTTGTGTCTCCAGCATGACCTGGCTCAGAGGAGGGGTCAGCAACTGTTTACTGACCATATCTGTCATCAGAACCGAATGAAAGAAGATCCATGAGAGGGGCTGGCACATGACAAGGGTGGCAAAGAAAAACAACACAAATCTGAACCTAGCCCGAGTCCCAGCATTTACTAAGGAGGAAAGAACCCAGAAAGGAGTTTGCTGCAGGTTCCGTAGCCAATTAACAGCAGAACCAGAACCCGCAGTCAGGCAGGGCCTCTCCTGGGAGGGGCCCGGCTGTATGGGACAATGGGTTATGCCCTGTGCTACTAAGCTCCACCCCTCCACCACCACATGTCCCTTTAGCTAAAAATAACTCCTTCAGTGCCTTCGAGGACACTGTGCAAGCCCCACAGTTTTCTGTGGGACCCTCAACTCCAAGGGCACACAGGAGAGGGTAGATGCTCCAATCTCTGGAGCTAAGGACTTGCAGAAGTCACAGGAACACCTGTCCCCAGGACAACTCAAGAGGAACAGCAAGAGCCCCTCTAAACATCAGTTTCTTCATCTGTAAAGAGAGGATAATCATCCCTAGCTTGCTATACACCCCAAGTAAAGAAAATGCCATATGATCAAGATCTGGCGTACATCAGGGCCTCCTTCCTCCAGCCCCACCCAGCTAAACTCCCCCTCTCCCAAACCCAGCTTTATCTCCACCCACGTAACCCAATGGCCCCAATCCTGATCCACACTAATCTCTCCACAGTATGACAAGCCCCCATTCCAGCTCTACTATTGATGTGACCTTGACATAACTTTTCTGGGTTCAGTTCCAGCATTCACACAATGGAGACAGTCTACTCTGGTAGCAACTTGATGAACTACTTTAACCGAATCTTTGCAAGTCACTTCCCAAGGGCCTCAGTTTCGTGTTCTATCAGGGGATAATGTCCACCTCTACGAAGATTATTCTGTAAACACACGTAAATCACCAGATATACAGCAAGTGTCCCATAAACGTGGATGCCATTCTCCAGACTTAATAGTGTCTTTTTTTTTTTTTTTTTTTTTTTGATACAGGGTCTTGCTCTGTTGCCAAGGCTGGAGTGTGGTGGTGCAATCTCGGCTCACTGTAACCTCCGTTCCCCAGTTCAAACAATTCTCCTGCCTCAGCCTACCAAGTAGCTGGGATTGAAGGCCCCGCCACCACGCCCGGCTAATTTTTGCGTTTTTAGTAAAGATAGCGTTTCACCACGTTGGCGAGGCTGGTCTCAAACTCTTCACCTCAAGTGATTCTCCCACCTTGGCCTCCCAAAGTGCTGGGATTACAGGGGTGAGCCACCACACCCGGTCTAATAGTGTCCAAATTACTTGAAAAGCTACTAGCCAGACTGAACTGGTTTTTGCTGAAAATTCATTAGGATTGTTCCGCGTGTATTGGCTTGCACACAGTGGTGAAAGAGTACGCTCAGAGGTCTAGATGGCCTGCGTTCCAATCTTGCTCCATCACCACCAGCTGTAAGACTGAGGGCAAGTTACCTCTGCCTCAGGATTCTCATCATAAAACAAGAACAGTTTCCCCACAGAGCCATAAGACTAAAATAAACCTAGAAGGCAGTGCCGATCCCACAGGAAACGCTAAGTAAACGTTTAACTATCCCTGTATCACACTTCAATTGGTGGGACAGCAGGATTTTTCTAATCACTCCAAATTTTCTTCAAGATTTCTGCAAGGCTGCCCCTGCTGGCGGGGCGGGGGACCCCATAGTTTGGGTAACTGGCCCAAAGTCCCAGGGGAAAAGACCGGAGCCGGCCTGGGGCTCGCTTTCCAGGCCTCTCTTCATACACCTTCCGGGGCACCAGTGCCCTCGTCGTCCCTGTAGGAGGCCCAGAGAGGGGTGGAAACTCGTCGGGGCCGCCCAGCTGGACAGCGTCCGGTCCAGGCCCAGGAGGCCGGGCGTAGGCCCCCTGAGCAGGGTCCGGCAGGTGCCAGCTGTCCCAGGCCGCGGCCAGGTGTGCTCTCCCGCGGAGCACGCCGCTTGTTTGCGGCTCTCAGCCCGCGCGGCGGCCCCGGCGTCGCGGGGCATGCTGGGACTTGTAGTCCGCGGCCACCCGGAACGACCCTCTCACGGCCGCGCGAGCACTCCAACTTCCAGGTGGCTTCGCGCGGCTAGAAACGCGCCGAACCTGCGATTCCAGGGGTCCAGAGCGCCCCGAGTCGGCCCTGCAGCCCCCGCCACGAACAAGCCCCGGCGGGTGCCGAGCGGCAGCAACTGGCTGCAGGTCCTGGAACTCACCGACTTTGTAGGGCAGTTTGTCAGACATGCTGGCGGCGCCCGTGATAGAAACAGGCGAAGGGGGCCTGGCCTCAGTCTAGGAACACGCACTGGGCGGGCGGCGCCGGGTAGGGATATACGCGTGGCGCCGGCGCCTTTAAATATCTTCCCTATACTTGCATATTCATGACCCGCTGGGGCGGGGCCCAACGCGCAGGGCGGGGCAGGAATCTCACTCACCGGTCCGGAAGGGAGCGCTGGGAGAGGCCTGAGAGCCAGCCGGGCCGTCCTCTCGCTGGTTGAGCCAGTTAATTGAGTGTCAAAACCCAGCGGAACTGAAATTCCGCCAGTTCACTTCCCTGTGCCTCAATTTCCTGTAAAATGGGCCAAATGACACCTACCACACAGATTATTATAAGTAAAGTTGCAGGCCAGGCGCAGTCGCTCACACCTGTGATCCCAGCCAGCAGTTTGGGAGGCCAAGGTGGGAGGATCGCTTGAGTCCAGGAGTTCAAGACCAGCCTGGGTAACATAGTGAGACCTCATCTCTACAAAAAAAAAATTTAAAATTAGCCGGGCGTGGTGGCGTGCGCTTGTAGTCCCAGCTACTTGGGACGCTGAGGCGGGAGGGAGGCTCGCTTGAGCCCGGAGATCGAGGCTGCATGAGCTATCATCCCACTACAGCACGCCAGCCTGGGCAAAAGAGCAAGACCCTATCTCAAAAAAAAATAAAATAAAGTTGTCATTTGTCAGGTACCTACTGACATCCCAAACATTCGCCTTACTCCATATAACCACCACCCTGAATTTAAATAAGTTTGCATACATTTTCTTATACTTTTATTGCATCCGTAGTCATTAAACAGTTCTTTCTGTGTTTAAAACCTGTATGTATCAACCGTATTTACCCTTCTGCAACTTACTTTTTTCTGTGAGCATTATATTTGTGAGACTCATGCATATAGCTTGAGTATATTCATTTTTGCTGCTGTATAATCCAGTCATCCCTAGGCATGGGAAGGGGGGATTGGTTTCAGGACCCCTGTGGACTCCAAAATCCTTCTATGCTCAAATCCCTCATATAAAATGAGGTAGTATTGGCATATAACCTACGCACATCCCCCCATACAGTTTAATCATCTCTAGATTACTTTTAACTAATAAAATGTAAATGTTCATGTAAATAGTTGTTTCCTAATTTGTATTATTTTTATAGTTATGGTTTTTTTAATTGCTTTTTTCCCCTGAATTTTTCTTTTCTTTCTTTTCTTTCTTTTTTTTTTTTGAGACGGAGTCTTGCTCTGTCCCCCACGCTGGAGTGCAGTGGCACCATCTAGTCTGGCTGCAACCTCCGCCTCCCCGGTTCAAGTAATTCTCCTATCTCAGCCTCCCGAGTAACTGGGATTACAGGCACGCACCACCACACCCGGCTAATTTTGTTTTTCCTTTTTTGAGACAGAGTTTCACTCTTGTTGCCCAGGCTGGAGTGCAGTGGCATGATCTCTGTTCACTCCAACCTACGCCTCCCGGATTCAAGCGATTCTCCTGCCTCAGCCTCCTGAGTAGCTGGGATTACAGGCATGTGCCACCACGCCTGTCTAATTTTGTATTTTTAGTAGAGACGGGGTTTCACCATGTTGGTCAGGCTGGTCTCGAACTCCCGACCTCAGGTGATCCGCCAGCCTCCACCTCCCAAAGTGCCGGGATTACAGGCGTGAGCCACCGCGTCCGGCCTCTATTCATTTTTTAACCTAAAAATGAGAAAAGAAGGTCTTCTGGTCGGGCGTGTGGCTCACGCCTGTAATCCCAGCACTTTGGGAGGCAGAGGCAGGCAGCTCACAAGGTCAGGAGATCGAGACCATGCTGGCTAACACGGTGAAACCCCATGTCTACTAAAAATAGAAAAAAATTAGCTGGGCGTGGGGGCGGGCGCCTATAGTCCCAGCTACTCAGAAGGCTGAGGCAGGAGAATGGCGTGAACCCGGGAGGCGGAGCTTGCAGTGAGCAGAGATCGCGCCACTGCACTCCAGCCTGGGCCAGAGCGAGACTACGTCTCAAAAAAAATACATAAAATAAAAATAAGAATTAAGCTCTTGTATGACATAGTAAATGTTTTGGCCTCACTTGATCTGTACATCTGACCTCTGTCTGAGAGCCAGTGTCATGAGGGCAGATGTCAAGCAGAGACTTCCTGAGTGAATGAGGGTCCACGCCTGGCGGGGTGGGCAGCAGGGTCCTCACGCATCCCTTTCAGCATTCTGCAGTGCATTGCAGTGTATAATGAGTCGTGTTAGTCTAACTAAAGGTAGGATCATGTTACTAGGTTGTCCTATGAAACAGACAAATGGCTTCAAAATATTCCTGCAAAGAAATGGCAAGTCAGATACTGTGAAAATTACCAGCACAGCAAACAAGTAGAAAAGGACATAGCTGACAGGTCTCCTCTTTCTGATATGAATGCTGGTCTTTGTCAGCCATGTTGTAAGGAATGTAATAAAATTTGAGAAAACAATGATCAAAAAGACACTTTGAAATACGAATTTATGGGCCAGGCGCAGTGGCTCACACCTGTAATCCCAGCACTTTGGAAGCCGGGGCGAGTGGATCACTTGAGGTCAGGAGTTCCAGACCAGCCTGGCCAACATAGTGAAACCCTGTATCTACTAAAAATACAAAAATTAGCCAGGCATTGTGGCACACGTCCGTAAACTCAGCTTTACTCAGGAGGCTGAGGCACAAGAATTGTTTGAACCCAGGAAGCAGAAGTTGCAGTGAGCCACGATTGCGCCACTGCACTCCAGCCTGGGTGACAGAACAAGACTCTGTCTGAAAAAAAAAAAAAAGAAAAGAAAAGAAATATGAATTTATGTGCCCTCTCATTAATTAATGATGACTCTCATCCTGACTGTATATTGTGCTTTGAGATATCAGCTAATGAAATATTTGCTAATATTTGTACTGTTAAGTTCATATGAACAAAACTTTGGAGACTGCTGGTCTCAGGAGAAGGTCCAAGCACCTTAGTCTGGCCTTATGCAACCTCTCTGGCAACAGAATATTCTAGCCTATGGATATATCACAATTGATATAGCCAATTTCCTATTGTTTCAGTTTCTTTTTTTTTTTTTTTGAGACAGAGTCTTGCTCTGTTGCCCAGGCTGGAGTGCAATGGTGTGATCTCGGCTCACTGCAACCCCTGCCTCCCGGGTTTAAAGTGATTCTCGTACCTCAGCCTCCCAAGTAGCTGGGATGACAGGCACACACTCCCACATCCGGATAATTTTTGTATTTTTAATAGAGACGGGGTTTCACCATGTTGACCAGACTGGTCTTGAACTTCTGACATCAAGTGATCCTCCTGCCTTGGCCTCCCAAAGTGCTGAGATTTTTTTTTTTTTTTGACAGAGTTTCACTCTTGCTGGGATTATAGGCATGAGCCACCACGCCCAGCCAGATTCTTTTAATGGATGAACAGTTAAACAAATTTGTACAGTCATACCATGAAATAATACTCAGCAGTAAAAAGGAATGAACTATTGATAAATGCAGCAACCTGGATGAATCCTTAGTGAATTATGCTGAGTGACAAAAACCAATTCCAATATATTACATAGTATATAATTTCATTTCTATAACATTCTTGAAATGACCAAATTATAGAAATGAACCACAGATTAGTGGTTGCTAGGTATTAAGTAGGGGACGGGAGCAAGAGAGAGGTGAGTGTGGCTGTAAAAGGGCGACATGAGGAAACTTTGTGGTGATGGAATGTTCTGGATCTTGCTTTATCATTGTCAATATCCTAGTTGAGATGTTTTACTATGGTTTTGCAAGATATCACCATTGGGAGAAAGTGAGTAAAGGGAATTGGGATTTCTCTGTGTTTCTTTCTTTCTTTCTCTCTCTCTCTTTCTTTCTTTCATTCTTTCTTCTTTGACAGGGTCTCACTCTGTCGCCCAGACTGGAGTGCAGTGGTGCAATCTAGGCTCACCACAACCTCCACCTCTCCCAGGTTCAAGCCATTCTCCTACCTCAGCCTCCTGAGTAGCTGGGATTACAGGTGCATGTCACTACCACTCAGCTAATATTTGTATTTTTAGTAGAGATGGGATTTCGCCATGTTGGCCAGCCTGGTCTTGAACTTCCCACCTCAAATGATCCACCCACTTCGGCCTCCCAAAGTGCTGAGATTTTTTTTTTTTTTTTTTTTTTTTTTGACAGAGTTTCACTCTTGTTGCCCAGGCTGG